>NC_080602.1:28060649-28360649 GCF_027887145.1 Ammospiza caudacuta
GAAGAATTACAGGACTTCTGCACTTCTCTGTTCTACAACCATTTGCTTGTACTGTCCCAGGTGTCAGTCTGGGCCCTGTTTTGAGGTGGTCATTGGTGACCCTATCTCCTCACCATGGTCGTGCAGGGCTTGGCTTTTCTACCTGTATGGGGTGGGAGGGTTTGATTAAAGATTGGATTTTCTTACTCTGGCTCCATTGTTCTTAAAGACATGGCCATCCTGTTCTTGTGCCTTCCTTGTGAGCCATGGTGAGCTGGGGTAGCACAGGAGGCACCAGCCTGGGCAGGGCATGCACGATCAGCTGTCACCACTGCCTCAGGACTGTGCCTGGGCCTGTCTAGCCTGTACTGTCCCGGGGCAGAGATTAAAAGAGGGGGAGAGCAGAACATCTCACTGCTCAGGCAGGTCACTTTGTCCTGCTCTTGTCAAGGGGGTGCCCAGCTGGCACTGCCAACACAATACCACATGACTGGGTCCCACTTGTGGGTGCCATGCACTCAGGGCCAGGGGCATGTGCTAAGCACTGTGTAGACCACAAAGACAGCCCAGTCCCACCAGTGCCTTTATTGCTATGGCAAGAGGCCCATGCCTGGCAGCCCATGGCCCCCCAGCTCAGTTGGTGAGGGTGATGAGAGCCTCCACCACGTTGCCCATGTGCTCGCGCAGGCTGCGCTCCGCTGCGGCCCTCGATATTTCCATCTCTGTCATCTGCAGAAAAACAGACACAGCCCCATACAGCACCCACAGGGCTCTGGGGGACACCCACCCATGGGGACACTGGACCGGCCTCAGGGCAGGATGCCCCGGCCTCCTCCGTGGGTGCACCCACATCTGGGACATGTCACAGCCTGCTTGGGGTCCCGCCCGTACTCACAATCAGCTCTAGGTCCTCCTTCTTGATGGTCACTTTTGCCAGTTCTTTCTCCCTACGGCAAAAGATGGACAAACCTCCGGTGACCAACAGTCCCCGCCGGCCCCTGCCCCGGCGCTCCCTCGGCCGTCAGGTGGGCAGGAGCGACCCCTCGCAGCAGCGTGGGGCTGGGAGGGGGCCGGGGAGGGGCCGGGATGTCGCACAGGACAGCAGATGCCTGAGTCGTGTCCCGAGTGGCGACAAGTTACAAGACAGGCACTGCCCCGGAGCGAGCGCGGACGGTTACCTCTCCTGCTTGGCTTTCTGCTCCCGGGACCTCCGGTCTCCGATCACCGACATAGCCTGCCAGAACGAGCGCGGTCACCCCGATGCGCGGCACCGGGCGGGTCAGCGCCACGCCGGCGGCACGGCCACCGGCACCGGCACGGGCGTGCAGGCGCGGCCGTCAGCGCCCGGCTCGGCCCCGCTGCAGGCAGCGCCCGGCCTCCCACCCTGGCCCGGTCCCGTCCCGCCGCCGCACCGTCTCCAGGTTGGAGCTCTGGATCTCCTTCTCCTCCGCGTAGTCCGTGACGCGCTCCAGGTCCGCCGCGCCGCTATCGTGCTTCCGCGGCTTCTCGGCCGCGCGCCCGCCCGCCCCATCGCTGCCGCCGCCGGAGCCGTTGGGCTCCGTCTCCAGCTCCAGCTCCACATCGCCCTCCGCCGCCATGCCGCCGCGGCCCGCTTCCGGTCACGTGCGCCGCCGACGGGGGCGGCGAGCGGCGCGCGCCGCCAGAACGGAGCGCGGGCGAGGCCGGCTTCCAGGCCCGGCCCCGCCGAGAGGGCACGGTCAGCGCTCCCCGGCGCTCTCGGGGCTCCGCGCAGCTCGCAGCTGGCAGCGCCGGCACTCCGGGCCGCTCGCTAGCAGCGGGCCGCCGGCGCTGCCGAGGCGCGGAGCCGGCCGGGCGGGCGCGGCCCCGCCGCTGCCCGCGAGTGCCCCCTGGCGGCGTACCGGGACTGCCGGGTCAGCCAGCCCGACATGGCCGCCGCCGCCCTCGCACGGATGGGCGGACGGGGCAGCCGCGGCGGCGGCCTGGCCGACTCCCCGGGCGCTGCCGGAGGCGACAAGCGGCCGGGCTGTCGCCGTGCTTCCCCGTGCCCCGGTGCCGGGCCGTCGGAGGCCGTACCGCAGCGCGGCCCCGGCTGCCGCCCCCGCCGCTCCCGTGGCGTGTCACCCCCCGCCGTGGGGACACCGCGGGCCGGGCCTGGCCCCGCGCCGTGTGCGCTGGAGGAGGGCACGGGAGATCCGTGTCATCGCCGCTGCAGGCGCAGCCCCGCCAGCCGCCGTCTCAGGGCTCTGCCCGCACAAAGCCCGAGTGGCTGTGGAGCGGCTGAAGGAAGGCGACGCCAGCCCCCTGCATCCCCTTGCTTGTCCCCAGCTCCTGCCGACCCTGGGCCAGCCTGCTACCCGCTGGATGCGCTTCACGCCGCCCCGCTACCCAGCGAGGTGCCTGTGTCCCTTGGGTGCCTCTGTGCCCGGGGCTGCTCCCCCCTCCAGTAAACTCCGCATCCCCAGCCCCTCCACACAGCTGTATGGTACCGCTCTGGCATCAGGGAGACGCCGTGTGCAGAACACAGGTGCCCCTCACGCAAGCTCATGTCCAGGGCACCTGCTCGGGCCTTGCCCTGCCCAAGGAGGGCCGGGCTCAGGGCAGGGATGCCCAAGGCCAGGAGTCACCGGACGGGGCCCATTGAGCACGCCAGGGTTGGCTGCCTGGAGGGAACAGCGAGCAGATGGCAGGGCGGGCCGAGCTGACAATCCCCTAATCCCATCAACGCCGCGGGGGCTGAGCAGAGCCGAGCTGGGCCATGGCGGGCACAGCGGCACGGGGGCACCTCCTGCACCCGCTGCTTCTCCAGGTGGGACTTGGGGTCCGGCGGGGCTGGGAGCGGACGGGGAGCGGACTGGGCGGGCAGGGTGTGCTGGGCCGGGCTGGGGAGCAGTGCCGGTCCCCTGGGATCCCCACTGACAGTGCCCCTCCCCAGCTCTGCTGCGGTTGTCACGGGCTCCGCGTGTCCACGAGCACGCGTATCCTCTACACGCTCCTGCACGTCCTGGCCTCTGCTGTGTGCTGCCTCATGCTGTCCCGCACTGTGGCCCAGGCTATCACGGAGAAGGTGACAGAGGGAACCGGGACACCCAGGGTACCAGGAGTATTGGGGGTCCCAAGGGTACCATGAGTTCTGGGGGTACTGGGGTGCCAGGCACTTCAGGGGACCCAGGGGAGCACTGGGCATGCCAGAATTGCCGTGGGCATCAGGAGTACTGGGATTCTGAGGATACTGGGATGGTGGGATAGTGACAGGGCTGCTGGGAGTGACAAGGGTGCTGGAGGTGCCAAGCAGGAAGGGGTGCCAGGGGTACCAGAGATGCAGGATTTGCCTGGCATGCTGGGGGTCCCAGCAGTCCCAGGGTACTGAGAAAGGTACTGGGAATGGTGGGAATATTGAAAGTTTGGATGTGCTGGATGCCATGGGCACTGGGGGATGGTGGGTGGACGCACCAGCAGCCCTGTCCCATCAACCACCGTGCCTGCCAGGTGCCCTTCTCTGTGGTGCTGTGCCAACACCTGCCTGGGGGCACAGACTGCGAGCAGCTGGTGGGCTCCTCGGCCGTGTACCGGGTCTGTTTTGGCACTGCCTGCTTCCACCTGGCACAGGCTGCCCTGCTGCTCAACGTGCGCTCCAGCTCTGACTGCCGTGCGCAGCTCCACAACGGGTGAGGATGGGCCGTGGGGCTGGGACAGGGTGTCCTGGGATGGGGCTGCCAGGGGCTCTGTCCTACTTACGTTACCTGCTCTGCAGGTTCTGGCTCCTGAAACTGCTGGTGCTGGTGGGCCTCTGGGCTGCAAGCTTCTTCATCCCTGAGGAGAACTTCATCCAAGGTGTGTCCCCACCCTACCTGAGCTGGGACCCTGGGCACCCCTTTTGTGCCCCACTTGCCCTGTGCCATCTCTACCTCTGCCATCTTCCCCCAGCCTGGCACTACACAGGTGTCTGTGGGGGCTTCGCCTTCATCCTCATCCAGCTGGTGCTAATCACAGCCTTTGCACACACCTGGAACAAGAACTGGTGAGTGCCGGGGTGCTGGGTGGGTACCTGTCCCCTGCCACTGCTCATCCACTCTTCTGCAGGCTGACAGGAGCTGCGCAGGACAAGCGCTGGTATCTGGCTGTGCTGCTGGCCACGGCCACCTTCTACACCCTCGCCTCTGCCGCCTTCTCCTTCCTCTACAAGTTCTACACCCACCCAGCCGCCTGCCACCTCAACAAAGCACTGCTTGCCATCAATGGCAGCCTCTGTGGCATCATGTCCTTCATCTCCATCACACCGTGTGTGCGGCTCAGTGAGTATCACACAGCACAGCGTGCTGGGGGCTGCCATGCTGCATGGCCAGCTGTGTCCTGTGCTGACTGTGGGCCCCAGCTCAGGGCCAGCACTGGGGCACTGGAGGAGAACTCAGTTCTTGGTTCCTGGCCCTTCCTTTACCTTGGCACAAGGCGTTGGATGGGCGAGTGGCAGGAGGGGGCTGCCCAGGGCCCCCTCAGAGCCCCACCCACCAGCTCAGGCTACTCCAGGAACTCCAGTAACACCTCTATCTGCACTCTTGCAGAGCAGCCGCGGGCAGGGCTGCTGCAGTCCTCAATCATCAGCTGCTATGTGATGTACCTCACCTTCTCTGCATTGTCCAGCCGTCCCCCAGAGAGAGGTGGGTGGCCCTGTCCACCACCAGCCTTCCCCCCATCATGCATGCCCTTCTCACGTCCACCTCCTTGCAGTGCTGTACAAGGGGCAGAACCTCACTGTGTGCTTCCCGGGGGTCGGGCAGGATGAGCTGCAGACAGAGGACACCACCGTCGCCGTGCTGGGCGCTGCCATCATGTACGCCTGCGTGCTCTTCGCATGGTGCGTGCGCCCTGCCCGGGCACGGCCGGGCTGCCAGGGCTGTCCCGAGGGGCGGCAGGGCAGGAGCAGGTGGGGCGTTGGTGGGTGGACACGGGCAGCACAGCAAAGCTCCTGTGGCGTTGGGAATCTATGGGGCAGGCTGGGAGCCTAGCACAGCGTGATGGGTGCCTGTGTCATGATTTCTGCCTCTCTCCTGGGCACAGCAATGAAGCCTCGTATCTCGCTGAGGTCTTTGGGCCCCTCTGGATGGTCAAAGTCTACAGCTTTGAGTTTAAAGTGAGTATGGATGCAGCTGTGCTCCGTGTCCTCCTGCTAAGGGTGCCCAGACCCACCACCTCAACGCCCTGTCCCAGCCCCAGAGAGGGGCAGGTCTGTCTGGCAAAGCACAGAGGGCTGCCCACACCACCTGCCCTGGCATCAGGCAGGGCTCAGCCTGGCCTTGCTGGCCACGGGGCTGGGCAGTCAGCACTCTGCTCTCCCTGCAGAAACCTTCCTGTTGTTTCTGCTGCCCTGAGAAGATGGAGGAGGAGCTGAGAGGTGAGTGCAGTGTCTGTGTGGGAGTGGACAGAGCCTGTGTCCCAGCCTGGGAGTGCCATATCCCCACACTCCCCCAGGCACTGACCAGACATGTGAGCAAGTAGAGGAGAGTGCCAGAGGACAGTTCATCATCGAGGATGAGCAGGACCGGGTGGTCTACAGCTACTCAGCTTTCCACTTTGTCTTCTTCCTTGCCTCGCTCTATGTTATGATGACACTCACCAACTGGTTCAGGTAGGGCTCTGCTGCTGCCCAGCCCTCCCTGCTCTCACTCCAAACCTCTGTGCCAGGCTGTGCCAGTATCACCGAGCTGGCACCTGCTTGGGGTTGCTCAGGACTGTGCCCGCAGACCTGCACTGCTCCCGTGGCAGCCGTGCAGCGCAGCAAGAAGGGCTGGGGGGCCATGGAAGGCACATGCCCAGGGGCACGTGGCCACTGGGACACAGGGTGATCTGGTGGCTGCAGCTGGCACTGGAACCCCCTCTGCTGGCATCCTTTGGGTACCCAGCCCTGCCCTCTCCCACCAGCTATGAGAACGCAGTGCTGGAGACCACCTTCACACATGGCAGCTGGTCAACCTTCTGGGTGAAGGTGTCCTCGTGCTGGGCTTGTGTCCTGCTCTACCTGTGGCTGCTGCTGAGCCCTTTCTGCCTCCACGGCTCCCCACAACACAGACGCAGCAGTACAGGGCCACGCATTGTGCGGCGCCGACGTGCTCCACAGCGCATCAACGTCTCCACATAGCCCCTGCCGGGACAAACTGCGCCCAGGGCTGGTCCCTGCTGTGCCCCGTGCCTGTGCCCCAGCCCTGCTTGGTCCTCCTGGCCTCCCCCGACCCCCTGTCCCAGCAGACGGCAGCACCCGAGAGCCTGAGGGGAACATGGGAGGTGAATGCCAGGGCCACCCAAAGGGCCAGAGCCAGCTGGTGGCAGGTGCTCAGCCCGCAGCCTGGTTGCCCTGGCCTCAGCCTCACTGGGTGCACTGGGGGAGCAGCGCTCTGCCCTGGCTGCCACTGCCGTGGTGCATTCACTGTAAATACCTGCCTGAATACATTTTTATATAAAACTCTGAACTGAGCCTAGGCCGTTGCCCTGCGCAGGCTGCTGCCATGGGGATGGAGGGAGGGGGTGCCAGCTCTGTGAAACACCCCGAGTCAGCAGCATTGCTGCAAGTCCCCGCAGAGCCTGAGCGGGGTTCTGCTAGACCCCCGTGCTGCAGGCAGCGCAGGCTGTCCTCTGGGGAAACAATGCCTTGCTCATGCCTGCTGCAAGCACAGGCCACTGGGCAGCCTGCCACAGCACTGGCATGGCCCTCTGGGGCAGCCCCAGAGAGCCCCATAGCACCCTTCTGTCCTACAGTCGAGCAGTCACAGCCATTGATGCTGATGGGGAACAAGACGGAGCTGTGGCCTGGCCGAGGGGGTGCACACAGACCAGAGGCAGCCGGCCATGGCGAGCAGCAGCTCCTCAGGGCCCCCGGGGTAACTAGGGCCCCGCTGCCAGCCCCAGCCTCCGGGCTGCCTGTTCTGCGAGACCAGCGCCAAGGACGGCATCGGCGCGGTGGAAGGCGGCGCTGCATCTGGCTCGGCGGGACGCGGGACGCGTCGCCGTGTTGCCGGCTGAGGCTGACGCCACTATTAAGGCCCTGCGGGGAGGTGAAAAGGCCGATCGGCGCCGGCCTCAGCACTGGGCTGGACCCCGTCGCCAGGCGCACGGCTCCGCGCTGCTGCCGGACGGGCAGCCGCAGCTGGGCCCGCCCCGGCCGTGCCGCAGCGCGGCTCTCCCCCGGTGCGCAGGCCCGGCCGCCATCTCTCCACCGCCGCCCTCCGAGCGGCCCGGAGCCCCGGCTGCGCCCCGGCGCCGTGCCGGTCACCTTCACTCCTCGACGCTGCCAGCTCTCCCAGCCGCCCCGGGGCGCTCGGCCCTCAGCCCCGCGCGGAGCCCCGGGTGCTGCCCCAAGGGCCGCCCAGGCCCGACCCCACCTTTGTTCCTCACCGTCAAGATGCCGCCGCTTGACTCCGCCACGGCCGTGCTCGGTCCTTCTCCGCGGACGCGATTGCTCCGCCGGCAATACCCATGCTCGCCCACCCCCCGCCCGGCGCACGGACGAGCAGACGCAGCGTGCAGGGCTCCACAGCTACTTTAATAGGGGACGGCGCCGCAGGGCGCGGGGCGATGCCGGGGGTCCCGGCGGGACCCGGCCTGGGGCGGCGCGGGGCATCCTGCCGGCGGGACCGGCCCTGGGGCGGCAGCCCGGCGCGGCCGCCCGTTACTTGTTGCCCTCCTTCTTCTCATCGGCCTTCTTCTGCTTCTGCTGCATGATCTCCGAGTCCCTGCGGGGAGCGCGGCGGGGCTGGCGGCGGGGCCGGCACCGCCGCGGGGCGGGAGCAGGGAGCGGGGTAGGGGAAGCCGGCGGGCCGGCCCGGCGCTCACCTCTGCTTGCGGGCGGCAGCCGAGAGCCCGTCGTCCCGCCGCTTGCCCTTGCCCGAGTCGCTCTGCTTCTTCAGGTTCTTCTGCCGCGCCAGTTCGCGCTGGTTCCCGCCTGCCAAACGCGGCCGCCTCAGCGCAGCCCGGCCGCGCTTACGGGCCGCGCCGCCACCCCCCACACCCGGCCCGACCGCTGGCCGCAGGCCGGGTCTCGGCGCGCCGGCGGATCACGGCACGGCCCCTGACCCCGGCCCCACCGCACTCCCGGGTCCCAGGGCAGCCTCCCACCACACTCGTGAGCCGCAACCCCCTTTCCTTCCTGCCTTTCCCCCCCAACTCACGGGTCATGGCGCCGCTCCCTCCCACTTCCACTCCACCGCCACGTCCCGCACTGACCCCCCCTCTGCGCCCCGCCCCACGCCGCGCTTTAAGGGATGCCACAGCCAATCACTGCGCCGATCCACCCCCCGCTTCACTCCCATTGGCGTGTCTCTCCGGCAAGGCCCCGCCTGATTGGCCGCAGGCTATGGCCTCCCTTCTGCCGGCGGGGGCGAAAAAGGCGGAAGGTTGGGCGCACGCGCTGCAGCCGCCTCCGCGCGAGAGGATGCGGGCGAGGAGGAACCGCCCCCCGCCGTGACGTCACGAGGCGTGCGGGAGCACCGCCCGCGGAGAGAGCGGGACGGGACGGGCGGTGCGGGACGGGACGGGCGGTGCGGAACAGGGGGCGGGCGGTGCGGAACAGGGGGCGGGCGCCGTCCCGCCCCAGGGAGTGTGGGGCGATGGGGGGAGGATGGTACGAGAGCTCCTCTATGTCCTCGGTCAGGCTCTGGGGCGCTGCGGGGCCGCTCAGATCGCTCCTTCCGCCGAGGGCGGTGCGGGGGCTCTACAGGGAGGGACGGCTATAAGCGCTATCCGCGCCAACCGGGTACGGGACGGGCATCCGTCCCTGCACAGCCCAGGTCGCCTACGCACGCGGGGCTCGGCGGCGGCATCGGGTCGTGGCGGGAATTCTGCGGGCCGGTGCTGGATGGAGGGCTCTGGCGCTTCGCCAGCCGTGAGAGCTCGGTGTGGATCACCTGCGGACGAGGGGCGGCTGCGGTGGGACACCCGACCCACCGACTCCCACGAGATCCTCTTCCTCCGCGTCACTCCTAGTACCAGGTGCTGTGGGACCACCGCCCGCCCTCGCACCCCGCACCTTGCTGGCCGGGTCCAGCTCCAGGGCTCTCTTCAGGACGAGCGCCGCCTCTGCGTCCCGGCCCTGCTCTGCCAGCAGCTGCGGGGAGAGGAGCGGAGGGTGGCTGGACGGCCGGGCCGAGCGGAGCGGGACGCTGCGGGGCGATGCGAGTCCCACCTGCCCGCGCCGTAGCAACGCCCGACCGTTGTCGGGGCAGATCCGCAGGGCCGCCTCGCAGGCAGCCAGCGCCTCCTCCGCCCGCCCCAGCTTCAGCTCGGCAGCCGCGCAGTTGTTGAGGCACTTCACGCGCTGCTCCCGCAGCTCCTCTTCCTCCTCGGGTCCGGGCGGAGCTGCGGGGCGAGTGGCGACCTCAGCGTTCCAGCCCCGCAGCCCCGGGCCCTTCCTCCCTCCCGCCCGGTCTCACCGGCGGTGGGGCCGTCCAGGGCGCGCAGGGACAGCCGGTACGACCGCAGCGCCGCGGCGAAGTCACCCCGCGCGAAGTGGAAGTTGCCCCGCTCCCGGCGCTGCGAGCCCAGGCGCAGGCGGACGGCGGGCGGCAGCGGCTGCGGGTCGGGGCCGTCCCGCACCTCCAGGAGCGTCACCTCGAACAGCAGCGGCGCCTCGGACGGCACGTCGGGCTCCCTGCTGGTACAGCGCCGGCTGCCCGCGACCCCTGCCCGCCCCGGTGCCCTGCTCTGCCGGCCCCACTGGCTCGGCTCCTCCTGTCCCCGCCTGTCCCTCCTGCCCTCCCGCCCCCCGCGTGCTCCAGTCCCCGCCTGCTCGTTCCCCCGCCCTACCTGCCCGGGCGGCCGTAGGCGTAGGGGAAAGCGGCGAGGAAGAAGGAAACCTCCCCGGGCTGCATGGTGGGGACGCCCAGCTCGAGAGCCTGTGGACGGGCACGGCGGGGCTGGCGGGTCGGAGCCCAGGGCGGCGCTGAGCCCGCACGGCACTGAACCGCGCACCGGTTCGGGCTCACCTGCACGACGTCCCCGTGACCCGGCACGAAGATGAGCCGCGGGTCCCTCTCCACCAGCCCGCCGTCCTCCAGGGCGCCCAGCACCTTCACCGACACCTCCTGGCCCGGCAACGGCCGCGGCCCGCCCGGCCCGGCCCGCACCACGCGCTTCCGCAGCAGCCGGTCCTCTGCGCGGGAGGAGGCGCTGACAGCCGAGCCGGGAGTCCCGAAATTGGCACTCCCTGCTCGAGTCTCCCCGGTACCGGCCGTCCTAGCCCGGGACGCCGGCCCGGCTGGCCCTGAGGCCGCCCGTCGGCGCTCACCCGTCAAGTCGCTCCAACCGTCGGAAGCGAAGAGCGGCCCGAAGCCGCCGGGCCCCGGCACTGCCAGAGCTTCCAGCCGCCGGTAGAAAAGCTGCTCCTCCTCGCGCACCGACGGCACCGCGATGGCGGTGTGAGGCAGCCGGAACCGCACCCGCCGGTCCTGGCCAGGCCCCCGCGGCCGCCCGCCGGCCCCTGCTTCCCTCTCCGGGGAGCCGCCGGGCGACGGGCCCGGCATGTCCGCCCCCGGCCCTCCTCACCGCCCGCCGCTACCCGCTGGCCTCGGTCCGGGCCCCCTCGGGGCTCGGCGGCGGCTGCCCACGGCCCCCAGCCCGCAGCACCGGGCGTGCCGCCGCCGGTCCCGCCGCGCCGCGACTGCCGGGGGTTGCCCGGGCCGGGGACACCGCGGAGCGCATGCCGCCGCGCCGTTACCTAATGCCGGGAAGCGGCTCAGGGGATTAGTCCGCGCCGGCGGCAAAAATAGCTGGCCCAGGGCGAGCCCCGCCACAGGGCTCCCGCCGCCCGCCCCTGCCCCTCGGGACCGCCCGCCGCCCCCGCCGCGCCTTCCCGGCAATGCCGTGGCCGGGCGTCTCCGGTACCGAGGCTGCAGGCCGGGTCTGGCCTATCCCAGCTATCAGCAGAAGAATCACTGTGAGCATCTCCATCCAAGGCTGTCTCACATCAAAAGCCTGATTCTGACAAGAAGCGGGGCCTCCCAAGCAATCTGCTGCTGCTGTTTTTTCCTTGCTCATCTGGACCAGTCTTTGAAGCAGTGCCAGCTGCTCCAGCTACCCTGAAGCACCATTCCCTGCTTGGGGGAAATGTGTTACTTTGAGTGGTGGCTTCTCCCTTACACAGGACCAGCTCTCCACGCAGGCCTCACTGAAAGGTCTGTAGCCATCCTGTATGCCAAGTATTCCAGGCAGCAAATACACAAATACTTCATCAGATGCCTTTTTCTCCTCACTTTGAAGCTCAGTACCTTCAGTGCAGCTGCAGGATAGCGGGGGACATCTGGGCAGCCACCAGCACAACGCTTCCACATCCTCTGTCCATCCTGCCTGAAAGTTTCCCCAGACTTATGCTAACTTCACCCAGGCTGCCCTGAGCACCAGCAGTGATGCTATGGGCCAAAGATGCTGACAAGTTCTACCTGTGTTCAGTGCCCCAACGGCCACCAGGGCAACAGTCACAGAGCAGGGAGCAAAGACAGGACTAGAACCACCTTCCTGACTTTCCTTGGCTTGATGGAGAGCACGGTCCAGCCCATCAAGGAAGCAGCACTACTGTTACATGGGTAATTGTCAGATGTCAGTGGAGCTGACTACTCCTGCACCAGTTTGAAAGCAGATTTATTGCTGCTGCTGAGTGAGGCCGTTGCCAGCCTACTCTGTGTGCCTGCGCTGCTGCCCACAGGCACAGTATGCACCATGTACCTCTGAACTCACCAGGCAGCACACAGCAAAGGCACTTGTGGCCACAGCTCCCCTGTCCAAAATGTGTGTAAATGCAGCGCCCGAAGCCCAACATTGGGACTGCTGTTGCTGCTACATTCTGGAGGGGCTCAGGCAGCTGAGGAAAGAGGATAATGGGCTAAAAGCTAAAGTCAGTGACTAGGAAGGCTCACTGTAGGGAACAACTTGCAGCAGGAAGCTGCTGCCTATGAAGAACAGGATCCCATTGCTAGGTCTGATGGGCTTCCTCAGGACAGGGACACTTGGTCTTAAGGGGGTCATTTTATTGTTTCACTTCTCCAAATGTACAAAAAAAATTAGAAAATAACTGTACCCCCACCCCCTCCCAAACCACAAAACAAACCTGGGGAGCCCCACAACAGTGCAGCTAAGAGACGGCAAAAAATTAAACATTACTAGATACAGCAGCTGGGGCCCCTCGGCCCCCATGGCCACTGGCTCTCCACAGCCCAGAACTGGCCCCAGTCTGACCAGTGCTTCCCCAATTCATACAGAGCTCATTCTGACAAGATGGCAAGTAGGTACTTTACAAATCCTCCTTCACCTTCTTCTTGGATTTCTTGGATTTCTCTTCCTCCTGCAGCACGGGAGTGTTGGTTGCCTCCCGCTTCAGGTAGCTGATGAAGTCACTCACTTCTCTGCCTCCCTGCAGGAAACAAATGACAGTCAGGCAGGAGCTGTACCCACGATGGACCTCCCCTCTCCTGAAGGGAGGTTCAGGTGCTTGGAGGGAGACCCAGGTGACTGCAAGCAGAGTCTCCCCAGGGCCTACAACTAAAGTACAACACTCCCAGCAGGTACCATAAGTGTGTTCCCAGGGAAACAGGACACAGTGCCACCCCCAACTCCAAAGAGGCTTGAGTATAATTAGAACACCTGGATGCTCTTCACTTCTTTACAAAGCATCAAGAACAGCAAAATACCTCATACTTCTTTGGACTCTGCTTCTTGCCAGCTGGAGCAAAATAGATGGTGGGGAAACTGGAGAGAGAAGAAACACATGAGGCTCCTGAGATGCTCTGATTTCTATCAGACCAACCCCAACTGAAGGGACTCACACCCCACACTGCCCTGGTTTAACATGGCACAGCTTCAGTGGCTCTGAGGCACCAGGTGTGGCCTTCAAGAGCCTGGCAGATCTGGATGAACTCACAGGTTCAAGTTTGCTAGCTGAACTGCTTTTGGAATAGCAAGCCCAGATTTGTTTTCACACTGCCAGGAACAGAATCTCAGCAGATTCCAAAGCAGCAGGACGGGCCTCCAGGCAGAGCCAGGACACCAGAATCCTGGAGAAGCCAGGCAGATCAGTGTATTCTGTTTTCACTCTTGATTTCTCCACATCAAGCCATTGCCCAGCAGTCACCTAGCTATTGCCTGGCAACTCCCATCCCACACCCTTCTCCATGAGGCTCTTTCAGCTCTTCAGTGCTGTGCCTGAAGTCAGACTCATGCACTGACACGTGGTGTCACAGCAGTCACACCTACCCTCGGACTTCGTAGGGAGAAGGCACATCATTGGCTGTAGCGTCCATTTTGGCAATGATGATATTGGGATCTTTGCTGAGCTGTGGGTAGAAAGAACCCATCAGTAACCAATTCCAAAATCCAGGAACCCAGCAGCCAGCATGATCTGAGACAGTGGTGTCAGAGGACAGTGCATAGGGAATGCCACTTCACCAACCTTCACAACATGGGAGACTATCATCATGCAGAGGGAAAAGATCCAAAAAGAAACTTGGGCAGTTGAGGCCAGTCACTGAATCCTAGAATATTCCTGTGCCCTAGCCAATAACACAGACTAAATATACCAGTGTGGTTGCTACCACAGATCCTGCTGCAATATATCTGCACTCTGCAAAGAAACCAAAATTTGTAATCCTCAGGAAGGCACAATTACATCCCATTATCACAGAAGCTGGAAAGGACCTGCAGGATCATTTAGTGCTGCAAAATTCTAGTTCACATTTGCAAGAATCTCACCTTCTCCCCCAATTCTTTGTATTTGGGCTCCAGATTCTTGCAGTGGCCACACCACGGTGCATAGAACTCTATCAGGACATCTTTGTCTTGTGCATTAACTATTTCATCAAAGTTCTCAGCCACCACCACCTGTAAGGGTTGATCACACCAGTTAGTTCCTTCCAAGGCAGAGATGAGGTGATGACATGACCTGCTCCATACACTCCACCCAAGCCTGGGTCTCCCACACCTGCACAGCAAGCAGCAGAACCAAATACAGCACTCCTCATCTGCACCATGCAGGGAAAAACCTGCTCTAAGTTACCAGCACTACCTCCAAGTGAGGTCTGCATACGGTGTCCTCGCAGGAAGATAAAGCCATTTCTTTTTAATCCCAGCAAGCAATCAGCAGGACTTGCTGAGGCCGTCCCCATCGCCCCAAAAACATCTGTGAATCCCGTGACTCGCTCTCCTGTGTAAGGCTCTCATCAAAAAGCCAGGGCAGGGAATGCTGTTACTCAGGGCAGAATTGCCTGGGAGGGTGAAAGGAGGAATTGTACCAGATCCCAATGATGAAATAAACAGGGAGATCCCTTAAACAGTGCAGTCACAACCAACAGGAAGACCATGCCATGAAGGACTGAGCATAAGCCAAGAGAGCAGGCCTTTGTGTAAGCCCTGGAAATCTGGATGCTGCTGCACTCACAAAGCATGTAACTGCTGGGGCCAAGCAGCAGTTACTATGCTGAGAGAAAAAAAACAGAACCCAAACTGCAAGCTGCATGTCTCCCTCACCTCAGAAAGCTGCAGTGGAACAAGGGAGTGAGTAATTCCTCTGTCTGTCAGCACAGAGGCCTCTTGAGCTGCCACCATCCTCACTCCCAGCACTTCACACAGGCACAGAAAGCTGCTGCTGAGCAGTGTCTCTGCAGCCGTAAGCAACACTCACCTTCACAGGGCCATCGTTGCTTTCAGGGACAGGTTCTGATTTCAGGTATTTTTTCAAGTTTCCATCAAAGTAATCTTGCAGGAATCTCTCCAGAGCCTTTCCGTCACGGCTGAAAGAAAAGTGATGTTACAGCCATCATCACACACACAGGATGAGAGAGGGAAACTTTCAAGGCTTATTTAAGCTACTTCCACCCACACAACAGATGCCACCTGCATCTCTGACAGCACCAGTCTGGGGCTGGCTTAGTAGACCCCAGAACAAGTGCAGTGATGTCCTTAAGGGCTCTGACAGGAGGCTGGATACACATCCCATTCAAAGTTTTAGGCATTCCAGCATTCTTCATGTTTTTTTTTTCAAAATGAAAGGTACAATGAATTCTTCTGCCCTTTGTTGCACCCTAAATCCTAACCAGAATTTCAGGATCTTGAATTAAATTCTCTCCCTTTATATAACAGCAGGGACTGCAAGCTTTCTAAAGAGTAGAAAAACACACGAGTAGGAGCCATTTTGACCCAGCAATTGCTTCTTCCAGCTGCAACAGCCAGCTTTCCTGTTTCCTCAAAGCTAACAAAGTATCATCTGGTCAGAGACCTCTAGACCAAAGTCCATCGAATCAGACCCATTACCATCAAGTTCAAGAACTCACGAGAACTCTTCTTGCATGACATATTTATCTCCTTTGGCAGTTCTGATGGCAACGACGGGGGCCTCACCCACACTGCTGTCCAGACCAAACTCAGAGAGCTCGTGGCCAAAGGTTTTTCGACTAGCAACAGCATAAGACAGTTTGTGGCCAGCATCCAAGAACTTCTTTGCAATCATCATAACTCTGAGGGAAAAAAATAAACAAAACCCCAAAGCGTTATTTCTTTGAACATCTTTGAACATCTTCTACATGATGTAACACCCTTCAAGATGACATACACATCAGACTAGGAATTCAGTGGCACAATGTGCTCTTCAGAGCCAAGTCCTACAGAAATGGTGCTGAGAAGCAGACCAGTAGACTCGTGCCTGTGGTGACTGAGGCAAGTGTTGCACGTTTCCATGCCCCACCTGCATGAGCCCAGGCTCTCAGGCACGAAGGGCAGAACTGCACAGCACAGCACAGCAGTGAAGCAGTCTGTGGGTAAGGTCTAGGTTCCTAAGGACCAGGGATCCAGGAGCAATCGCCCAGGATTTCAGAGCACTGTCACCCAAGCTCTGGAAGCTTAAAAAAAAAGACTGGATGTGGCACTTGCTGCCATGATCTAGCTGAACAGTTAGAACATCGGCTGGACTAGATGATCTTATAGGTCTCTTCCAGTCTTGAAAATTCTGTGATTCTGTGATTCTGTGAAGCGCAGCAAGGCAGGAACAGTGCGAGGCCCATTCACCCCCACCACTCCCACCTGTTGCGCCAGTAGTTGGATCCCTTGGCATTCTTCTCATAGTCAACGTCGTAGTATGCCACCAGCAAGTCCTTGCCCTGGATCAAGTCTTTGTTGTCTTCAGTCATGTGAGGGCAGATGCCAAAGCTGTCAACGAGAGAGGTATTAGCAGAGTCCATGACCCCAGAACAGGCCTGACACAGCACACTTGCTTCCCACCCAGGAGTTAAATGCCAGTGACCAATCAGGCCCCAGGAAGAAATGCTCTGCTCATTCCCGTACCAGGTTTTTCTGAGAAAAATCTCCATCTCCTGCCACATCAGTGGCTAGAGCTGACCCAGTTAAGGCCAAAGCTAGCACAGCTCTCACAGGTTCAGTTTTTAAACAGAATGGTTAGAATATGGAGAGTGTATGCCAACAGCCACATCAGGATTTCAGGAAGGTGTGCCCAAAGGGAAGCAGTGCCAAGACATGCAGCAGAAGTGGCAGCAACGAAAAAACAAGCTCTGACAGGGCCAAAGCCAACTGGGGCCAGTCTATCACATTTGTTAGTGAGAAATCACTCACATGTTCTCCTGGATGAATTTCTTGATCTTTCCACTGGTGATTTTGTCTTCTGTATATTTGACAGAGCTCTCCTCAAACTTGTTGGTCAGGCGTGGAGGACGGAATAGGACTATACCTCTGCGGGAAAACAGGTATTATCAATTAGTTCAAAGTGTCCCTGGGAGTCCAAGGACAGCAGCCAGATAAGACAAAAACCCACTCTCAGTAACAATCCTCACTCACCATTCATAGCTCAAACATCACCGTCTAGTTTCTTGATGGCACTAGTGCACTAAGTGTACCTGTCAGTTCCTTCTCCATGATTCAGAAAGGCCACAATGAGAAACAAAGCTCTTACCATAACAAAGAATATGGAAACAAAATGTCTCTGTTGAGATACTTTTGACCCAGAGGCAGACACAAACACTTCTGAGATCATTTACACCTTTCTATCTCAATTCAAAAGAAACATCACTGTCAGCTGGGGATGAAACCAGACCTTAAGCTATGTTTAGAAACTGAAACCATTTAAGTGGAATCCGTGATTTTTTTCCAAATGCCTAAATAAGAAGAAATCTTTGTATTAAGTAACTTACTCTCCATCTTCCTTGTACTTGTGCAGCAGCTGCTCCTCGGTGGTGTGTGCAAAGCGGTAGTTATCCCTGAGGCTGTTGGCTGCTTTCATGAACTCCGAGTAAGCATCCCCAGATGCATCACCAAAGAAGCCTGCAGCAGAAAGGCAGACTGTGACCCCAAACCAACCCAGCTCTGGACCCTCTGCAGGTCTCAGCATTTCTCCCTACAATGCACTGGATCAATCCTGAATCCAGTCCTTCAGTGCATGCTGAGGTGTTTACCTTTGACTGCTTCTCTCCCATTTTCCAGGGCCTCCCTGCACCACCCCCTTCCCCCATTCCAGCAGCAGAAAAGTTACTCAGGAGAAGCCCAAACTGGTCATTCAGCCAAGGACAACTGTCCCCTGGACACCCAGACATCCACTGGTGATTGTGTAACAGCCACTGGCACTTAACAACGGTAAGTTTAGGAATGCTGGTTAATACTCATGTGGTTATACCTACAAGATGGCACCTGATTTGCACCATCTGCTGCTGCCACGTGTAACCACAGACACCCAATGCCAGCAGCCCTCCGATGTCACCAGAGCAACAAACACATCCAAAACAACCCAAAGCTACCTGTTGTCAGCCAGCCAAGAAAGCAACAACCTTTGGAAAACATATACTGTGGTGCCAGGGGAGCCAACGAAGCCAGATGGCCAAGGGGAAAAAAAGAAAAGAAAGAAATTTGGAGGTAATACCCAAAGGTCCTCAAATCCAATCTCCCACTTGAAGCGGGATGAGCCCCAGTCAGAGCAGGCTGCTCAGAGCTTTGTCCAACTAAGTTGTGAAAATTTCCCAGGCTGAACATTTTAAAATCCCTCTGGGTTCATGTTCTAGGCTTTATTGCTCTCATTACCAGCAGTGGTTTTGTTCACGTGCATTGGGAATTTCATTTGCTGCAGCCTGTGGCACTGCCTGTGCTCTTTGCACACCAGCTCCCAGAGCCCACTCCTTCCACCACCTCTACTCACCCACGACAGAAGCATCTTTATCACCAATGAACTTCTCAAACTCAGCCACAGAACCGAGAGCCACCGAAGCAGGTCCCGCCTGTTTCTTCAGATGGCTGACAATCCCATCTTGAAAGATTTGTAAAATAATTAAAGGTATCAATACCAAGTTCCATAAGGTATTTTTTAAGCTTCCAGATCAGAAATTGTTTCTGCAGAATCCACACACATCTCCCATACAATAATTATGTGAACTGAAGGACTGCTCCCATCAGCTTCACACAGGAGCTTTCTAGCATCCTGGGAACTAGGAGCTAATGTGGAGACCTTCACCTTTAAAGGAGAGCTTTAAGGGAAAATAAACATCCCAGGCTTTGTCAGCACAAAGAGTTCTGGAGAGACTAAGGGATTGGGGGCTGCATGTGTAGGCGTGAACCTTCTCTGCATCCCTGGCTGTTACATGCTGCCTCCTGCAGCAGATCAGCAAACCAGACACTGCCAAACAGTTCTTACCTGCTGTTCTGGGCCCATCATAGGTCCCTGCCTCTTCTCCATCTCGAAAAATCTTTAATGTGGGATATCCACTGACTCCATATTTGTTACAGGTGTTGGAGTTTGCTGTACAGTCAACCTAAAGGAAAAGAAACCTTGCTACTCAGACTGAGGTCCAGCTATAACACACCCACTCCAAATAAGGGACTAGAGGGACCCGTCACACACTGCCTGGTGCTCAACGGCCCAGACTGGGAAAGAGGTAGCATAGGAAATGAGATGCCCGGAAAAATATTTGAGAAAACACTGCAAAGACTAAATAGTTTCAAATTCGACCAGACTACACACTAAAAAAATACTAGAAAGGATAGCTTCTTGCAATCGATGTCATGGAATTTCTCCGCCCCCTGTCAGTCCCAAAGTTCATATAACATTTGAAGAATACAGGCTGACCTGACGAGGAGGCCATGGTGCCAAGAGTCCATGCCACTTCCCGTAAAGGAAGAGAGAAACCCTGATTTGAGAAAACGCTACGAGTTCTGTGCAGAAAAGAAATCTAGTCAGGATGCCTCAGTGGGTACGTGCAGCACGGTGCTCGCTCTCAGGCTCATCACACAGCTCCGAGCAGGGCCATTTCCCCGGCTGGGGCGAACCCGCACACACCCTGCGCACACCCGCCGCGCGGCTGCGGCCCTGCAAGGACCGCCTTCCACGTTATTTCAGGGCTCCGAGGCACCAAGCGAACGGCGTCCGCCAGGTCTGCAGAGCAGGAATGCGGCCGCTGGCCGCCCCCGGGTCTGCCCCAAGGCGGGAGCCCGCGCTCACCTTCACGAGAGGCACGATCCCCTTCAGCCGGGTCGCGGCCGACTCGTACTCCGGCGCCAACCGCTTGCAGTGTCCGCACCTAGAGGCACGGAAAGGAGTCAGACCGGCCGGGTGCCCCTCGCGGCCCGCCCCCAGCCCCCCGCCCCCAGCGGCCCCTCACCAGGGCGCGAAGAACTCCACGAGCACCAGCCCCGGGCGCTCGGCCAGGCCACTCTCGAAATCGGCATCGCTCAGCTCCACCACGTCGGAAGCGCGGGCGCAGAGGGCGAGCAGCAGGAACAGCAGCAGCGCGGCGGGCAGGGCCGGCTGCGGGGGCCGGGGCGAGGACATAGCGGCGGCAGCGGCGGGAGCGGCGCGTCCAGCGGTCCGGGAGCGGCTGCTGAGGGAGCGCCGGGGCCGCAGCCGGAAGTCCGGCCCCCGCATCCGGATCTGCCGTGTGGCAGCTCCTGATTGGCCGGAACGTCACGGCGCACATGCCAGCGGGGCGGGGCGTCCGCGCTGGCCCCGCCCCTCCTCATGGCCGCCGGAGCTCGGCGCTGTGCGGGCCGCGGCAGGGGCGGGCTGGGGCCGTGCGCTGGATCCGTCCTCGACCCGCGGTGAAGTCCCCTCGCACCGAGCTGTGTCGCGCTGACCACAGCGCCTGCCCTTTCCCCGAGGCCGCGGAGACTCCCCGAGGCCGCGGTCTGCCGAGTGCGCTGTCGGTGTACGGGAGCTGTGCTGACCCCGTGGATGGATGTGCGTTAACCCAACCGTGGCCGTATCGCGCCGTGCCAGTGACACGTGCCCAGCACATGCCGCACGACAGCGCTCGGCTCGCTGCAGGCTCGCCTGCTGGATTCACCGCAGGCCCGCATTTTCCCCCACCACCCCTCCCGCTCTGGCCCTGGGACAGTCTGGCGTTCTCCTGGCCCCGAGCCAAACGTGGGAGTGGGTCTTTACCCCGTAACCCCATCCGTCGGCAGTTGCACCTTCTGCTGGGGTCTGCGGTCGGAACGTCCTTCGTCTGTGCCATCCCTGCCAGGATGCTCGCCCGCAGCTTTGACCAGGTGCGGCCTGCTCCCACCTCGCACCACCGTGCCCCGGTCCTGCCGGGGCCTAGGGCTGTCCCTGCACAAAAACCGATCCTCACCGACCTAGCGCCACCTCCCTTTGCAGCGCGCCGGGCAGCTCAGGTGGGCCTCGGGGGACAATGCATCAACTGGGGAAACGTTCTCGGTACCCCGTTTCCGCCTCACCATCCGTTTCTCCTTAGAGGCCACGGGCTCCTGCCCTCGCCTTGTCGTCAGGTCCCTACCGCTGACGGCTGAGTTTTAGCAACTGCTCCCAGCATCCCCAGAGCTCGTGATTGGGGCCAGCCCTCATCAGCTCACCTCCGGCACGGGGGCAGCCGCCCGGCTTGTTTCTGGCGTGTTTGTCACCAATATTGAGCTGCATCAGCCAGTCGGCCCCAGGGCTGCGGGGACAACCCGCCCAACATCTCCGACGACATCGTCGCCATTGGGACAAAGGGCCCGGGCCCGGGCCGCCCCGGGCAGCACCGTGCGCTCCGGGCCGCCAGGGGGCGCTGCCCGCCGCCCGGGCCGCTCCTCCGGCCGGCGTGAGGCGGCGGGGCCGGGCGGTGTCCGCAGCTCGGGCCGGCGTGAGGCGGCGGGGCCGGGCGGTGTCCGCGGCCCCGGCCGGTGTCCGCGGCCCCGGCCGGTGTCGGCAGCCCCGGGCGGTGCCCTGCCGCCCGGCTGCCTCCGCCCGTGCCGGGTTCCCGTCATCGATAATACACGCGCTCGGCATTCTTTGCGGTGTTGAGGCTGGCGCCGGCCTCGGATTAGCGCCCAGAACCGAGGCCAGCGACAGTCGGCTCCGTCTGGCGTCCAGCCCCGGCGGCCGCAGCGGGGTGAGCAGGCAGGGACCGGGCAGGGTCCCGTGCCGGGGAGGTATCAGGTGTGTCACAGGTTGTCTCGGCGGTCTGTGGGACGGGGGTCTCTGGGACTGCCGGTGTCGGAGGAAGGCTGGGAGCCGTAGCGAAAGCGAGAGCGGCGGGGGCTGGAGCCGGGCTCTGGGGCCGTACTGCGGGAGTTGCCGGAGCGAGCACTGCGGGACCTGTCGCTCGCTCCTACTCCCCGTAAGACGCAGGAATGGCTGCTTTCCTTGCCAGCCCGGGGATGCTGCTTCTGCTGGTACTGCGGTACCGCAACCCCAGTGAGTGAGCACGGGCCTCCGGGAGCGCAGCCGCCGCGGGGACATGCGTGCTCGAGGGCCGGTTCTGCTCCCTCCGCTCTAGAGCCGTTCCTCGCTACTGCACGGGCACAGGGAACGACTCCCAGCACTGACACCCGCTCCGGTCACTGACTGGGGCATGTGCTCTGCTCAGCCACCGGTGGCTGGGAGCGGCCAGCCCCCGGATTGGGGGTCAGAGCTATGGCTCAGAGTGAGACTCCCCTTTGTCCCTGCATCCTTATCCTTGTAGCAAGCCTGCCACAAACCCGCTATGGGACATTGAGCAAGAAGCTCTGAGGGAAGGTGCAGATTGCACAGGCAGTGCAATGTTGCTCTTTCCTGCAGCCTGTGCTCCAGGACCTGCTCCAGGACAGCAAGGGTGCCATGCCCTTGAGATCCTGGTGCAGGCACTGCCCATCCCAAGTAGGCTCGCTGCAGCCCATCCAGGATCCTGAGGACCATGGGGCCCACTGGCTCCTGCTCTCCCACTGCCTGGGTGTTCAAGACACATTTCCCACTGGAGTGCCTTCATTTGCCAGATACCTTCCAGAGCGTGCTGCTCAGTGTGGGACCTGAGGCCATGCAGTGCTTCCTGGCCCTGCTGCACTGCTCCTGATACCAGCTGGGAGGTGGCCGGGGTGGATGGGATGGGGCAGGGCGTTCAGAGCACATGTGTGGTGATTGTGAAGCCTTGTGATGGAGGGGAAACCCGAGTGGTGCCTCTGCAGGAGGACAGGGCTGGGAGGTCAGTGGGGTGCTGAGTGCTGGGGTAAGAAGAAGCCGGAGCCACAGCTACAGCAGCGCACGTTTATGGGGTCTGACCTGACGCGTTGTGGGTTACAGGATGCAGCACATGCTGGGCACAGAGATCGCACAAGCTAAGGGGGACCTGGGTCCCAGAGCACTGCCGTGGTCCCGCTCAGTGCCGGAACTGCGGCAGCGGCGGCGGGATGCGGATGTCCTGCCCCTTCTCCAGCCGCCGCTCACAGTCTATCAGGTAGTTCACACCATCGATCACCAGCTGCACCAGTTCCACCTGCACAAGCACAGATGTGGTGACTGAGGGACCATCCTGGGAGCCACACCACTTGGCCACTCCCGCTGCATGCAGGGCAGGCACTGCCACTCCCAGCACCCACATGCTGGCCCCAGCACATGGCCCTGGGGCTGCATGGGCACTGTGGGCCCCTCATGCAGACACATTCCAGAACCTCCCTCCCCAGCTCTATCTGGCACCCACCTCTGACTTCCCCAGACGGTCCAGGTTCGAGATGTCAAAGACGCAGCCTTTGGCTGCAGTGTCCACACCACCCGTCCCACGCTTCTGTAGCCGGAGGTTCTCTAGGATCTTAGGGAAGCGGCTGTCCTGGTGCCCAGAGAAAGTGTCAGTGCTCAGCAGGACCAGCAACAGGGGAGTCAGGGCTCTGTGGCCGAATGCTCCCTGGTGTGGGCCCCTGCTGCTCACAGGCTCCTGTCAGTGGGGTCACCAGCCCTACCAGAGTGCTGCCCTAAGCACACCCAGGCCTCCCTGGCTAGGAATGCAGGCAGGGGCTGGACCCCACACCTCCTAGGGGAACCTGAGTGTGGCCCAGGGCTGGGTCCCATGTTGTCCTGCACCTTTGTGGCTGAGCTCCCCACAGTCCCAGCCTGGCTCACCACAAAACTGGCCATGGTAATACCTTGCTGAGCAGTGGCAGCTTGATGTGGACGCCTGCTCGCAGCCCCGTGCCCAGGTTAGAGGGGCAGGTCAGGATGTAACCCAGCCGCTCATTCCACATGAACTCCCAGCCTCGCTCCTGGATTAGCCGCTCCACCTGAGTCAGAGGCACAAGCAGTCGCTCAGCCCTGGCCAAGGCTCGCCCAGCAGAGGGCCAGCACCACAGGAGCTCTGCTTGCCCCTCTTTGCCTGTTTATGGGGCTGGCACAGCAGAAGCTGACACTCACCTCCTTTAGGCCCCGGCAGAACCGCTCAAAAACGCGCTTCATGTTGCCCCCCTTCTCCATGGAGATGATACGTGTGTGGTCCTCCTCATTGATCCAGATCAAGAAGGTCTTCTGGTGATTGTGCCTAGGGACAGGGCAGTGTTTGGCTGTGCTGGCAGCTTGCAGAGACCCTCTGCCCACTCAACTGTGCCCCTTCTGCCCCTGCCACTGTGCTACCAGTGCTGCCCTTGGTTCCCACGTGCTGAATGCACCAGTCTGGGCAGCCAGGGGATGCTCCTGGAGACAGGCCAGTGCCCATCCACATGTATCACTGCTGCTGATGGGAGCTGTCTCCAGTGCCCTGGGCACAGACGGGTGCCAGCATGGTGGTGACCCAGCCTGGACTGGAGATGGGAGCGTGGCTCCTGCACCGTGCAGGCAGTGGGAGGGGGCTTGTGAGGCATGGAGCGTGCTCTGGAGGGCTGGGCTAGGTGCAGCTGGAGCTGGAAACCATCTGTGCCCTGGAGATGTTTTCCATGTAAAGGCACGGCGTCAGCAAGGGTGGCATGGGCGGACAAGTGTGCCGGCTGTTGCTCTGCAGGAGCGTGGGATGTTGCATGGCTGTGCAAAGATGCTGGGAGGGAGCAGTGAGATGCGGCTGTGGCAGGGCAGGTTTGGTGTCACATAGAGTGTGCAGAAGCCAGGAGGAGTGCTGGGGATTGCCCAGGGAGCAGAAGGCAATCAGAGGTTTTTGGCAGCCTTAGAGTGCAAGGTGCTGCAGGATGGTGAGAGCAGGCAGGATTGGCAGCTGGTACTGGCTCCACAGTCCCTCTTGCCAGTACAGTGCTGTGTTTATGTAGGGAACAGTAGACTGCTGACAGTGATGCACGGAGCTCCCAGGTGAGGCCACAGAACCCATGGTGAGCACGGCCCAGGGGCACTGGTGCCATGTGCTAGGGTCTGTGGCGTGGCAAACAGGGGAAACATGGGTGGCAGGGCTGAGATGGATGGAGCAGTGCGTCCCCCCCCATTTCTGCCCTGCTGCCCGTTGCCAGGGCAGAACCTCACCAGATCCCTCGGGCGTCAGGCCAGTCCCGAGCCATTCCTGCTGCTGTCAGGAGCGGGGACACCGGCTTGTCAAAGAGGAAGTGGTCCTGGAAGGAGGCAGAGTTCATGGGCTCACCCAGGCTGCATGGCTGGAGCCTGGGCACCCTCACTTGTTCCAGTACTCCCTGTCGTACTGGTCCCATCTGCCATGCAGGAGATTCACCACAGCTCTCCCAGGCAGGGCACCCAGGGGCAGGAGCCCTTGCCTTCCTGGCCTGGGAGGCAGAAGGTTGCTGGTGCATAGCCCACCCTGTGCCAGGGGCTGGTGGGGCACCAGTTGAGTGCAACAAGACTGCCTTCCTCTGGGCATGGGCAGGGAAATGGAGGCAAGAGTCAGAGGCGGCCATGAGCTGCTGGGGCCCAGTTTGGGGAGCTCCTGGCTCACAAGGGCTGAGCAGCACTGTGTTGTTGGGCTGCCTTCCTAGGGCAGGGCTCCCAGTTGAAGACAGCAGAGCTGTAAAAAGAGGATGCAACCTGCCAGAGAGGCAGGGCCAGGAAGGAGTCCTGCTCTGCATGCACCCGGGGGGCTGCTGGGGAGCTGCGCTGACTCACATCAATGAGCTGCTGCTGCTCCGACTCGGTCATCTCGCTGAGGCGGTAGTAGCGGCCCGCCAGGTCCCCGGTGAGGCCGCTCAGGGCGTCCACAGCCACCTTCTCCACCTCGCGTCTCTCGGCACGGGTGCAGGCCGGCGGCAGGCTCAGGCCGCGGATGCTGCGCCCGGTCCGGACCCGGGACGAGAGCACGTAGCGCTCATCAAACTGGCCAAACTTTATCTGGAACAGACAGGAGCCACAGGCTGTTCATGGGCGGCCCTGGGGCTGTCAGGGCCCGACCCCAAGGCCCAAGGAAGGACACCCCGTGCAGCACCGCTGTCCAGCTTCTGCACCTTTGTGCAATCCAGGTCTGTGACGTGCTTCATGGTGCGGGGGTTGTATCCGTTGTGCCGCTCCTGAATCACAGGGTCAAACAGGTCGGCAAACACCTGGAAACAAGTGGGACAATGTACAGCAGACCCAGGGCTCCATGAAGCCCCTGCCACAAGCCTGGCAGGGCCACACTGCCAGTGTGGGGGACAGTGTGTCCTGCAGTGCAACGGCAATCCACAGGGCAAGTGGAGCAGGAGGCTGCAGGGCTCCAGCAACAGCTGCTCCAAAAGAGCCCTGTGTCCTGCAGGAGCACATGGAGGCTTTCCAGGGGCCTCTCCAGCTGCTCAGGCTGGGCGAGAGGAGGTGGGCAGTAATGACCCAGGCTGCTGGTTGTACCATGGGTACTGGGATTCCTCTGGATGCTGCAGGCAAGGCTCTGGCTGCCACTCACCTCATAGGTCTCCTCATCACCAGCTACAATGCCCACAGTCTTGATGAAGGGATGGCCAGGGTTGTCGACGCCAGTCTGAATGCACTGGTCCAAGGTCCAGCCATTTGGGGTTGCCTTGTCACAGAGCCTGGCGTAGATGGCTGGTGTCAGGTTGCTGGCCATGCAGTTGTTGTGCTTCCGCAGGTCGGGGTACTCAGCGCTGTGAGAGGAGACACCAAGGAGTTCTTTGGGACCAGGGGACCCCAGCACTTGTGCCTGTGCTCCACAGAGACTCTTGGTGCAGGTGTGGGCAGGGGAGCTCAGGGAGGAGTCAAATACTCTGCTTATCCACAGCAACTGGGAGCAGGGAGGGAGTTACAGGCCTTGCTGGGCAAGGGCAGGGAGAGGCCAAACCCAGGGCTGGCACTGAACCAAGACAAGAGTCCACAGGCAAATCTGGACCAGTCCTTAGGGAGTGGCTCCTTATCAAACACACAGCAGGGCCCCAGAGCGGGAGAACCTGCTGGGTGAGCAGTGGGGCCACGTGAGCCCATCCCCACACTGAGCTGCCAGGGCAGCTGGGCTGCAGAGTGGGGTCCCACTCCCCTTGTCCTCCCTGGGGCTGCCCTGATGCCAGCTCAAATGGAAAGAGGCTGCTCCTGGTCTGCTGATGCAGTGGGCAGGGGAGGGAGGACATGCAGTCTGCAGGGTCCTGGCTTGCTTGACCCCTGGACCCCTGCCCCCCGGATGCTGTGGGGCAGGAGATTGGCTGACCCTGATCTGCAGCCAGTGGGAACAGCACAGTCCCAGTGCAGTTTATTGTATTAGGGGGATGCTTTCCTCTAATCAGCTTAGAGGGAGGCTGTCTCTTGACCTCATTCCCACTTTAGACAGACTTTGTACTTGTTCTGCACTCACAGGGAAATTGGCAGGGCAGGACCCGCTGGCCTTGGCCAGTCTCTCTGGAGGGTGCCTCCACTCACCTTAGTGGGACGGGACCGGCCCTTGTCAGCCCAGGAGACCACACTGGTGGCTGGAGGGGGTCCTGCATTCCTGGGGACGCCCTTCTGAGAGATGCTGCTTTGGGGGTGACATAGCTTGGGCTGGGGGTCCGTGTGGAAGGAAAGGTGCCTGGGCTGGCACAGGTCTGGTCGTTGGAAGCAAGTCAGGCATCAGCACTAGCAGCGAGTCCTGGCACCCCCTGTGCTCGCTCCTGCGCTTGGGCTGAGTGCTCACACTGGGCATTGGCTGTGCTGCCAGCACCAATCCTGTGCTGCAATGCAGAGCCCTGTGGCTGCCACTGCCTCCTCCCCTGTGTCTGCAGGCCAAGGAATGTGGCCCTTCGCCCACAGCTTGGCTACTGCTCATGGCTTCCTGTGCTGTGCAGAAACAAAGGGAGCTAGGGCTTCCAGTGCATTGTGTGGGGAAGCACTAGCACTGCTGCCTGGACCAGCAGAAGGAGGCATTTGCTCCAGACAAGAACTGGTCCCAGGGTTGAGGGGGCTGAGGGCTGCTCCCAGCCCACACACACACACCTGTGCCCTGTTGAAATGATCCAGACAAGAAGCTGACGTGCCATGCATGGGATGCAGCCTACCCTGGCCTCCCTCACTGCTTCTGCCCCTGTCATCTGCTGGCCACAGTCTCCCCTGAGTGACATGCTTGTAAAAAAAGCATTTGCTGATCAGAATGGGACCCTTGGGCAGGTTCCTCCACTGCTCCAGCATGGTCATGCTGCTGGGCATGCCGGGACCACTTGCTGTGCTTTCTGTGTCACAGAGGATGCCCGGGAGCAGTAGAGGTCCCCAAGGAAAGCCAGCTTACTCCCAGCAGGCAGGAGAATGCTACAGGTTGAAGCATGCTGTCTGCCACAGCTGTCTACACCTTCCCTGAGGTGCTCAGCATGCAAACCGTGGGACTCCAGGCTCCTGCCTGCAGGTGCTGTGCCTGCTGCAGAGCTGACTGAGCACCTGGTTGGAGTGCACCCACCCCAAACAGCCCCAGACCACAGCCAGCAAACTGGGGCAACCTCTCTTCAGCTTTTCTAGAGCACCTGAACTCGGATGGGTGTTGCCAGGAGCAGCTGGGTAATGCTGGGGTGAAGGTCCTGAGCACCTGGCGCTGTGCTCGCCGTGGTGCCACAGAGCTGCTGGGGGAGGCTGTATCCAGGCTGGCACTGGAGGGCTCTGGCAGTGGCACCACACTCCCACCATGTGCTCAGGGTGTCCACGAGTCCTCTGGCATAGTGTAAGGATGATGCTGCACCCAGGCTGCTTTGACCCCTTGGGTTTGGTCCCCAAGGCTGGTTTTAAAATTATGACAATTTCAGCACCATCTATTTTGTTCCCACAAAAATTTTTTTTTGTGCCACAGCACCAAGTGATATCTTAAAAGTCTTTTCCAAGCCCAGTGATTCCATGATTGCACGGTTCTGTGGTACTGTGGCTCCTGCCCAGCTGCAGAGGCTGGAGGCGAGGATGTGTGCCAGGAGTGCAGCTCAGCCCTGGCGCCCACGCTGTCCTGTGCTCACCTCAGCCTGCCGTCCTGCCCCTGACCTCGGGCTGCAGCTGCCCTCTCTGCCCTTGAGCAGGCAGGTGCCTGACCCAGAGCAGACCTGCTCAGCAGCCAGCAGGGATTATTGCTCCATTGTCCACTGACTGGGCAGCTTCTCCACAAGTGACAACCACCTGCACCTCCCCACAGCTCTTCACCTCTAATGTGGCAGCCGCCAGTGCCCTTCCTGGCATCACCGGCCTGAGGAGCCCAGGCAGTCGCAGGCACACGTGGCCTCTGGAGAGGTGTGGGGGTGTGTGGGGTGAGCAGCAGAGCCTGTGTCATGGCATGGAACTGGCAGCTGGCAGGCAGCCAAGCACGAGGCTTGCTTACGCAGGGAGGAAGGGGCTTTGCAGGGAGCCCCATCGTGGTGGCCCAAATGATGGGCCATGCCTATCACAGGACCCCTGTGACAGAAGGCAGGGGTGGCAGTGCCTGTGCCCTCCCAGCGTGGCCATCCATACCACAGGGTCTCTGAAAGGAGGCTGCAGAGTGTTGCTCAGACCCCTCAGGGCTGCCGCCAATGTCTCTCGGTTTTTAACTTAGAGATTGGAGGGGCAAAATCCTCGGGCAAGTCAGCTGCCGAGTGAGGGATTGCAGCTCACTCCTAGGGTTCCATCCAGGTGCTTTTCAAGTGTCAGCACTGTCACAAAACGATTCCTAACGGAACAGAACCCCCCAGGAAGCTCATTTTAGAGCTTCTCAGCCACAGCCTCACCTTGACTTCATCCCCTCCTGACCTATGTCTGTGTCTCTGCAGTTGTTCGGAAAGCAGGAAAACATCCCCCTCTTGGGAGGTAAATAATCAATAACATCCGGCCTTTGTAATTCTATTAACTCAGTCAATTTCTGTCCCCGATTTTCTGTAGCCCAACGCAGCTTGCCAGAGCCCCAGTGCCAGCTCCTTGCGAGCCCTCCACATGCCCAGGGTTCCCAGTCTGCAATGCAGCACAGCAACACACCGCTCTGACTGTCGGCATTTGGTGCAGGGATGGCAGCAGCTGCTGGTGTTCAGAGCAGCAACGTGCTGCCTCCTTCCCACCCTGCTCCTTCCCTGTGCACAGTCTCTGCTGGTGTTGGGATGGGCAGGAAAACTCACTCCTCGTTTTCCTGGCCTGCCTCTAGGATGTGCTAAGCCAAGCAGCTGTTGCCAGCACAAGGACTGGCTGGTGGCCACCACATCCCTCTCCCCTTCTGGCCCTTGCCCCGTTCCCACTGTGCCTAGCCCTTGTGAGGCACAGGTAGTTACTGTGCCCAGTCCTGTGTGGCACCGTGCTGCTCTATGGTCCTCAGGGCTGGCCGCACAAACACTGGGCAGGACAAGCCTCTGTCTCCTCCACCCCACTTGCCATGGCAAGCCATGGTGAGTGGAACCATGAGAATGTGAGGCACTTGGCCCTCCTGGGCTTCCTGGGGCAACAAAGAGCCGTTTGGAGGGGAGCGATGTGAAAGCTTCTGGTCTAGAGCTTGAACCTTAGCATTGTGCTGCAGCTGTGACACTTATCTGGCTTAAGGGATCAGGCGCTGGGTGTGCAAATAGAGCCAGGGCTCTTGCAGAGCCAGCATTACCTCAAAAGCACCCCTAAGCCAGCCTGTGGCTGTGTATGTGCCCACTTGGCCCAGCTCAACCCTGTGCCCACCTCCCACAACTCCTGACTGCACATCTCATTGTCATCCAAAATCCACACATGGGGCTGTTTGCTCAGCATCCACAGGCCCCTCCAGCTCTCCCTTTAAAAACTGGCCCAGAGAGGGAAGAGGCAGGACCTGCCAGCAAAGCTTTTCTTTTCAATAGAGGAGTCCCTGTCCCAAAGGGAGGCACGTGGGAAGGCTGGTACAGCCAGATGAGGTCGGGCCAGGGGGCTGCTCTGACACCAGCTCCCACAGTTAGAAATCCTCGGTGTTCTGCCAGCAGGACAAAATGGACCCTTTGCTCCATCCCGTTCCTACCAGGACATTGGCAAAGTCTCCCTGGCTTCTCTTGGGCCGAGCCTGGGGTATGTCCCCACTGGCACTGGCGGTCCCAGCACTGCTGTCTCCCAAACAACCCCAATCTCTGCCCTCCAGTCATCGCGGGAAGTCCCCCGGGACCCCAATCGTACTGTCAAGCATTTGTCCCCTCCCGCTCCCCCATGTCCCCGGCTGCAGCGGCTCGTCCTGGTACTCTGGGACCACCCAGGGCAGCTGGCAGCTCGGGGCTCCCTGCCCGGACCGCAGCGCCCCGAGCCAACCCCCGGACACGGGAATGTGCCCGGGCGGCCCCCGCAGCCCTCACAGCCCCTGCCGGCGCGGGTCCCGCCAAGGAGGCCCGCGGCAACCCCGAGGAACCCCGCAGAGCCGGGACCCGCGCTCCCTGGTCCCTGCGGGACCGCACCCGGCCCGCGGCTGTGCCGGTGTCCTTGTGCGCCTCGGGGACCGGCGGGGCCGGTGACCAGCAGCCCGAGGTTGATCCATCCAACGCGGCTGAGCCCCTGCGGCCGCTCCGTCCCCCTCCCGGCCCGGGGCCCCGGGGCCGGTTCAGGGCCTCCCGGTCCTTCCCGCCATGGACGAGCGGCGTCCATCGCGCCGTCCCCACGAGCTGCCCCGGGACCCGCCGCCCAGGCTCGAGCCGGGGGGCGGCCGCCGCGCCCGCCCCCGGTGCCGGTGCCGCAGGGATCGTCCCCGCCCGTGCGCCCTCGCCGCCCGCGCGCATTACCTGGGCGGGTATCGCCGACGCTGACGGTCGCCCGCGCTGACCGAGTCCCGGGCGAGTAGGAAGCCGGCGGCGAGAGAGCCGGCGCCCACCATGGCCAGGAGGCCGGCGGAGCGGCGAGAGGAAAGAGCGCGGGCGAAGGTGCTGGCCATGTCGGAGCGGCGGAGCAAGCGCGCCGGGGCGGACAGCGGACGTGAGGGGAATGGGAACGGGAATGGGAATGGGAACGGGAGCGGCGGCGGGGCGCGCGGGGGCGGAGAGCCGGCGGGGCACGGGGGGGCCTAGCGGCACCGCCACCTGCTTGGCTGCCCCGCCCCGCCCCGCCCCATCGAGGCTGCCGCCGCTTTCAGCACCGCTCGCCGGACAGCGCCGGAGGGGCGGCTGCGCCGAGACCGGCCGGCTCCACACCTGGACCCGCTCCTCGGAGCCCCTCGCCGCGCCCTGAGGCGGGTCGGCGCCGCCGGGTCAAAGTTCGTCCACCTGAAGCCGGGAGCGGCGACCGCGGCTCCTCGACGGGATGCGGCCCGCGATGGGTCGCGGGGTCGGGGGGCCTGTTCTCGCCGGTCACCAGCCCTCCCGCAGTGCCCGCCACACCGACGGGGCCGCACCGGTGGGCCCCGGAAGTGCGCTGCGTTCGCTACCGCAGAACCCCGAGGGACGGGAGCTGCTGGCGCAGACTTGCGCTGCTCTGGGACACGGGAAGCGGCCGCCCGGTAGAACCGTGCGCCCAGCCCGGTACGGCCGCTGCGGCCGCCTGTCCCCCCGGTGCAGGCGCGCGCCTGCCGTTACAGCACGGGCCCGGCGTGGGGCCCGCGCCCACGTGCGCCCGGCCGCGCCGCATCTCCCGCAGCCGCCGCCAGGCGGCGCCATGCCGTGCCCGCTCGCGTCCCGGCCGGCCCGCCTCCTCCGCGCCGATTGGCTGCCTACGGCCGTCAGCAGACGGTGATTGGCCAGCGGCAGAGCCCGCAGCGCAGGGTGCGCTCGGAGGCCGCAGGTGAGCGGAGCGAAATGGCGGCGCCTGGCGTGGCGCCCCCTGCTGCCGCCGGGGGGGCAGGGGCGGCCGAGGGGCCGGGGCCGGGGAGCGAAGTGAAGCAAAGCGCAAGGCGGGGAGGGGTAGGGCGGCCGATCGCGCCGCTGCTGGGCCCTGTTTGTTGGCGGCTGTCGGGGAGCGCCAGGTGGGCGGCGGCGGCGGCTCCACGGCGAGACGCGGCCCGGTCCCGTGCCGCCCCCCCGGCTCGCCGCCGCTCGCCTGTGCCCGCCGGGCCCGGGTCCGGCCTCGGGCGGCGCGGCAGCTCCGCCCGACTCGGGCGCAGCGCCGGGCCAGGCTCGTCCAGGCCGCTCGGGGCCTGTGCGTGCCGGCGCGGGGCTGGTGCCTGCCCGCTGTCCGGGCAGCGGCGGCTCGCCCTTTGCGGGGCTGCTTGAGGTCGCGCCGCTCTCCGGGCCCGGTCCTGGCTCCCGCCTGTGCCTCTGCCCCGCTCTCCGGGGCCGCTATCTCTCCCGAGCCTGGCGGGCCGGTGTTTGTGAAGCCGCCAGGGTGTGCGCGGGGTAGAGCGGCGGCAGCCCCCCGCAGTAAACCCTCAGTGACAGCGGCCGTGTCGGAGGAGTTCCCGGTGCTGAGGAGTTTCACGCTCTACAGGTCCCACGAGTGTGATTAAATATTTCGTTACGAGCAGCGTCAGACGCGGCGGGGCCTCGCCGCCGTGCGCACGCACCGCTCGGTGTGCGGGGCAAACCGAGAGGCTGCCCGGGGCTGCCTCCGCTCCGCCCTCCGCGCTCGCAGCCCGCGGGGCGTTCGGCTCCCCGGCAGCGCTGCTGGCATCCGCCGGGCACCGCTGCGCCTGCCTGCCTGTGAACACGCCTGTACTACCAGAACAGAGGCATTGCCCTGATACTACATGTCCAAATAGTTTTAATTATTAGCCCTAGGATAGGTGATGTTTGTGTTCTGAAGCAATAAAGTGCCCATGAGAGGAGCACAGCTTTCACCATTTTAAAGAATGGAATTAACCTTAGTGCAAGCAGCCCTTGTAACAGTGGAAGTAACTCTCCGTGTGTCATTGGTCATGCAGAGGTGTATTAGTGGTCATGCATGCAAAGGTACTTCACTGCTCAGGGCCTAAGCTTTCAGGGTTGGTTTTCTTTGGTCTGGTTGGTTGGTTGTAGGGCCGTCAGTGGTTTCAGATAGTTCTACAAGACATTGTCAGCATAAGTGTTTTAAAATGCCAGCTGTGTGTATTTTTAGAAGTCGTGATCCTGCATGTACTTGACCTGGCTTGGCTAGGCTGTGGGTCTCTAAGTTGGATCATGCTTTCAGGCTTTTTGCTTGCCAGGGTAATCCCAAATTCCTGCCACTGGCAGTGGTATAAGTCACGTTCCTGTCTGTCAGCCCAGCACTACAGGCACTGCACCTGCATCTGCACCTTGTGTTTAAAAAATGAAATGAAACAAAACCCTGACATGCAAGCCCACTCTTTGATTGGTTAATGCCACGCTGAGTACAAAATACAAGACCTAATCACATATTCTCACCTTAAATGCCTGGTACCTCAGAAGCAGGGCACAAAGAATTTCTTTACTCTATTAGCACCCTTATCTGAACAGCACCAGAATGATCTGCTGGGGAAGAGGAAAACAATTTCCTATATGGTTTCTTATCTCTAATACAGCGCAGTCCAGGGAGCTGAAACAGTCCCAGGCCATCAGAGGCAAGGTCTGTGGCTCCATTTAGGGTTGTGTGTCAGCAGATTTGGATTGCTGATGGGGTAATTTTGGTAACCTTTGGTATGACTGTGCAGCAGATCACAGCTGCCCTTCTTGCAAGTGCAGCAGGAAAGTCTCCGGGTGTAGCGACTGGCATGTAGTTTTTCCTGTGTGAAAAGTGTGGGCTGTGTGCTGTGCAGGACCCTGTAAGGGTTCTGTGATGGCATTGCCACCCTGCTGGCATATGGGCCCTGTGCCAGTTCAACACTAGAGCTGGCTCAGGTATGGTGGGCAAACTTCCTGTCACTGTCCTTAGATACCAGAATAGAACTCCGCTTGCCTGTGTCTATTTAAGAGCAACAGTCTGAGTTTTTAATGCCTTAGTTGTGCCTGTAGCTAAAAGTTCTGTTCATCAAGAGTCTGTAGTTGTTTGGTATAAGTCTATGGTAAGGAATGTACTTTTAAGAAAAACTAGAAGAAGGTTCCAGTTAACCCTCCCCTCACACCTGAAATCATGAGGCTTTCCTTATTAACATCATGGGCACACCTGTGCTATCAGTGGCTGTCAGCTTCAGTGAGGCTCTGAGGTTTTACTTGATGTGAGTATGATGTGTCACGGCCTTGAAACAGAGCTACAGAGCAAGGAAGAGGCTTTGTCTGTGGGGTAGGAGGAGGAATATAGAGAAGTTGTTGCTTTCTGAGTTCTTGGGGCAAAGGTTTTCCTGCTGCTTATCTGTTTTTTTTCCAGGAGGGAGGGGAGATTAAGGGATTGGAGAAAATAACCCTCTACCTCCTTCTGCTTGGTTTGCTTCACTTCATTAAATCATCAGCCTTCAAGCTGATGGTATACCTGCCAGGGGTTCATTCTGCACTGGTATGCTGAGGCAGCAGGACACAGGCGTGAGAACAGTTCCTGAGTATGTTGGGAATGCTACTCTTGTCCTCCCCTGGAGATAGCAGGGCTATGTGGAGTGCACAGTAAATGCCTCTAGAGCCTGGTCTGCCAGCCCTGTTCCTCCCACTAGCAGCGAGCACTGATGGTGAGTATCAGCTCTGACTCGTGCTGCTCCAGGTGTTTCAGTGCCAGGTGTGTGCTGTGCTTTGAGGGTTTTGTGGCAGCAGCAGCACTGGGCTTGGTGCATGGGACTGGGATGGAGGAGATCGTCCTTGGTGTGGTATGTACAAAGTCCAGGCTTGCTGTGTCCCCTTGTGTGGTTTCTGTTGGGTCGATGTCTGCTCCCCCAGTGGATCCTTAAGCAGGAGGAATGCTTTTGGCTACTTTATAATAAGGAAAAGCACAGTGAAAGACGCCTGCTTGACGCTGGGTGGAGCTTAGGCCAACGGTGAACAGCTGTGTCCTTGGCATGGCTAGGTCAGTTGAATGGTGTGTTCAGACTCTGTCTCCTCTGAGGCTGCTCTTGTAGGTGACACTGGAGGACATGATCCTTTCCTGGTGTTTCTAACTCATAGCATATATTCAGCAGCTGGTCAAAGGAGGTGATTGTTCCATTCTGCACTGGTCACAGCACTAAGCCTGTCTAAGTTGAAGAAGCCTGTGGACAATGCTCTCTGGCACATGGTGGGGTTTTTGGGATGTCTGCACAGGGCCAGGAGCTGGACTCAGTCCTGATGGATCCCTTCCAACTTGGTGTATTCTGTGTTTCTGTGCCAGCTTGCAAACCCAGACATCCTGACCTGTTACCCAAACTGTTGCTGATGCTCCCTCTGTGTCGTCTTTCCCTGCCATAGAGTTTTCACTTGTTTTTCCTCCTCCCTGCAAACTCCTTCACCTCTCAAACTGTTCTCCCTGTTACTGTAGGTCTTCTTGAGCTGAAAGGATGAAAATTGGCAATTGGAAAATCACTGTCACTGACCTGAGCTTTATCCTGACTTCTGGAGTCCCAGTTGATGTTGTTGGGCATATGAGTCTGCAAGAGTGTCCCCTGTCCATGGTTTAGGCAGCGGTTGGACATGCATCACTGTAAGGGTTACATGATTTCAGTGCTGGTGGTAACGCTTTCCCAGTGCGAGAGGGTTAATTGCAAAATGGAGCTGCTTATCTAAATTGATCCAGAATTCCAAATCCCCTCCCACACTGAGAATGTCTTCTTGTTCCCCGTTTTTGTGCTGGGCAGCACTGTCCCTGGGTTCCCTCATGCTGGCTCAGTCCCTGCCCTCCCCACATCGTTTGCTTCACCGTGCAGCTGCCTCTGACCCCTCTCCCTTTTGCACTCTGTGATTCCAGAGCGGGATGGTCGCCCACCAAAGCTGCAATGTCGTCCCTGACGACCTCCAGTGAGGGAGAGAACTCTGCTCCCAGGTTTGTTCTTGGTTCCAGAGATGATGAGACAGAATTTCTGGGATCAAACATGAAGACAGACGAAACTGATTTCTTTGAAGATGACGAAGAGGAGGAGTCGGTAAGGAGGTCCCAGCATTCTGGGCTGGAGCACCTGTGTGGGATCCCTGGGTCTCAGCCAGGTTTTGCATGGTTACTGCTGGGGCTGCAGGTAGTTGGGACTGCAGGGGACACGGCAGTGGCATTGATGACAGGACACATTACATCATGCTGCTATACTCACTGCCTCGGGAAATCCAGCTTTTTTGCTTGCAGATCTGATTTGAGAAAACTAGATGATTCCTTTGTTCTAGAGACTTAACCTCACACTCCTGTAAGTCTTTCTGTTTCACCAGGGAAATTTTTGGGGAAAACTCTGGCATGTGTGAAAAGGGCAAAGGTGTCTCTGCAGAGAGGAAACATTCATTTTTTCTATAACCTCCAGGAGCAGGATGCAGAAAAAATGATCTCTAGCTCCTGACTGCTTTTGGCCCCTATTCAGTGTTATATTAAATGCTACTAAACTGATCTCTGTCTTCCTCTCTGTCAGCCTCCGGAACGGCAGATCGTGGTGGGAATCTGTGCCATGACCAAAAAGTCCAAGTCAAAGCCCATGACACAGATTCTGGAACGTCTGTGTAAGTTTGAGTACATCACAGTGGTGATCATGGGGGAAGACGTTATTCTGAATGAACCGGTAGAAAACTGGCCCTCTTGTGACTGCCTGATATCCTTCCACTCCAAAGGTAACACATCTCTAGCAGTCCTTAGCCTGCTTGAGCTGTGGGCAAGGGATTTTCCTTTCAGCCCTCCCCTCTGTCCTCACCCTGTATTTCAGGATTCCCCCTGGATAAGGCAGTTGCTTATGCCAAGCTGTGCAAACCATTTCTGATCAACGACCTTGATATGCAGTACTACATCCAGGACAGGTGGGTGTCTGTGAGACACTAAAGCCCTTTCCCTCTTCCTCTGATTCTTCTCAGCATGCTGTGGAATTCTAATTTTTCTGGTCACAAAGGAGTGAGATGAGGAGGAAGGGGACCTTAGCAGTGGCTTTTTGGGGTTTCTCTAAAGCGTGGAGGGGAATGGCTTTGAGGGTAAAACCATTGAGACCATATAAAATCATGCTTTGTTTTCTGGTGTAAATGTCCTGTAAGGAGTGGCTGGGAGGTAGGGAGTGGAAGAGTTCTCACAGAACAAGGCTGCCACGACTAAAGCAAAAAGACTAGTGTCTAAGCAGGAGAGCTGAATGGTGAGATGGGGCTCTGGGTCAGAAATTGGGAGCAAGGTTGGGTCAGAATCTGTGCAACCTGTGTTGTTCAGACACGTGAGGTTTCTCAGTCATCTGTTGGTAGAGGCCACTGGCAGCCGTGTACTTGGGCCCTTATAGCCAGGCTGCTTTGGCTGTGTGTGAGTAGGGCTCCTAACAGATCCTAAACCTCCTGCCCTGTCTTTGGGGTGGCGAGCAGTGTTATGTGGGTGCTGGCAGGCATCCCAAGGTGTAACTAGTGAAAGAACTGGGATTTGCCCCTTGGCACAAGATGAAAGAAGGCTCCTGCTGCTTCTGCCAGGCCTGGGCACCGGACAGCTTGGCATGACAGGGCACTCTCCAACAGGATGGGTCTGGGCAGGTGGTGTGTACTGGGTGTGCTGCTGTGCTTTGGGCACATGCTAATAATTGAGCATCCATGTTTAGGCCAGGTAGAAATTTACTGTGGGCCATCTGTGTCCAGAGCAGGACTGCAGCAAACCCTGTAGCCTGTGGGACTCGGCCAGAGAGCATGTGCTACAAGTACCTGCAGTCTTGATGCTTATTTGTGTTCATCTGACTGTGTTTCTCATCAGTGGGAGTGAAGTCTTTCCCTTGGTGTGTACTGAGGACCTTCTAAACTCTTCTGATGCTCTTGTGTCCTCTACAGGCGTGAAGTGTATCGGATCCTTCAGGAAGAGGGAATAGACCTGCCCCGCTATGCTGTGCTCAATCGAGATCCTGACCGACCAGAAGGTCAGTGTCCAACTTCTGCTGAAAGCCATTTCCCCAGGCTCTGCTGTTTAGGATAGTCTGCAGAGGACAGATACTGGCAGTCACCTCAAAGAGGTCTGGCTCCTAAGTCTCCCGGGTTTTTCTCGTGAGCAAAGGTCGCAGCACAAAACCGACTGATGGGCCTGGAAGGGGCTGTGGCTCTGCACTGGGACTGTGTCACCTTTCCCGATGTGCTGCTGCTGTGCTTTGTCTTCAGAGTGCAACTTGGTGGAAGGAGAGGACCACGTGGAGGTAAATGGAGCTGTGTTCCCAAAGCCATTTGTAGAGAAGCCAGTCAGTGCTGAAGACCACAATGTGTATATTTACTACCCGACATCAGCAGGTGGGGGCAGCCAGCGGCTCTTCCGCAAGGTGAGGAGGGGTCTCCAGGGCTGCTCTTGGAACCAGTAGATCTGAGACTCGTGTGGCTTCAGGAGGGAGTGTTGAGGCAGGGGAAGGGCAAAGGAGGGTTTTGTGTGGGGGAACTTTAGACCTTCTTAGAACTTTGAGTTCAAGTGCATCTACCTGGGAACCACAAAAGGACGTATTTTAGTGGTAGTGCTGACTTCACTTTCCCCATCCTCTTGGTGACATTTATCCTGTAGTCATGGAGCACTGTGTTCCCTTTCTGAATTGCATGCTGATTTCTCCTGGGTTTATCACGATGAATTTTTCTAAAAACCTACATTCCTTTCATTTAACATCATTCTTGCCCTTCCCATTTACTGTAGCTTGCACACGTGATAAAAGCAGCATTTATTCCTAGATTTCACAGGAAATCTGCCCTTACTCATGTCCCCCACTTTTCCAGTGAACAGTAATAGGTGTGATGTATTTTTTTCCAATCAGATACATGTCTGGCATGAATAAACCTAAAATGATTGTTCCCTTAGGTAAGATACAGGTATGCCTCTTGAGTCTGTATCCAAAGCCTTACTACAGAAGAAAACAACATTATCCTTGATGTTGATAAAATCAGTCATGGTTCTAGAAGGAAATGAATTTATCACCTGTTATAATTTATTTTCATTTGCATGTTAGTTGGGCTCCTTACCTTGTAGTATTTTTTCACTTTTTTTTTGTTCCATGTCCTTGAAGTGATTGGAGACAAATTAATGGTCTATAATAGCTTTTCTCCTCTTTAAAACCTGGAAAATGACATACGTGCTGCCTGCATTCTGGTGTCTTTTGTCCTCCATAAATAAGTGTGCTGTAACATCTGGGGAGCCTGAGATGCTGATCCATTAAGTCTGCTAAATTCCCTACTTACGGGATGAAACTTCTGCTTTTCTGCTTCCATCTAAGAAAAGGATCCCCGCGCTCTTCCCTGAGGTGTTTATTCTGTGCTTTCAGATTGGAAGCCGGAGCAGTGTGTACTCCCCAGAGAGCAGTGTGAGGAAGACAGGCTCCTACATTTACGAGGAGTTCATGCCTACGGATGGCACTGATGTAAAGGTGAGGAAAAGCCTGGCATGGTGCTTTCCTTTGTCAGGCTTGGGGAAGCTGAAAGTTCAGCTGTTCTGCTTAGTCCTACATAGGCTGTGGAATGTGTGTTCAGGCTTTGAGGTGCTGACTGCACAGTTTGACCCCCAAAGTGGGGAGTGGGTGCTCTGTGGATCACGCCAGGAGGAATGTGTGAGACCATCTCATCTCCTTTTCTGCGTCTGCAGCAGGAATACCTGCTGGAAGCTGCAGTTAGTCGTGGTGGCTGTGTCAGGTGTGCTCGCTCTCATTGCAGGTGTACACCGTGGGGCCGGACTATGCCCATGCAGAGGCTCGCAAATCCCCTGCTTTGGACGGGAAGGTGGAGCGGGACAGCGAGGGGAAGGAGATTCGCTACCCGGTCATGCTGACTGCCATGGAGAAACTCGTTGCCCGTAAAGTCTGCGTAGCCTTTAAGGTCTGTGTTTTCTTTCCTGTGCAAGCAGGACTCCACAAATGTCTGATATGTGTCAGGATTGGGATTAAAATTTGTCATCCTGGCATGTCTCAGGCAATCCTCCGTGCCTGGTGCCAGTTGTTGGTCCTGCTGGCTGTGGAACTTTGCTGGGCAGAGGTGACTGGGACGGCAAGAGGGCCTGCAGCAAATGCCCTTTGGGCTGATTGGTGCCTGGTGCCCCACATACATTTGAGCATTCAATACTGAATCCTGAGCATGCTCTCTGTCTGACCTGTGCTCATCCTGTCTTGACTTATTTCCTGCTTTTGTTTATGTGGAAAATTTGGTCTTATTTTCTTGGTTGTTTTTTCTTTTTTTGTGTTTTGGTACTTGTGTTTGGTTCTTCTGTTTGTTGGCTTTTTGTTTGTCTGGTTTTGTTTTTTTTAGTTCTTGGGTTTTTTTAATATGGCTCTGGTGCAAATTGATGTTTTATTTTAGAGTTGGGTAGAGTGAGTAAGAGTCTAGGTATGGTTCCATGACATGTTCGGCAGTATCAGCGGAAGAAGCACTGGACTCCTTGTTCCTGCTCCACTGCAACTGGCACCCCGTGTGGTTGGGCTGATGCAGATTTGGTCTCTTTTTTACCTTGTAGCCTTTTCCATTTAGTGATGGGTGTCTTTGCCTACTGCACTTCTTGTCCATGCTTGTCAATCTGGTTCAAAATTATTGGATTTCAAAGGAAGAGCAGGATATCCAGGAACTGCTCTGTTTCAGGTCCTTAGAGCTCTGGAAAGTCGGGGGTTGGCCCTGATGGCTCCATCTGGGGGTTTGTGGTTAGGGCCTTTGGCTCAGCAGTAAGGGGGTAAAGGGCTGACTAACAGCATGTCTTCCCACTTGTTGTAGGCTTGTGAGGTGGGCATGGACTGTAGGATGTCTGTAGCATCAGCAGGCTGAGCTGGGCAGCGTTGGCTGGGTCTGTGCATGCCCTGCTGGCAGGGTCGCTGCTGTCCCCCACTGCTTCCTTCCTGTGTGTCCAAGTGCCCTGTCCTCTGCTTCCTCCTGCAGCAAACCGTGTGTGGCTTCGACCTCCTGCGGGCCAACGGCCACTCCTTTGTTTGTGATGTGAATGGCTTCAGCTTTGTGAAGAACTCCATGAAGTATTATGATGACTGTGCCAAAATCCTTGGGTATGAGCAATCTGAGTTTTGATAAGTAACTCACAGCAAAGTGAAATGAAATATGGAGTCTTGGTCACTATGTCAGAGAAGTCTGCCAGTGGTTCATGCGAGTCACTTGCTCAGCAGGTGAAAGCTTGGCTCTTGGAGGAACAGGTTATTTTCAAGCCCTGGAGCTCCTGCCTGCAATGGCATTAGCTGTCTTTGTCTACAGCTAAATATAGATATATATCTCCCAGGACTTTTCATTGCATGCTGAGCCCAGTTGTGGTATTGGTGATGTGGGGAAAACTGGTACCCCTTTGGGGTGCCCTAACTAGCCCACAGTGTGATAGGTGTCTCTGCAATGAAAGTGAGGGGAAATTCTGTGGCTCCCTTCACATCTTTCAGCAGGACTGCTAAGGAGGAGGTGGAGAACTAAGGGAATGGATTTTCTTGTGAGTGTTGTATTTTGATTTCTTTCAGAAATATAATCATGAGGGAGTTGGCTCCCCAGTTTCATATCCCCTGGTCCATCCCAACGGAGGCAGAAGACATCCCCATTGTCCCCACTACTTCAGGCACCATGTGAGTACCTGCTGTCTTCTCAAAAGGATGCCAGTGATGACTGTGTGAGGGACAAAGTGTGACAAACCCTGTCCAAGGGCCTGACACCACTAGCAGCATGGCATCCTCCAGCTGCTGTGCTGCTTGCAACCCTGAAATGCCTGTGGAAAGGCTTAGCTATGCACGTGGAAGTTGTGATAGGTTGGAGATTAGTTGTAGGTTTGATGAATGCAGAAGAGCAATAACTGAAGAAATAACAGAAACTGCTTGCATGGCTTTCAGAGGTCCAAATTCTTCGTCAGGACAGGAAACAGATCAGGACAGATGCTGTAGCTGGCTGCTACATGGAGAAAGTGCGTGTTGAGCTACCAGTGAAATAGGTGGAAACACTTAGTTGAAACATTCATCATTACCAATATGCTTGGCAGCCCCTCATTTGATACCTTTGACCTTACTGGTTTTCTGGCACATAAGGCTAAAAGATCAAAGGCAAAAGTTTCTTTGTGATCCTCAGCGTACTTGTACTCCGGTATGAAACCCCTCACCTTAGTAGTGTCTGCAGAGCTCTGACTCCCTCTGCAGCTGTGGCACTTGTGTCTGGTTTAGGCTGGGAGAAATTCTACCCCTGCTGAGGAAAGCAGGTGTCAGAAGAATGGAACTGAATGAGCAATAGGAAGCTCCTTCCTGGTGGCAGTTCTGGAGTGTAAGGGCACATTTGTCCTCTTTATCTTATGTTTGCCCAGGATGGAGCTTCGCTGCGTTATTGCAGTCATCCGTCATGGAGATCGCACCCCGAAGCAGAAGATGAAGATGGAAGTGAAACATCCCCGGTAAGAGCCAAGGGAAAAAGGTGCTCTGCTCCTGGGAAAGGATGAGGGCCTATTCTCTAAACCAGAAGCAGGAGCAGAGGGCTGAGTGCATAGGAGGCAGTATTTTTCATGGCCCATCCAAGCAAATGCTTTCTGACCAGTTGAGAGAGCCCCCTTTCCCCACAAGGATCCTGACACCTTTTGTGTGAGCACTGGAAGGCAGAATGAAGGTGTGGTAGGTGCTCAAAAGGGAAGTGCCTCACTAAATGGGAAGCTAGTATCTGCTTACTGGTTGTATTTTGAAAAACGCTTGTTTTTTCAGAATTTCTGAAGCGCAGGGAAGAGCCAGCAGCCTGCTGGTTCTACCTGAAGAACAGAGACTGAAGGCACATGTGGGAATGACCCTCCTTGTGTTATGAAACAGCAGAAAATGGATCACCATTTTTTTTTGTCTGTTCAGGTTCTTTGAATTATTTGAGAAATATGATGGCTACAAGACAGGAAAGTTGAAGTTGAAGAAACCAGAGCAGCTACAGGTGAGGAAGTGCATTCTGGGGTTACTGCGTGGGATATGCAGGTAATACAGATCCTGGTGCGAGGCAATTCTTTGGGAAGGTACAAACCTCCAAGAGGGCAACAGTGTGTCACACAGATGCTCTGTGTCCCATTCTGCACCCTGGCCCACTCAGCTGGGTGACAGCAGGAGAGCAGAATGGAAACTTCTGCTGCCTGGTGCGCACGCTGTGGGATGGAGATGACCTGATGCAGCTTGCCCACCAGGCTGTGGTTGCCTCTGGTGACAGATGGGTCCATGCTAAGGAGTGGGGCAGTTGGAGGTACCTGCTTGGCTCTCAGCAGGGCTGTAGTACAGCATGAGGATGAAGCAAACTGCAGTGTGGAAGTTTGTCCTGCCTGAGCTGTGTCTTATGAAATGACATACCTCTGAGGAGTGTCTGTATGGACCTGCTTCTGGATGAAGCTGTTAGGAGGCCTTGCAGGAGTACACTGGTGAGTCTGAGGCAGAATTGCTCTCTGCTTCCCAACAGGAAGTGCTGGACATTGCACGGCAGCTTGTGGTGGAGCTGGGAACCCACAGCGATTGTGAAATCGAGGAGAGGAAATCCAAACTGGAGCAGCTGAAGAGTGTCTTGGAGATGTAAGCATTCCTGTCTCAGGGCGCTGTGGGTTTGCCTCAGAGGATGTGATACGGGAACAAGCTGTGCTGCTGGTGCCCAGAGATGGGGGTCTCCTCTGTCCCCTGTTAGTAACTGTACAGCAAAGGCACCATGTTCCTCACTTTTTCTCCTTGACATCAAAACCCTGCTGAGCCTTGTCCTAAGCGTGTCTGGTGTTTGACTAAACTACTTGAGACAAAACTGAGCTTTCTTTGCTGCAGGAGAGGAACTGGGGTCCTAGATGGACTATGTTGATCTGAAGCATTTTGATATGATTCGAATAAAGTTGTTTTAAATAAAGTTGTCCTGGTGCCAAAAGTTTAGCAAAAAAGAGCTTGGAAAACATGAAAAGATGTTGTGTCCTCTGAGGTTTTGTACAGTCAAAATAAAAATGTGGTGATATTGACAGCTTTTAAACAAAACGGGGTTCCTCTCAGGCTGCAGCTGGCTATGGCACACACAGCCAGCGTCTGTGTTCAGGCCGTGTCTCTGGAGCACAGAGGAGGACTTTTTGCTGTGATGACCTCCTCTGCTCTTTCTGCTCATCATGGTTATCCTCAAAGCATCTGTCAGAGTGGTTTTTCCTGTGATCTCATTAATCCACTTGTTAAAGGTGTAGAAAAGAGTTTAAAGCCATAGTGACGAATGACAGCATAGAGTGCTCTTGGTAGAAGAGTAAAGCAATGGATCTTTGAATTTTGTTTGAGGGAGCTGTTTGGCTTTTTGTGGGGGTCTGTGCTGGGTCACAGGGAGATGACAAAAATCATGTTCCATGGCTATGGGTGTTGTAGCAGAAAGTCTCTTGCTTGTGCTATACTTCTGCTGTGTACTGCCTAGGGGCCTCTGGGCAAAGGTTGGGTGGAGTTGATTTGTTTCAGTGGTTTTTTCTCCATCCCTTGTGACAGGTATGGACATTTTTCTGGCATTAACCGTAAAGTTCAGTTGACCTATCTTCCTCATGGACATCCAAAAGCTGCGAGTGAAGATGAAGGTAAAGGAACCTAATGGTGCTACCTAAACCTGATTTTTAAGCCCAGAGTTCAGGTGGGAGTGCAGCTACCATCTGTGTATAGGCCTCTGGACGTACTAGCAGAGTTGGTGACCCATATCTTATCTTTGCTCACATCATAGGAAGGATTGCAGGGATTCCAGTACACCCTGGCTGGCTCTACAGGGCTTGCATTTCCAGTTTTATGAATGTCATCCTTCAAAAAGTAGTGACTCTGAATTTCCTACTTGCTGATTTGTTTCCTGGGGGGCTTGGGTCAGGCTTGTGTTGAGAGCTGTGCGCAAGGTGCTGATGACGGCCTCTTGTTCCTCCCTCGGCAAGCTCAGGTAGGAGCTCTGATGGGGTGAATGCCTGTTTGTCTCCTAGAGGCTCGCCGGGAGGCCTCCCCCTCGCTGCTGCTGGTGCTCAAGTGGGGTGGGGAGCTGACCCCAGCAGGAAGAGTGCAGGCTGAGGAGCTGGGCCGCGCCTTCCGCTGCATGTACCCTGGGGGCCAAGGTGAGTTTGGCCACGTGCCTCTGGTCCTGCCCAGCCCACGCATCTGTGGCTGTACGCAGCCTCTGGGATAGTTTTTGTTCTTTTGAGTTGGCATGGTAGGGATAAATAATTCAGGTGGGTTTTGTACCCAGATCCCTAAGCTGACCTGAGAGGTCTGCTGTTAAACTTCAGTGTGTCTTGGAGAGCCTGGCAGCTTTCCTAAGACATACATCTGACTTATGGCTGGTGCCTGTCTGCCAGAGTGTTTCCCTGAGCTGTGAGCTCTGAGCTGGGAGTAGTTAGTGTTCCTGTCTTGTCACACGGTGTGACTGGGTACTGTGCAGAATTGCCCTGGGATTCCAGGTAGCAGCAAATAGTGACCACTGGACTGTCTTTGGAGGTCAGACTCGAGAGCTTCGTGAGTTACTTTCCTCCATTACTGATCTGACTCTTGTGGTTGACTCAGAATGAGAAATAAACTGGCAATTTGTGCCACAAAGTAATTGCAGCTGTACAGGACTTGCTTTGGAAACTTCCTTGCTGAACCACCCTCCCTGCAGCTCTGAGGGCTGCAGGATTTGCTCTCATGCAGAAACTAAGCAGAAGGAAGTGGGGTTTTTTTGCATCTTCATTCTGCACCAGGGTATTCAGGCTATCAGATCTACTACAGGGTGTTCAGTAGAGTTTGCTGCAGAATTTGGGCAGCATCAGACTTAACTGGGGGATGCTAATTTTTTTCCTCAAAATGAACTTTCCCAAGTTAAGCAATGACTTTGTTACATTTCTAGTCCTTGTGTATAGCTAGAACTGTCTATTTTGGAGCAGCATAAATGCTGCCTATGCAAGTGACTAGTTCTCTACATAACTTTGTTACTACAATAAAGTTTGTTTGTGTAAACCAATATATTCAGCTGGTAATTTTGCAGGTGTGAGAATATAAATCTTGAGTTGTCCTTGGTTGCAGGCGATTATGCTGGTTTCCCTGGCTGTGGCTTGCTCAGGCTGCACAGCACTTATCGCCATGATCTCAAGATCTACGCCTCGGATGAGGGGAGAGTGCAGATGACAGCAGCAGCTTTTGCAAAGGTCTTTCTTCTCTTTTGGGCATCCGTTTGTTCATCACTCTTAAAATATGCCAGTTCTAAAGGAAAGCCTCTGGTGATGAGGAAGGAGTTTTCCTAGGATCTTCCTCCTCTGTGTTGGATGGACTGGGGTACACTGGGCTAATAGCAGGTGTACGGGGCAGTACTGAACATCTGGTGTATCTGCACACGCCTGTCACCTTTAATGTCCTGTCCAGGACAGGACTCTCAGTCAGGAAGGAGTTCCATATGGATTATTGCTGATGCTTGATCTTAGAGCACACCAGATGTGCTGCTGAGTATTGACTGCCTATAGAATGAATGTTTCTGGGGTGGCTGCCCAGCCAGAGGGGTTATTCCTTGCCTGCTGAATTTAAAAGGGAAATGAAATGTCTTTGGTGAGGTATGGGGTGGAAACAGGTTCATTTGCAGCTAAAGCCAAGGGGAATCCTGCGGTGGCCTTAACTGGTCTTTAGAGCATTCACTGTATTTTCAAGCAAACTGAGCTGCTTGATAGTTGAGCCTGCTCAATAGTTGCCTGGATAAATCTGGGGCTGCCACAGGCAGATCTGCCCTTTGCTTGAACAGCTCTAGAACCATGACAGAGTCATCTCTGACTGGAGGGGGTGTTGCTGTAAAACTGCCCTTCAAGGACAGTTGAGATTTCGCTTAAATTGCCTGAGTTCTGGCCATGAAACCACCAGAATTTTTGTTGCTTGGTTGCTGAAATCTTGTCCTATGTGGTGTGGTTTTAGGGTCTGCTAGCCCTGGAAGGAGAGCTGACCCCCATCCTGGTGCAGATGGTGAAAAGTGCCAACATGAATGGTCTGCTGGACAGTGACAGTGATTCCCTTAGCAGCTGTCAGCACAGAGTGAAGGCTCGACTACATGAAATCATGCAGAAGGATGCTGAGTTCTGTGAAGAGGATTATGAAAAGGTAAAGCACCAGTGTGGCTTCATTGCTCCCTGGATCTGAAAGGAGAATAGCATCGCTGCAGTGGTTTGATGTGAAGTCTGGTATGTGGACAGTGGTTTGGTTAGTTTGAGATCAGTTCTGGTCAAAATGGCAGGATATGTATGGAAGTGTGCAAGTTAATAGCTTCTGTCCTTCCTGGAGTGACAGTCCTCAGTGTTGCTCTGCTGTCCCCTTCAGGACTGATCATGGTGCCTTTTTCTCCCTTCATAATTCCCGGTTCATTTGGTTCTTGTGAGTGTGCTGGAAGAGCTCCTGCATGCTGCTCAGATCAATCCCAGCTGCTGTGGGCAGGGACTGTGTCTCACTGCATTCTAGATCCGTGCTCTATGCACGTGTGAACAGACCTTTTGGTTACAAATTGTTGTGTGTCCTGTCAGGTTCTCATTGCTGCAGAGTGGAGAGCATGGGCTGCGTGCAGCACAACAACCAGTGAAAGCACTATTGCTGCTTCTCCAGCAAGTCCCCAAAATACTGTTTTTCCCAGACTCTGAAATGTGATTACTGGACTGAAGTCCTTTAAGGAACATATTTATCATCTCAAAGAACTACTTAAAATGAAGCCCTTTTGCTCAAGCACAGAAGCAAAATGAGACAAGAGTGGATATTGGAGGTGGAGGGAGGTCCAGACTAATGGGAGCAGTTGTTTGCTCCCTCTGAGTTTGATCTTGAGGAAGATTTTAAGACATGACTGACTACTCCTAAGAATAGGCCAGCTTATTGTGCTCAGCTGGGAGCACAGCTTTTGTCCCAAGTCAGAAAGCAGTATGGCTGCAAAAGACAGACATTTTTCATTCCCCATTTGTGAAGACTAGCTAATGTCTGCTGGAATCTTCTTTCAGCTAGCACCTACAGGCAGTGCTTCTCTGCTCAACTCCATGACCTTTATCCAGAACCCAGTTGAGGTCTGTAACCAGGTGTTCACCCTGATTGAAAATCTCACCTCCCAGATACGAAAACGTCTGGAGGACCCAAAATCTGCAGGTAAGCAACAGAACTGGAAAAGATTAATTTATTGTTACATCTTCCGAGCTCCCAAATACCACTAGGGCTTATGATTGTCTGTAGCAAAGAAACTGTAAAGTGTAATTCTGTATGTACTTATTGATGTGGAAGGCTCAGCTTTCAATTACTGTTAAAGAGAGCTCTAATGTAAAGGAAATGATATGTGCATTTATGGCAGACCTAAGCAGCTACGCAAACGGTTTCACTTTTCTCAAGCATTTCAGAAGTAGCCTGTTGCTGCAGGTTAAAACCCCTGCAACAGTTCCAGTGGCTTTTCCAGACTAGGATTCCTGTGGGTGACACAAGAATTGGAGCCCTTTCGTGCTGGGAGAGCTCAGTCACAGCTGGCCCTTGAAATCTCTGCAGCAATAACCAGGGTTCTGTGATTCTGTGGCTCTAGGATGTGAATGTTGTTTGCTGTCCTTTGCTTTTTAGACCTGCAGCTGTACCACAGTGAGACTTTGGAACTGATGCTGCAACGCTGGAGTAAGCTGGAGCGAGATTTCCGCATGAAGAATGGGCGCTATGACATCAGCAAGATCCCTGATATATATGACTGCATCAAGTATGATGTACAGCACAACTGTGCACTGAAACTGGAAGGCACAACTGAACTCTTCAAGCTCTCCAAAGCCCTGGCAGATGTGATCATACCCCAGGTAGAGCCTGTATGACAATGCCTGTGCCACCAATTTCTGAGCCTTTGCCTTTGTGTTATGTCTCAATTCTCTTGCACGTTAACTGCCAAGGCAGCCTGTCACAGTAGGGTGTTTCTCAGATCTTTCTCAGTGTTTGTAGAAGGCCAAAACCATTTATGACTTGAAATGAGGCAGGGCTGAGCTTCTGGTTGAGGATTCTGGCAGGGTCAGAGTAATGAGCAGCTGATGCAGCAGCTTTTCCATGTTGCTGTAGTGCATCACAGCACAGCTCCAAGCTGTGTGTGTGCTACAGCAACATTCCATCCTCTCCGCATGTAGGGTTGTGGAAGTGAAGGGAGATTTCTGTGTTAAAGTTCTGACAAGTTTGTTTTTCTTGTCAAACTAGGACTTGTTCAGTGTCCAATGTTGAGTTGCTTCTGACAAAGTTTAATTTATATGGGATGAGTTTCTGCCAGCAAGGTCCAGCTGCCCCTGTAGAGCAGAAGTGGTCTAAACTTCTTCAGTGTTGCTGGTGATGTGCAGTCTGGCTGTTTTCAGCGTAGCACTGCAGTTTATATCTTTGCTAATAGCAGTTGTTGCTTTAATGCTCATGCTAGCTCAGGGTATAAGTTTGCATGTCATGAGATCTGAGATTTGCTCATGGTCCTTGCACTCTCAGCTCTTGAGGATAGTGATAGTCATGTCCAGACATAACTGGGGTTCTTGGAAGTCTCAGTCCTCTGTTACCCCCTGCAATACGTGAGGGAAAAAAAGTGAAAAGTGTTGAGTGACATTTCTCTTCTTGTCCTTGCTTAACCAGTGGTGCTGCGGACTGAAGTGGCCTTTTATGTGAGGATCTGGCAAAGAACCATGGCTCAGGGTATCTGTTGTTTTGTTCCTGCAGGAATATGGGATTAATAAGGAGGAGAAACTGGAGATTGCTATTGGCTTTTGTCTTCCTCTCATTAAAAAGATCCAGCTGGACCTACAGAGAACTCATGAAGATGAGTCTGTCAACAAGCTACATCCGTTGTAAGGCTTGTGCTGCATGCTGCTGGCAGTGGGGAGGGCAGCTGTGGAGCAGGGGTGGTTCCCATGCCAGAAGAGTGTACTGTTGTGGAAGGAGGTGCTGAGCATACACTGAAGGACGTCCAGGTGGAAGGCATGTTGGTGCTCCCAGAACTAGAAGGCAGATGGAGAAGGCACATTGAGACAGAATACCAGAAGTGCAGGGCCACAAAGGCTTGTACCCATTGTAGCTGGATGGTGATGCCTCATCCAGGCATTTCCCTGCACAGGGCCACTGTAGAGTGATGAGCCACCTACTGTGTGTCTCCATTAGGATTTCACAAAATTTGTTGCTCCTGTGCCCAGCACTGTCATTGTTTGTTCTGTCCTGCTGCCTTTGACATTTCTCAGTGTGGGGCTGTGTCATTGCATTAAGTGTACAGAAGTGCTGATGTGTGACAGATGGCAGTTGGTTGGCAGGTGGGTGACTGTGGGCTGGTTTTGGTTTAGGTACTCACGAGGAGTTCTGTCCCCGGGTCGCCACGTCCGCACTCGGCTGTATTTCACCAGTGAGAGCCACGTGCACTCCCTGCTCAGCATCTTCCGCTACGGGGGCCTTCTGGATGTAAGTGTCCCGCAGTGCTCACACAGTAAGCCTCCCTGCTTTTTTCCAGTAGCCTTTTCCAAGGCAGACAGTGTATGTTTGTAAGTTGCCCCTTTAGCCAGCTCTGCCACGAATGCTGTGCATCAGTGGCATCGGGCCAGCTCCATCTCTGCTGTGTTTGCATGCTGCAGCTTCCTGCATTTCTGGCATGTAGGGGGATTGTTCTTCCTCAGTGCCTTCCTTGCTTGCACAGAGACATGTTTTCTCCAAGATCTGTCCTGCTAGTTTCAGGTGGGCAGACCACTTACTTGTATAGGAGAAGAGCAGTATGAGGCAATGGGGATGATTGAATTTCTTCCTTCCTGCTTCCTTCAACCCTTTATTTTAAGAGCTTAGTCCTGTATTTATAGTCTTTATATCAATTCTAAGTCAATAAAATCAGTTTTCTTACAGAGGAAGGAACTCAAGGTTGCAAATTCACAGGATGTGCTCTCTACCAGAGAGGCAGATGACAGTTTTTAGGGATTAATTCATCCAGCTTACCCTTCACTTGCTCTCTCTTCACCTGCTTCCTGAATGATTTGGTATGCAGACCCTGAGAAAAGCTCTGCTTTAAAGAGGCTGTCTGATTTACCTTCCCATTTTTAAGTGTGGTCTGAAATGCCTTGAAAGTTTGGGCTTGCTTAATAGACATGATTTCTGGTGTCTGTGGCAGCTTAGCATATCTGTAGACAGTGATCAGAAAAGTGCCTCTAAATCACTCACTGAACAAGATGCTCCCTTTTCCCTGACTCAGGTGCCCAAGGATGCTCTGTTGCCAACACAGGGATATTGGGCTGCATCTGAGTTCTTTGTAATGGAGAGTTCAGTTCATGTCCATCAACGTGGTGATTCACTCCACAGCATCATGGGTGGCACTTCAGGTGTGCCCATTTCCTGGCAGTGCTGGGGGGCAGTGAAGGGTGGGCTGCCCTGCTCTGTGGAGCCCAGGGCTTCAGCCTGTCTCCACATTTTTCATTCAGCGTCAGGTGACAGCCTTTCACTTGGTCCCTTATTTAGCACAAGCTCATCCCTGTGCTCGTTTCTGTAGTGTGAGAATGGCTGTGTTGGGAGCCTGCTGTGGGCTCTGCTTGTCTCCAGTCAGCGCGGCACAGCGGCTTGCAGCTCCCATCTGCCATGGGTCCCTCTGTGCAGCTGCTCCTGACTGCAAGCACCCCACCACATGGCAAGCTCATTTCTTCATGCAAGTTAAGCAAGGTGTTACCTTGTGGAGAGAGGAACTCTCTCAGTCCCGTTTCACTGAATGCTGCAAGGTGTCTGCTGTTGCTTATCCCATGCGACTGTTTGTGTGTATATATCAGGAAAACAAAGACCAGCAGTGGAAGAGAGCCATGGACTATTTGAGTGCTATCTCAGAGCTGAACTACATGACCCAGATTGTTATCATGCTCTACGAGGACAACAACAAGGTGAGGGATAGAGCAGTAGGATGCAATGCTTCCTGCCCCGTTGCAAGGCAGTCCTCAGAGATGAGTTCAGTTGGAAGTCTGTAACTTGAGCTCTTGCTGCTTGTGGACAAAGATGGATGGATCATTAACACAACTGCTAGTTTTTAGTTTGTGTGGGAGGCAGTGACCTAGTTAGTGCTTGTTGCATGTAAGCAGAAAGAGCAGTAATACTCTGAGCATAATACCCAACTTATGTAATTAATACTGACTATTTTAAAGCATTTTCTAGTCAAAATTATTTGCTCTTTTTAAGTATTAATTGCAAGTAAGCAGTAGGAAAAAATAAATATATTTGAGTGACACTTGATTTGTATTTTTGAAATATGTCTAGAAAATATCCAGAAATTCCACATCCGTTAACTATTTTTTATTCTGAAAGTGTGCTGATATAGTTAGGGAAATGTAAACTGGTATCTTCAGGAAGTAAAGAGAATCATTTAATAAACAGCTGAGGGTGTTGGCTGTAAGTAGGTTTGCCACCAAACTGCATGTCTTGATCATCAGACCTTGTGACTTGGGTCTGTGCTGCAGGAGGTTGTAGTGGTGAGGGGAGCAGCCCCTTGGCCCACACCTTACAGAGTTAGATCTTTGTATTCACAGAGCTGGTGTGAGCTTCTAATGTTAGAATTGATGCTTCTCAAAAAATATGTGACTAGAGCTCTCACGAGTGGTGTGGATGTGTCAGTCAGTCAAGATGGGTTTATATCATTAGTGCCCGATACTGTAAAAACTCTGTCTTCCTTTAAAAAAGGTTAATGAAAAATTATTATTAGAGACAGTTGCTTAAGTCTTGGATCAGCCTGACTGAAGGTCCAGGGGGGACCCAGTCTCCCCCTGTCCTGGCATATGCTGGGTTTGCAGCAGGAGTGTGTCAGAAGGAGCTGGGGTTTAGGGAGATATGTGTGTGTACATATAGAGCCTGATTCTGTTATACTCCTCTGTGGCTGTTGTCTTAAAATAGCAACAGTCAGAATGGCTCAGCTGGGTGCTGATGAGGGCTGTCCTTTTGGATGGGACAAATCTGGAGCCATTCTGTTCATGCTTGTTGCCTCTGCTTTCCCTCCGAGGGATGGGCCTGGGATGCATGCTGGCCAGCACAGCAGGGTGGGACCTTGGCCTGGGCTGATGGTAGGATTAACTGGGTTTTGTTCTTTACCTATTCCCTGTGACATGTGTTCACAGGACCCCTCTTCAGAGGAGCGTTTCCATGTGGAGCTGCACTTCAGCCCTGGTGTCAAAGGCTGTGAGGAGGACAGGAACATACCCACGGGGTTTGGCTTTCGACCGGCCTCAGCAGAGGTGAGCAGACACCTGGGCAGGAGCTGCCAGCCCCAGGGGACACCTGGGCGCTGTTGTGCTCTGTCTGGCCCTGCGGTGTGCACGGGGAGCTGGCACGCTGTGTCTGTCCCGTTTGGGCCTGTCAGGGTGGCTGTGGGACTGTGAGTGCCTCCTGAGCTTGGCCCAGCAGGAGATGCAAGCCTGGAGCTGGTGTGGGGCAGCGTGGGCAGAGGCCACGCGCCTGTGGCCACAAGGGCAGCGTTTCCTTACGGCAGAACGAGGACAAGAAGGCAGACCAAGGCAGCCTGGAGGACCTCTCGCGGGACAAGGGCGGCGATGAGGCAGAGCGCACGCGGCAGAAGTCCCCGCAGCCCTCGGAGCCCGTCAGCATCCAGCGCAGGTCGCCGCTGGTCAGGAGCCGCAAAACGGGATCCATGGAGGTAACTGTGCTCCTGGTGCCCATCCTGCTTCTGGCAAAGGCCTTTGGCTTGGTGTTGGTTTCCTGGCGTTTCTTTTAACATGCCAGAGTCTGAGTTGATTCTGGGAAAGGATCTGCAGAAGGCAAAGAGGGATGTTGTGGAGGGCAAACCTCTGAAACTCTTCCTCATTGAGGAAGGACAGGAAGACAGGCCAGAGAAACTGAAGAGCAAGTAAGGAAATGCTTGAGAAACACTAGCATTATTTGGATTACATGCTCTACAGAGGCACTGGTGTAGCCAGTATAAGATTACATGCAACCTCACCACCAAGCTGTGATGACATCTTGCCTTCTGTTAAGCTCCAGTCTTTGCCTTTCACAAAGGCAGCTCCATGTTTCACATTCCTCCATCCCATCTAAGATCTCATGCTGATGAGGGTCCCTGCTCACTGGTGGATTCATCCCGGATGTTTAAGCTATCAGGGCTTAGAACTGTCCCATTCACTGATTTGGTGAAGTAACAAAATTAATTTTACTGTTCTAACATCTCTCCTTCCAGGCTGTTCTGTGTCACAAGGCCAGTGTCACAGTCAGCAGGTGACTGTTACCTTCAGAGCACTCTGGAATTGTCCCTCCTTTAAGAGGGATTTCACAGGCATTTTTGCCATCAGTTTTCTGAACCAGAAAACAGCAGAGTTAATGTTTGAGATATTTGTTAGCTGTCTTCCATCACTGTATGTTTCTCACAATGTGCAGCACTCAGAGGCTCTTTGTGATAGGCACATACTGAGTTAAAAGGGATATGATTTCCTGCTGCTAAAGAAGGAAGTCTGAGTCCCAAGGATCTCAGAAAGAGTCTTGGGAGAAAAGATGCTCACTACATGAGTCCCGTCCTACTTTACAGATTTCCATTGTTCCACAATCCAACAAAATCTTGAAATTACAATTGAGCATTCATTATCACAATCCTAGCATATAACTACCTTTGTGCTTCTTGAAAATGGTGATTTTAAGGAAGAGATATCCATTTCTTTACCTTCAACTGATGTTTAAAGGCTTTGATAGCAGTGGGTAACTTGGAGCATGGTGCTGATTATTTACACTATGTCTTTGCAGGTGCTGTCTGAATCTTCTTCTAAATCAGGAGGTTATCGCCTCTTCAGCACTTATTCCAGGCAGTCTTCTGAGATGAAGCAAAGTGGATTAGGTACTGTACCTGACCTGTAACCAGCCTACTTGCTTGTGACTATTTCCATGGGCATTAGTCTGTGTCTCCACATACACATCTGGCTTGAGTTCCTTGTATGCCTCTGTGTGTTTCGTGTCTTCTCTCAGTGTTGCTGTTGAGACCACTGTAGAGACTGTCTCACTCGGTACCTTTTGTACAAACTTCTTCAGCTGCTAGCAGCACAAGATGGACTTTTCATCCTTTCCAGTACAGGAGCAACAGGGCAAACTGCCTGCGAACCTGCAGGCTTGCCTCTGCTTCTCTGTTGCTCTCATTTGTTACGTTTCTCAAAGGAAGAGACGATTTTAGGCGAGAACTCGTGAGCTTTCTGTTCTACAAAACCTCAGTTTATCTGCAAAGCTGTTCTTCATGTGAGACTGTTCCGTTTCTACCTTTGCTTCATAAAGATCTGTTGTATGGAACAGATGTGTCACATACAGAATGTTTGATAGCTCTCTAATTGAGCCGAAGTCCTTGGTCAGCCATCGTCTTGTGGCAGCCAGTGGAAGAGAATATTTCAGGGCATTTGACAATCTCTGTCCTTGATTGTTTTATTCCATGTCATCTTAAACTAAACTATGTCTGAACAGTTGAAATTCTTCCTGAAATATTTCTGCTAAAGCAAGAGCCATTTTGAAACTGGAAGAGCTGTCTTTGCTGTCATGAGCTTCAGAGATGGCTGTGCAACCTGTGTCTTGAGGAGAGGAGGTGATAATGCCCAAATCACGCCCACTTTCTTTTTCTTTAAACCATCTTAGCATTGTAGCATGGCTGCAGACTTGCAGCAGTTCTGACTCATCAATCTATTATATGGGAAACCTGCAGCTAAGAGACTACTGAAAGGCCTGCTCACTTCTTTGCCACTTCTGAATGGGCAGCTTCTTTGGAATCTAATTCTTACGAAGGAAAGAGTATTTTCTTCTGAGTGGTTAGAAGGTATCCCTGGAGCCTGCCAGCTAATGCGTCCAACCAGCTGGAAAAATCTAAATAGGAATGACTGATGTACGTTATTTTCATAAAGGGACAGTATCCTTGGCCAGGGTAATTCTTGAATGTATTATTTCACTTATCTCTGCTTTTCCCGGTGCCACTGTGAGATTCAGTGAGCTGTGACAAACTGCCATGCTTAGGCTTGAAGAAACCTGTGGCTGTTTTGGATGAATATGGGAATTTCTGAAATGGCACATAGTCAAGGAGGTGCATCTGCTGGAGAATTACTGGGTATATCAAATGGTACTGCAAACTGGTTTTACTGTTTGAATGTGCGACTACCAGAAGGCCTGGGCTCTGGAAAGCAGATATTACCGCCCTTGGACTAGGGCCTTTTCCAGGTTTTTGAGGAATGTCTGTTTTGGCAATAGAGAAGAAGACCACTGCTTTTCTACACCTTTGTACAGTACTACTTTTCCTTCACAACAAAATCTGAGATATGATCCTGGCAGGTTTGATTTCAGAATCTTGCTTCGTGTGCCTTGCTGGGAAGCTTGTGCTGGTTGCTCTTCTACCCGTGAAGCTCTGCAGGGACAAAACCTTGAGCAGGAGCTGATAGATCTGATCTGTGCCGTAGACCTCCAGCCCAGCCATGGTTCTCCTCTGTAGAGTCCTGCAGGTACAGAAGGATTGAGCAGGAAAGACCTGTTGTACCACACCAGCTTGCACAACACTTGGTGATTAGGATATCTGTGTTTCTGTGAGGTTTTTTTCACCTGAGGCCTGCTAGGAAGAACCGTGCCCCTTTACCTGTACAAGTCAAGATCTTCAAGGAATCTTCCTGATTCTTTTCCTGCTTGTTTTTTAGAAATCTAATTTCTTGCCCCTTTATGATTTGAAATGTGTTCTCTCTCTAAGAGATAGTACATAACTGTGGAAGCTTGAGCTTTGGCTTTAATACTTGTCTCAGCAGCTTTGGGGGGTTATGAGGGGGGTTCATTCAGGCACTACCTGCTGTTTCTGAGTTTTCTGAAGCTGAGCACACCTCCTGTTGCCTGACCTTGTCAGTCAGTGCCTGGCTGTCATTCTCTCTGGAAAATGGAATATCTGTCCTGGTGTAAGCTCCCATGTGTAGGCATGCAGGAGCAGAGGGAGCATGAGGGAGCTCTTGCAATAGCTCTGCCCTGCTGCTATACCTTCCAGAATGGTGCATCTACTGTAATTTAAAAAAATGTAATTCCTTCTTTGAAAATAGGTGGCTGCACCTTGCTTTGTCTGTGCTTTGGAGTGTGACAGGTTTTTCTGGGCAGCATCAAGTGCAATGCTGTGGATTGTTTGCCATAGTGAATGTGCTTCTAGCTTGAAAAGCCCAGGGATGTTTCAGTACCTTTCTTTGCTTACAAGAACCCTTCAAAATGGAGTAAAATCACTGCTGGCTATTTGAGCAGTAGAGATGGTGCACTGCCAGTGCCACAAAGCCTTGTGCTGAGATTCCCAGAGGGGAACCAAGAATGACTGATAAACATCTGACATACTGAATGAACATGTGACAATTAAATGCACAGTAAATATCCAGCACGTACAGTAATTCCTAGCAAGTGTTGCTACATTTAAATCCAAATGGCCATTGTGTTTTTAGGATGTGTGTGTGTGTGTGTGGTTACTTGGGTGCAGTGGTCTTGTGGAGTTCCCTGTAGACAATTGCTGTTGTCCATAAAGTCATCTTTGTAAATTCTCTTCTGACTTAATGCCTCTGTCTGCAGCAGGAGAGCAGAAACACTGGGTATCCCTAGCTTAATGATTAACAGCACAAGGTTGCTCAAGACATACAGTCCTAAAAAGTTCAATTTTTATCTGCCAGTAAATGCAGCTGTTGGGTGGTTTTCGTTGTTGTTTGTTTTTAAAACCATGGAAGAGCTATTGGTAGCATCGTCCTGTCTGATGTATGACAAAATTTCATTTTCATTCCAACAGATTCCAGTTCATGCTGAGTCAGCACTTTGCACCAATTTAAGGCATTTAGGAGAAAATTTTCTAAGGTTTGTGTATCAGTGACTCTGCAGGCAAGAGTTCCTTTATGTCCAAGGCACGTATGTGCTGGTCTGTGCTGTGGAAAGCCACCAGCAGGGTCACAGTGGGGCACCAGCTGCAGTTCACTGCCACAAGGACCCTTTTGGTCACCCAGGAACAGATGTCCTCAGCTCAGCCTGAGTTTACACAAGAACATTTTAATGCTCAGGATCTCTGTGTTTTCTCCAAAGAAGCTCTGGCTTAAGGATCTTTGCAGAAACAGAGCTGGGGTCCCCAAGAGCAATGAGTGGATGTGAAGCAGCAGTGTGTCCTCACACCAAGGAAGGCTGATGGCATGCCTGGCTGCATCAGCTGGAGTACAGCTGTCCAGCTGAGGGCTTTGGCTCTTTCTGTTCACCTCTCGTGCGTGCCTGAAGCTCTGCTGTCCTGCCCTGGGCTCCCTGGGCTATGTCAGGGCTGTGAGCTCACTGGGAGGCAGTGGAAATGGGTGAGAAGCCTGGAGCTCATGGCATTGGAGGAAAAACTGGGAGCTGTGCTTGTTCAGATTGGAGCTTGTGGGGACTGGAGACCTTAATGCTCTTTCAGCACCTAAATGGGAGATTGCAGAGAGAACAGACACAGACTATCCCCAAAGCCCTGTGGTTGTTGATGGAGAGCCAATGAACACAAGTTGCAGCACAAGAAGTTCCAATTAGCTAGGAGGAACAGATTTTTCACCCACCATGAATGTGCCAGATGTTAGAACAGGGGCCCAGAGAGATTGTGAAATTTACTTTCTTGGAGGTATTGACAACTTGATTGGACAAACCCTAGCAAGCTGATCTGAGCTGGTCCTCCTGGGGTGTTGGGAAAGAAGCTTCAGTGTCCTTCCAACCTAAATCATGCTATGCTGCCATATTTTAGAATCAAGAGCTGCTTCCAGAATAGGCAGGTTCTCTTTCAGAGCAGTAACAGTTGCACTGTTCTGTGTTGCAGGTTTTTGCTGTGGCAGACCAGATCAATCTGCTTGTTTCTGGAAGCCCTTTGTATGAAGGAGCAATGTTGGTTTGAGCAGTCAGTACAGAATGCAGCAGCAGGACTTTTTACAGAGAATCTACAGCCAATCAGTGGCTGTGTCTGGCCCATAATGAGCTTTTGTCTCGACTCACAGTTGCTTTCCTCAGTCAGTTGAAAGAATCCTCTTTCAAATGCCTGGTGTTCACTAAATATCACGGGAAGCCAAGTGAGTGTTCAGGGCACTTTGCCTTGGAGAAGCAAAGCCAAAGCCCCAGGAAGGAGGTTGCCCTCCACCTTGCATGCCATGTTCCTTGACTCTGGGTAGGTCAAGTTCCATGCTGTGTGCACATCTGGTGCTTTGCAAGGCTCTTGGTGGGCCCGTTGCTCCTGTGCTGGAGCAGTGAGCCATGAGGAGTAAGTCTGTCTGTGATGGAAAGTTTGTGAGAACAAGCCCTCTGGTCGCAGCTCTTTCTCTGCTTGTTTGCCTGGAGACGAATCCACGCTGGCTGATCCACAGATCAGACAGTTCTTTCCTCTCCTCAGTGTCCTGCACAAAAAGGAGCTTTCCAAAGAGAAAGGGCAAAGAGCAGTGAACCTCTGTGACATGAACATCAGTGGTTTGGCATCCTGAGTGTTCTGGCATCAGTGTGTAGCTTTGGCTTTGCTGACTAAAAGGGGTGAAGGTGTTTCCCCTAGGTGAGGGCAAGAAAGCCAAATGGAAGTAAACCTCTGGATGAAGTTAGGAACTTCCCTGGTGCTGAGGTTTGTGCTACCTGCTCTGCATTTGGCACTGTGGAATTTAGAATGGAGAACACGGCCTCCCTGTGCTTCCAGGCGTCGTGTTTTTTTCCTGAAATTGCTTGTGAAGTGGCCAGTTCACCCTTCATCCTTTGACTAACCCTGCTTTTCTGTCGCTGCATGCAGTGGGTATGTGTTACTAACACCTTCCCTGCCTTTCCAGGGTCACAGTGCACCGGGCTGTTTAGCACCACTGTGCTGGGAGGCTCCTCCAGTGCCCCCAACCTCCAGGACTACGCACGCAGCCATGGCAAAAAGTTTGCCAGCAGCCTGACATACAAAGACGGTATGTGTGTTCCCTGGCAGCAGGGCGGTACTTGGTGGACACTGGCGTCTCAAGATGTGCCTGTGGCACAGACTTGGACTGCGGAAAACAGTGACAGTTCAATGTATGTATTCATCACATCTACAGTGGTAAATTTTACCATGCTGCAAGAAATCACGATTCTTGCTAGGACAGAAGGGACCTAACATTGTGAGAGAAGTTTTAGGCTGACGTGTGGTATTGCTGGGGTCTGATTTTGGTCTGATGTTTTAATAGTAGTTGGCTGTTGTGAAGGGGAATTTATTGGTCCAGATATTAAATCAGTTTGTCCTGGAAGGGCAATCCAGCAGATCACATCATCTTGCTTACCTTGATCATCTTGCTGATGCTAAAATGAAGCTCTTTTTGGGGCAGTAATCCTTGCCCCATGGAAGGTGGAGCCATCCCAAAGACAGAATGATGTGCTTGGGCATGGTTAAGGTGGGCACTAGAGAGAGGCTGAGCACGTGGCAGTCTGAGGGAGCTCTCAGGAGCCAAGGGCAATACGCCTGAGGTGAGTGAGCTGCCGTGGATGAAGTACTGCAGATGAAGTACTGGAAAGTCTGGTTTCTGTGCAGCTGTGCAAAAACTGCCAGGAAGGTCAGCAAGCCAGTCTGGTGAAGGCATTGGGGCCAGGGTTACAGACACTCCATGCCCATGGCTGCAGGTGCTGCAGCTGCAGCCTGGCCTGCCGGCAGCACTCAGTGCAACGTGCAGGGAGCAGCAGAGCGTTGTTATGTGCAAGGAAGTTGGGGCACAGGGCACAGGCTGGGCTGTCCTGGAGCAGCTGGAGGGTGTCATGCACAAGTGCAAGTGTCCACCGTGGTCCTGCTAGGAAAGACACTCACTCAAACTCTTCAGTACTGATTCACATACCATTTGTTGGGGCACTGATTTGGGGAGCTCCGTGGGCAGGGTTTGCACAGCATACTCTGACAAGGTTGGAAATCCACCTAAGGTTTCCCAGCATTTGAATGGATGGATGTAAGGTTGTCTCTATTGGATGTCTTATCTTTTTGATATTTTACTCAATGCAGATTCTGAGTGCCTTTCTTATTGGGATTGTAAGGAACATTAACACTGCTGGTTTTCAAAGGGGGAAGAGGATTAAGGGAGTAGTTTGGGAAAGACATGGGGTTGGTTCATCTGGATTTTTGTCCAGTTTTGAGGCAAGGAAAATGGCCTAGCAAATCAGGATGGAAAAATGTTGTCCAATTCTCATCCCTGTTGGAACTCTGTAGGTGCCACTATGTACCCTAGCTGCGTGTGCTGCTTTTCTTGTATAAGAGAAAGCTGAGCTGGTTCTCCCCTCCTCAGGGCACTCCCAGCCACACATTGGGCTGTGAATGATGATGGCAGGGGGGGTGACACGGGAGTGTTCTCAGCCCCAGTGTACCAGTCTGAGCTGCCCCAGGCAGCAAGTACTGGCTACTCAGGTTGCAGAATAAGCTGATGGTGTTTGGCACAAAACCAGGATATGAGTCACAGTGAAGCCTCTGAAAAGGCCAGCAAAGGCCCTGGCAGCTGTTCTTTCCTGACTCTGCAAGGAGTGGGAGCCCAAGGCAGCAGCGATTCTCAGGGAAAAGCATCAGAGGCTGCTGTGTGTCCAGCTGGTCACAGAACCCTGCTCAGTGCTGGTTCTGGGCTCTGTGCCTCTGTGGAACTGTGGGCTGTGCAGCAGGACATGCCTGCAGCAGGCTACAGGCATTTGAGGCCATGGACTCCTGCTAAGCCTAAATTCAGTGACAAGTGATTTCCCTCACCAAATCCCAACTGCATCTCTGTGTGCTGAGATGCACTTGTACCCTCAAGTACCTAAAATGCAGACTTAGTTGCCTAGCATGTGTCTAACACAGCTCAGAATTATAAATCTTGATGTTATGCTTCTGTTTTCATGTTCCTTGGCATGCCCTGAGACCCTGTGCTGTCAGTGCCTTGCTGCAGTAAGGGCATTTGGAGGGAAGGTGTCAGGAAAACAAGGAGAAGGCAGAAGGACATTTAGCTTCTGGGGAAAGTAGTTTGGAATGTGAAATGAGCCCTTGATCTGCATGTTTTCGCTTAAGTGGGCACTACTGCAGTGCTGAACAATGGAATTGAATCCGAACATCACTACACATGGTTGCAGTCCGTGGCACTGCAGCTACAGCAGACTCTTGGAGAACATTTGTTTTAAGACCTGTTCCACACTCTTTACACTAATGGCATTGAAAAGCAGCACATTTTTGCGTGAACTCTTTGGTAGTTTTTCATGGCTGTGACGCTTCAAGGTGCAGTGTGTGGCATACAGTACTTCACCAGTGTAGACTTGCCTTTTTCTGGGGAAGTTTCAAGGGCCCTTATTTCTGAAGTCTTTTATGCTTGGAGCTGGAGGAGGGCTAAGGAATGCTTCAGCAGGAAGTTTTCTGAGCCTCAAGCTGAGGGAAGGTCCGTGGATGGTTGTGGTTACAGGCTGGCTTTCCTGAAGCCAGGGATCCAGCAGACTGGGTCAGTGCCATTGCAGTTGTTGTGCCCCCAGGGCAAGGGGAGGTGTGGAGATGGTCACCAGCTGGCTGCAGCTGCAGGACAGACACTTCCAAGGGCTTGCACGTGTAGGGAAGATTGTCATGCTGTTTGTTGAGTTTAAAGAAATAAAAACAATTTTTAGGGCTGGTACACTAGAGGAGGAAGTTCCAGTGAGAGTTGGTTTTAGATACATTCTTTGGCCAAGCCACTGCATGTAGGAGCACATTGGGAGTATGGAGCATGCTTTGGTGCACTGATGAAGGGTGTAGGCATACACTTCCTGTGCACTAGGGAGAATGGATGCATGAAACATGAAAGAGAAATAAAAGGGTTTTCTACTATTTCCTGAAAGATCCCCAATAGCAGTAAAAGGTATGATTGGCTGGGGTCTCACATCAAATCCCACATATAGGTGGTCTAATCCAGGCCATTCTTGTTCATTATAGCTGAGGAATTTCCAGTGTGGGGAAAAAAGCAAAGCTTCCAGCCTTTTTTTTTTGTGTGTGTGTGTGTGTGTGTGTGTGTGCGCATGTGGAGCCCAATCCATGTCCTTTAAAGCCTATCTGTTTGCACCCATTGGATGCACAGTGTCTGTCCTTGCACAGTCTTTCTGACAGGGGATTTCTATGGGAGAGCTCGGCCTGGCCTGGGGCATGGCCAGGAGAAGCCTGAGGACCACTCTGACAGGTGTATCCTAAAGCTTCCCCCATACTGAAATGTTTTAGAGAACTGTAGAGGCATGTCTTCATGGGTCTTTTCCTTCTTCCCTACTCAGGTGATTTGCCTTTAAATTCATAAATAGCTCCATATAGCTTGCATTAGGAGGTTGTTTTGAGCTGTACCTTTGCTGGAACTCCTTAGTCCCTGTGCAGAGCAGTGTTTGTTTTCCTTGGGCAGAGGGGAATGCTGAGAACGGTCCTGCTGTGGTGCTGCTGCTGGCTGGGACATGTGCTCTGGTGGCTGTGAGCATGGCCTGGCTGCATTCTGCACTGGCTGAGCCTGCTGTGGTGGGAAGCTGTGAGCTGCTGACTGAGGGTGACCGAGTGTGGCTGGGTGTGCGTGTTGGGGAGACCCTGGCAGGGTGGTGCGAGGGCTGGCAGATGCAGAATGCTTCAGGTGGGCCCACAGGCAGAGTGTTGAATGCCACAGCAGTGCCAGTGGGGGCAGCTGTTGTGGGGGTCAGGAAGGTGAACCTGAAAGCGTAATCAGGTGTATGAAGGTCGGGAGATCCTTTGAAGCAGGCTGTTAACTGAGATGATCTGTTTTTATTTCCTCAGAGCTCTTGTCTATGCCAGCCGTAAAACGATTTTCTGTGTCGTTTGCAAAGCATCCGACTAATGGTATGTTTGCTTCCTGGATTTGATGTTCCCTCACACTTCTAACCCCATGCTCATGTTCACTTTTCTCTGCACACGTTCTCCTCTCAGCCTTCTTGTGGTTTTTTTGTGTTTGTGTATCTGGTGTCCAAACATGCTTCACCTTCCTCCATTGTCTCCTTGTGACTAATGTGCTCACTCATACCCTGCTACTGCTCAGTGGTGCCTCTGTTTTCCCTGAGGTGTTCTTGTCCCAGGGGAAGAGGCAGAAGCCATGGCTCTGTGAGTGTGCTGCTAAAGCAGCCTTTAACTCTGCGGTGACATTGAGGCCTTTTGTCGTGCTCCTTGTTGGGAGGGTGGGGATCAGGGGGAAAATACCACTGGACTGGGGGCTGATGCTCATTCCATATCATGAAGCATCAGCAGCTTAGGTCCTCAGTTCCTACACTGCAGATTTGCAGAATGAAAACAAGAATAACACTAGGACAGCTGTGTGTCACCTGGAAGGGCCTAGTGTACGGTGGGAAAGAAGGAAGTGCACCTGGTGCATCATGTCAGGAGTGCTGGTAGCCTCCCATTGTGAAACATCTCTGTTAGGCTGGTCTTGTGGTTCCTCCAAGCATGGTGGTGTTGGCACAGGTAGGCTCACCTTTTCTGCAGACGTTACCCTGTGCAATGTGTCTCTCCACAGCTCTTACTCACCTGCTGTTGGTGGATGGTGCTGGCTTGGGGGAGGGGATGGGCATCATGCTACCTGGGGTGGCATCACCTGCTCCATCCCATCCTGCCTGTCCCTCTGGAAAGGTTTGGGGACAGATGTCGGCCAGGTGTCGGACAGAGCTTCTGCTAATTCACGGTCTCTCCTCCATGTTGCTACTTGCCTGACAACCAAAGTGTGAGTCTGTGAGGTTACAGGCCACTAGCCCTGCTGTAGCAGGTGCCTTGAACCAGTGTTTACTCTCCAGCTCTTGCACAGATACTTTCAAAGAGGTTTCACAGCACCCCTCCTCTTGCATGGCTCCTGCTGCTGAGACAAGCCAGAACCAAAGGAGATCACTGAACACTACCAAGTATTTCTGCCTGATGTGATCAAGGCAGCTTGCGAATATGAAGACATCCTGCTTGGTGTAATCTGGAAGATGAATGAAATTCAGAAGACTGTTCTGAAAATGAAAGTTTTGGGAAGGATGAAATGGGAAAGGACAAGTCACTGTGGCTTTACTGTTTCAAATAACTAGAGGGAGCCTATTCTCTGTGTTTGCTTGGCTTTGGTTTTCTCAGAGTGGCCAATTGCTTGGTTTGTCTGTATGTCTGGACAGCATTGGAGCTCACATGGTGTATGTCAGCAGGGTGTGTTGTTCTATCTTTCCTGCAAAGGCTGTACTAAGTTCCAGCCTTGTGTAAGACACGCTGTAAAGCAGTTGCCCCTGCTCCAAATACAGTCTGGTTAAACTGGGCATCATGTTTCTCCCAAAAGCCCAATTAGTATTTTTGATGGCAAGGAGCTTCTTAATCAAGAAAAAAAGACAGGGGTCCAGCAGGTGAGAGCTCAAAGTCAGGGATATTTGGTCTAGGATTTGCACTACTTTGAGCAGAAGGGATGTTTACCCCATGAAGCACTTAAAAAACTGAATGCAAAAAGTGTTCCTAGCTCTGAGTCTGGATTTTGTGTCTGGAGAGCTGCCTCTGTGTGGTGAAATGGAATGGGTGAACCAAGGTAGTGGTCAAGCATAGCATCAGGCCAGATAGTTTATGCCCTGGTCACACAAGTCTTGGGTGGGTGACGTGAGTCCTGAGGCTGTGTATAGAGAGAAGGCATGCCTGCATGCTGGTATCTTGTCTGCTATGTGAGGCTATCACAGAAGATTGCACAGGGCTGTTCTCAAAGACAAGGAAAGTCAGTGCTTCTGTGCTCCCTCTGTTCTGCTGCACTCTCAGCACTTTGCTCTCAGTCAGACCCTGCTGTTCCCGAAGTGCCTTGCACAGCCTCTGCTCATTTGATGCTGGGCCGTTTGCTCTCTCCCCGTGCTGATGTGCCTGGCTGCGCTTGGATGCAGGACTCAAACACTGTTGGCAGTCTTGGCACCGCTGGATTTCTCATGTGAGCTGCGGAAGGGCGAGTCTGGCCCTGAGCCTGATCCTTTTATCTAGCCAGACCTGAACTGCATTGGACTTGGAATGTGTCCTGAAATTTATTCCCTTGTCAGCCTTTCCTTTACAAAGATGAGCCCTTGCTCTCAGGCAGTGCCCTGTGCTGCAGCTGGGCGAAGCCTGGGCTGGGTGGGAGTCTGGTCTGCCCTGGTGTCACTGGGGAAACATAACTCTCAAGGGCATTCCTGACCTGCTCGCTGTGGGAGGGATTTGGCTTAATGTGTGGCGTGTGTCCTTCTCACCCAGCGGCCCCGGTGCTGGCAGCTCCATGCCCACATCTCCTCAGTTTCTCTGTCCCCCAGCTGTACCTGCCCCTCTCCTCTCACTCTCTATGGCCCCTTTCCTCCAGATGTGTTGGAGCACCAGCACGTTGCCCAGTTGCTACGCCGTTTTTCCTCTGACTGTGCCGCGAGCCGGACCATCTCCTTGGATGCCACCCTAGCCCATCACCTGCAGCAGTGCTCCTACCACCTGCGCCTCTTCAGGAGCTGGCTGATCTCAGGGCAGGATGACTTGGAGTGTCTTTACGGTACTGCACGCTGCAGCTGCCTCTGTCCCATGCTCTTGTAGCTGAGCAGGGACCACTGTCTGCTTGAGAGTGCAAAGTATGCTTTGCTTCTGAAAAAGGAAAGTGTTTCCCTCACCAAATCCCAAAGGTCTCTAGACTGCTGCTCCAGCAAGCTGCGTGGGCTGTTGCACCAGCAGTTTTGGAGCCTTAGGCAAGAGCCTTTCCACACGGAGCCTCCACTCCCCATGTGGCTGTGACTGCTCTTTCCATCTTTGGCAATTGTTTGTTGCCTCCTTCCTTTAGCCAGGGTAAGCCTTAAGCTCCCTTCAGGGAGCTGATGATCTGCTATCGATGGGATGCCCTGCTGGCAGGATGCTCTGTGCAGCTCTTGGTGAGCTGCCACAGAGTGCCCCCTTAGTAATGGAGGAACCAAAGTGGGTAGTGAGAGTAGAGGAAGAGATTAAGGACATGCTGCAGCTGGTCACAAGCTGAGTGAACTTGCTGTGGAAATTTTGGGGAAGTGAGTGCTTGTGGGTGTGTTGTATCTAGAGAGACTGAGTTAAGACAGGGTAGAGCTGAGCTTCTGTGTGGCTGCACTGCATGGCATCTTTCCTGCCTGATAGGGCCTCTCAGTGTGTCCTGTCTCTGGTGGGAAGAGGTAGGCAACTTCAGCACTGAACCCAGATGTTATCAGTCAAAGCTTGCTGCTGTTTCTCTGGTGTTTTTCAGCCTCTGTCACAGACGGGGAGTCTGATGCATGGAGGCCTTGGTGCTGCTCACTGGGGCAGAAAGATTGCTGCTCCCTGAAGGAGGCAACGAGCTGGGGCTGGCTGCTGAGGTTTACTTGCACCATAGGAGCTGCTCGGAGCATGTGGCTTGCTGAGCTGTGTGGTGTGATGCATGGACCCCTCTTTCCATTCAGACCCACAGGTGGAAAGGGCACAGACAGTGCAGCCTTCCACATAGTGAAGCAGCAAGACCAAGCATTTTCAGAGCCTGGAAGATGAGAAGTTTTCTTAAGTCTGTTTTTCCTTGATATGGCCCTTTCTGTCAAACAGACAGATTTGGAGACAGTTAGTTGCTTTTCACATGTAATTAGGACAATTCCTTGGTCTCCTGGCAACAAATGCTAGAGGAGCAAGAGCTGCTTCAAGGGAAGAGATGCTGGATCACAGCAGACTGCTCCAGAGCAAGGGCTGAGCTTTCCCTGCTGCAAGTCTTGGCCCTGTTTGTGAGCTCGTGTGGGGAGAGAAAATGAGCTCAGTGCTTTGGACACAGCACCTGGTGGGGGCTGCGTCCTGCCCCAACACAGGCGTTAGGTGCTCCCAACTCCTTACCAGTGCAGCAGCCCTCCCAGCTGGAAATCAAATACCCAGCATCGAGTTCATGCTGTTTTCCCATCCATCAGCAAGCCCACAGTTCATTGATATGTTTGGGATTCCTGCTGAGGCTCTTCTCAGAGCAGACATGGTTGACAGCCCAGGTTTCTTCCTTGTGAAAACTGCATTCTTCTGTCCTCTCTTGGCTTTCCACTGTACTTCTATCCACACAAAGGAAACATGAATTAGAAGATAGAATCAGTGAGTCAAAAGTATGCAGTTGGCATCCATAGTTGGAAAAATCAACAGTGGAGCCCTGAAGGAATGTCTGGGAACCTGTGTGGTCATAGCTGGGATAAAGAATGTGTGAAGTAAGTTCATATTGGTAATGAATCCCACTGGTACTGAAGCCAAAGGTCAGCTGTGGACAGAGAGCAGTCCTGTGATGATGAGCAGGAAAGTAGCAGTGATGTCCACTGTAAATGAATTTAAATTACAAAGGGAAACAGCCCCAAACTCGTATATGAAATAGTGGGCTCTGATCTGACCATCATCACTTGAGACAAGGTGGAAGAGGTAGAAATTTGCAAAATTAGAAATCTGGGAAGGCTGTTTGTAATAGTGTTCTGAGTGGCCTGAGGGAAGGGGTGGGGACCCACAGTTTTGTGTAGATCCAGGAGCAAGAAGGTTTCTAATGGAGTGAGTTGAGGTACTTTGGACAGAAGTGGGTTTTTTCCAAGCTCCGTACCACGGTACCTGGCGATGTTGGGAGCTTAACTGAGTTCAAGGGGAAACGAGAATACGGCAGAGACAGATGATATCCACAGCAATTCTGAGCTCTGGGTCCCTGATGTTTGGAGCCCGTGACTAGACAGTTGTATGTGCTGTCTAGACTTGTGATCCTTCATATACAATAAACATGTGACATGTTGGAGTTCGTCCAGGAGAATAGGGGTGGGTTGATGATGCATGTCAGAGAGGAGCCTGACGAGTGCTTTTGTTTGTGCTGAGACTGGACAAGTGCTTCGTCAGTCCAGAAGAACTGGCAAGCAGAACACTGGCACACAGAACTTCCTCTGTGGGCTGCTGTTGGATGTTGGTACAAAATGGGTGGAATTCTGTCCAATTTCTCGTGCCATTGCCTGCATCACAGACTCCTGCCCTTCAGGCCCCAGGAAAGAGTTTGGGGGAGCATCAGCAGTAGCTGCACAGCCAGCACAGGGTAACTGACAGTCAAGGATGGTTCCTGTGGCTTGCTGTCACATTTTGTTTTTCTTGCCCTTTCCCAAAGGTGAGAATCCTTGCTAAATGTGTGTGGTGCAGCAGTGGTTGGAGCCTTCACTGGAGACACATCGGGATTGTGATCCGTAGTGGCAGCTGCTGCCTTGGCTGTGCTGTGGTGGCGTGAGCCACTGTTGGCCTCTTCCCCAGCAGCCCAGCAGGTCCAGGGAGGTGTGCAGGGAGTGGGGTCCTGTACACAAATGAAAAGGATTCCTTGAACACAGTGCTCCTCCACCTTGAAAGAGGAAACTTTGGCCATTTTCCTCTGCTTGCTCAAGAGTGGTGCAGTGCCACAGCGCTGGGCAGAGTTGCATGAGCAGGCTCCTGGCACTTGGGGATACAGGTATGTGATTTCACATCAGCTGTGTGTCAGTGTCTAATGTTTCTTTTATTGCTGGACCTTTGATTTCCTCATCTTACTAGAGGGGAGCCCAAGCACTCAGATCCCCATTGGTGCCCCTAGTGTATCTTGTAACATTGCTTTGCCCTATCTTATATTTAAACTTCCTTTTTTCTTTGGAGACCCCAATACCTGAGCCAACTTTGGCCCCTCTCAAACCAGATTCTGTTGTGAAATGACATTAGCCTCAAACTGGGCTGCTCCACAACTATCTCCCGTGACCATTTTAAGATTTGCCCTCACCTTTTTTGTTTAGCTCTGTCTCCCAGGAGGCCTCTGAGAAAATAGAGGACATTCATTCTTCCTTGCTCAGCACTTCACTCTCAGGACTTCTCAGCAACAGACACAAGAATGTGGTCTTTTTTCTGTGTCTTATGTTTCTTCATCCTAGCCGAGGATTTGTTATCCTTTTTGTCTTGAATTATGTTTGTAGGTACTTTGTGGCATAGGTAACCTTGTGAACTCTCTGGAGGATTCTTTATCTCCACCAACTGTTATTTATTGCAGTGAGCACCTTCATGGCTCATGCTCCTTGCCTCTTGCAGAACTGGGTTAGGTGAGGATATTGGAGCAGAGCCTGTCCTGGAGGTGACTGGAACAACTGTCTGCAGTACACAAACAGGTGCTCCAGGGCTTCTCCTGAGGTACTGCCAAGCTGCAGGGGTCAGTTTTGTCCTGTTGGTGTGGTGGGCAGACATCTTGCTACAGATTGCATCAAGAACTCTCTTACTTTTTGCATTTCAAAGTATTTTTCCTTCTCTGTAGAAGGAAACACAGTTTCTTTCCAGAGTCTTTTTGAGGTCCTTGGAGGAGACTGGGGGGCCACAGAATGGGAAGCCCAACCCTGCGGAGTTGAGAGGCCATTAAACTTGAGAGAGGCATTAAACAGAGCAGGGGGCAGCCTCATTCCATATACCCATGGACTCATCTGTTTCTTCCTTGCTCCTCTGACCGTTCAGGTTGGCTTGGTTCCACAAGGCATTTACAGGAAGCTGGGATGAAGAGGAAGATGCTTTGCTATGATACTCTGCTGGCTTGAGCAGCAAAGGATTTATTCTGAATGGTTGTGATGCAGCTTAGCTTTGAGAAAGTGTCTATTACACGCTGAGGTGCCTATTTTATGCTCGTTCTGGGTTTGCTGGCAGTGAATTCTAGTTAAAGGGACAAATAATTCATTACCCAGCCCTTCCTTTGGACACAGCCTGTCGGGGTGCATGGGGGGCTGCTGTGACAGGGAATTTCTGTGGCTCCTTGTGGCTGCTGCAGTGTGTGCTCCCTGCTGTGGGGACAGGGGGCTGTGCCAGCCAGGGGTCACCAGCGGTGGGACCTCTTTAATGGAAATTCTGTTGGCACCACTTCAATTCTGTTTGGCTTCTGTAAGAGGGGGCACTGTGCCAAGCTCTGTGCCAAGTTCTCCATCATGGCTGTGTATTTTAAGTGTCCCAGGCTCAGCAGCAAAAATGGCAGCTGCCAGATACTTTTCCTCTTTTCCCCTCCATGTGTACCCAGGTGCTTGCTTTCAGGTCTGTATTTGCATGGGATTGCTTCGTGGTGATTTTCTTGGGTTAGAAGAGATGACCTGAGGCCTGAGTGTGCCTGTTGTTTGATTCCCAGCGTGCCCAGCTCCTTCAGCCACGACTGCTCCTGCATGGATTTTCCCTGCTGTTTCCTCTATTCATTCTCTGCGTGGTCTCTTTGCAGGTTTTGAAGGCTGCTCCATGGTTCCCACCATCCATCCCCTGGAGACGCTGCACAACTCGCTGTCTCTGCGGCAGGTGAACGAGTTCCTGACGGCCGTGTGCCGGAGCTGCAGCGAGTCGCACGCACACTCCGCCGCAGGTACTGCTCGCTGGCTGGGCTCTGGCAGGGCAAGGAGCACGCCTGCTCTTTCCCGCTCTTGGGCAGATCAGCCTGACAGCACTGCAGAGCAGCGCAGCCCCTAGAGCCTGTCCCAGAGTGTTCCAGCCAGGAATGAGCCACGGGACCCAGCTCAGAGCCATCCTAGGCCGCTTACATGGCAAATAATCAGTCAGGCCTGTCTCTAGCTGATGAGTAGGGTGATGAGGACACCGACTCCAGCTCTGGAAATCTTAGCCTCAGATTCCCAGGACCTGATGGGCTGGCATGGCTCTGAATTGGCACTGGTCTTTAGCTCTTCCCAGAGTGCCTGCTCGTGACTGCTGGGCTACGAGCCGTTCCTTTATGTCTGTAGGAATATTACTGATGTGTGTATTTTTTTTCCTGAAGCTCTGTTTGATTCAATGATTGGGAGCCAGATCCCAGGAGAGCCCTTCATGTCCCAGCGAATCCTGTCGTCGTCGTCGCTGCCGCTGCGCCCGCGCTCGGACAAACCCCCTTGGTGTGAGTGTGCTCCGCGCTTGGTCAGGGCAGATGCAACGGGCAGGGAGGGAAGGCTGTGGAGTCAGCAAGGCCAGGAAACCAGTCTGGCTGAAAACAGTTGTTTCATTCTCCTCCTTTATTGGATTAGATACAATATAGCTATTGCTCTAATTTTGCTTATTGTGCAATATAAGGCAAGAATAAGCATTAGTAGAGAATCAATATTTCTTTCTCTAGTGTTGACTCTCACTCAACACTCAGGGACTGTGTGTATCAGGAACCAGGAGGAGCAAGTTGAAGCTGGGATTGTTCCGTAATAGTAAGGGAATGAAATAAATTGGTTTGCATTTTGAAGCGAAACATCACACTTCACATTTTGTGCTGTAACAACAGTCTGCTCTTGGCTGTATGCCAACATATAGCACTGGATTAAAAGGTAGCAGTGTACTCTGTGTGATTGGGTTTTCATCAGCTGAACTGCCAGAAATGTCCCAGACCAGCTTCAAGCCCCTGACAGGTCATACAGCGTATAGACAGCCCTCACCTCTTGGTTGCAGAACTGGGGGACTGTGACAGTTCGGGTAGGAAAATACCAGCTACATGTTTTAAGATTTTTCTTCCTCTTTGCAGACAGCAGTGGCCCCTCCAGCACCGTCTCCAGTGCAGGCCCATCCTCCCCAACTTCTGTGGACAGCTGTGCTCGTTTCAGCTTCACTGAGAAACTTTCCGTCAGCCCCCCAAAAAGTGAGGAGCAGCTGACCAGCCAGTCCCCTGAGCAGGAGGAGAGTCAAGCTCCACGCAGAGAGCCTGATGTGCGGGAGGGTGTGTCTGGGCTGCCAGCAGCAGAGCCAAGTGCCCCAGAGACCCTGGTCTGGAATAAGGGCCCAGAGCCAGGCAGGATTCTGGAGCTGTGCAAGAAGGAGCTGGCAGGGGAGGATGCTAACCCAGAAGAGAAGAGCATGGGAGAGCGGGATGAAGAAAAATCATCTGGGGAAATGTTAGAGCCAAGTAACATAGGAAACCCAAAGTGTGGTGAAGGATTTGACCTGGGGCTGTCTGGGGAGACAGCGAAGCCAGGTGAGGGGTCTCTCAGGGGAATGACTGGCCTGGATCTGTCCAAGGAGATCCTGGTGCCCTGTGAAGAGGAGCTGCTGGAAGAGATGTTGGACCCAGAGCATACAGGCAAGGAGCTGCTGGGGGACAGTGCTCTGTCAGACCAGCTTTTCTCTGGTCATCTGTGCCAGGTGCAGCCACTGACTCCTGAGAAGAATGTGGAGGAACTGCAGCTGCTGTGTCAGAAGGATCAGCAAATTTAGTGGCTTACTGGACAGCACACTGCAAACACTTCTAAGCCTGAGTGCAGCCCGACTTCCTGCATGGCACCTCACGCAGCTGGCGGTGCATGTCCCAGGGCTACAGGACTCTGTGGTGTGGAAGAGACTGCTTTGCTCCTCCACAAGCCAGCTCTTTGCCATTCAGCAAGAATGCTTGCCTCGTTAAATGAACAACAATGCAGTCTGGGTACTGGCATGGCACCTTCATGGAGCAGGGACATGGTGCTGCCTTGGTGTCCCAAGGGCTTTGTGCTCACTGGGACAGCAGCATTAGAGGACTGGTACAGCCAAGGCTTTTAGGGTGGTAAGTCCAAAGAGGACAGATCCTCCTGACCCTTTGGCCCACAGCCTTCAGAGAAAGGCATTCTGGGCCCAAATTAATCAGATCCATCACAACCACCAACCTCCTCTCTGCTTCTTCCTTCTTCCTCTCTGAAATCCCACTGCTGGCCACCAAAATCAGGTCCAGAGAGTAGGAAAACTAGCAAAAGCAGAAAGCATTCTGAATGAGTGTGGAAAAGAAGGGTAGTGAGGGTATCAGGTTTGACTGCCACTTGCAAGGAAACATCCCTTTGGCATGGCCTTGGATGTTTCCCTGCTGGACTGGGGCCGGCAGGAGCCTGGGCATCCAGCCTGAGAGAGTGTGCAGGGAAGACACACACAGTTGTTTTTTCTTGTCCCCAAGGATCAGGCAGGGTACAGCTCTGAGTTCTTGGTGACAGGGATTAAAAGAAACTGCTATTTTGATAATTCAGGACTATTAGAAACCAATAAGGAGAAATCTTTATTATATAAAATGAAAAGTATTTAATGGATATTTATGTAAATGCCTTGTGAGCACAAGCCTGAGGGCAAGATTGATACGGGTGTCCCTGCCGCATCCGAGTGCCGGCCGGGGCTGTGCTTCCCACTCCTCCTGTATTTATGGACAAGTCTGCGTGTCTGTCTGTAGCTAGGATCTCTGTTTTTGTGAAGCTGTGCCCAAAGATCTCTATGCTGTGTTGTGACAATGTGTGTTCACAGTAAATCTATGCTGTGGGTCCAGTGTCTCTGTCTCTGATGCTGACTTGGCAGCAGTGTGTATGTGCCAAAGCTTGCAGGTGCTTGGAACAGTAAGCCCTGCTCATGCTCTCTTGTCCTGGAAGAGCAGCTGTGGCTGGAATCAGACCTGTTGGAAAAGCACAGGCTCCAGGCCAGGAAAAAAACCTCCTTTTTCCTACATGGGAGAACTGGTCATACTGGGGAAGAGCTCCTGGCTTGCCAGGTCTCAGGGGCGTTTGTGGTAGAATGAGGACACTGGAATGGTGTGTCCAGCACTGCTCTGGCAGCCACGTCTCCTGCCAGGGCCTGTGTGTTCCTGTCTGGGGACAGTGCCAGGGCAGCGTGGCTGCCACGATGGGCCCAAGAGCACCTGCTGCAGGGGCTCATTCCTGAGGGGGGCATGGAGAAGGGCCCTCAGGTGCTGACCCCTACAGAGCCTGCACGCCTTGGGGAAATGCACTGCGGTCACAGGACCTTGGTTAGCAGAGACAGTGTCATTTACTTGAAAAGTAGCTGTGTGTGGAAGTAGTTCCTGGTTTATGGTAACAGTTCATGGTTCCTCTCATCAGCACCGGGTTTGGCAGCTGCCCTGAGGTCCCCACCAGGGCCTGCACAAGCTGTGGTGTGGTCTGGGGCAACGATGGCCTCTCTCCTGAGGACTGTAGCACAGAATCTGCTTTCTTTTTTCCTAGCACCCACCTGTGCCATTGTTTCCTTCTGAGGACAGGCAGGCAGGAACAGAACTAACTGGGCATCAGCCTCTCCTGACTGTGTTCCACCACAGGCAGAGCAGCAGCTGTCCCAGTTTTCTGGTAAGGAGCTGGAAGATCGTTCCCTTGTTGGAGGTCAGGCTGAAGTTCTGCAGAGGTGCCAAAGCCCAGCTGCTGCAGTGGGTCAGGCATGGAGTCCCTGGCATGCCTGTGCCCAGGTGCCACGCCAGCAGGTGTGCTGCCTGCCAGAGACCCTTGCAGCTCAGAGAGTGCCAGCAGTGCTGGGCAGAGCTGCCATTGCCAAGAAGTGCAGGGACAGGTGGAGGGCCGCAATGGAATGCATGATTGTGGAACTGTGAGGAGGGATGGTGCTGCATGGCAGACAGGCCACGCCAGGCTCCTCACTGCATTGTCAGGAGCTGCTTTCCCCCCGCAGCCCTTGGCCAGCTGTCCCAGATGTGCCCCAGGAGGGACCCACAGTTACCCTGCTGGGGCCAGGGGCTGTCCTGGGCAGGCTCTGTGCCCTTGTGTACATGTCCCTTTCCAGGTCACAGCAGAGTTCAGCAGCTGCTGGTGAACGTGGGGTGTTGCTGGAAAAGCTGGGGCTCGCCTCAGCTGGGAGGCATGGGAGGGTGGCACAGCAGCCATGGCTGTGGGCTCACTGAAAGAACAGCTGGAAACCACTGGAGATGTTCTCATTCGCAATTAATGTGGCTTTATTTTTAATGTGTTGGGCTCCTCTCTTGACAGCAGTTAGTTACAGTGTTTCACATGGAAATGGGCAAAAGGACAGAACTCAAGGAACTAAATTCAAATAGAAATGTGATGCTGAAGAAAAGAATCAGGGCTCTCTTCTTAAAACACTTAGCATAGAAGAAGCTAGGAGCACAAGATGCCATTTCAATACAGTTAAGACGTTCACTTTTTTTAATTATAGGTTTAAAATAGTATTTTTTACCTATTACATACAGGAAGATTACGCGTTGTTGCCCACATGCAGAAACAAGCAAAAGCAGAGTTTAACTGTTTCTCTCTATAGTGTTGTATTACCTCCGGCTCCAGGTGGGTCCTGCTGGCTCCTGTAGCCTGAGCAGGGCCAGACTCTATGAATCAGCATTTTCCTAAGTCTTTTTTCCCCATTGTTTTTTTAAGATGGAAGGGAGTGGGGGAGAGAGGGAGATAGGGAGTGAGAGAAGCTCAAGGCAGAACAGACTGCGACAAAAACTGAAAAAAAATGTGGAGCCTTGAGGACAGGGAAGCAAACTGGTGTAGAATAAAGGTAGCCAAGCAGCAGAGCTGCAGAGGGCAGGAGCAGAGCATGGAGGGCAGCCTTCCTCCTGGAATCCACCAGTGGCCACACTCCTGCCTGGAGGATGCAGGTACCTCACAAAGCCTCACTATTACTGCTGCTTAGTCAGAACTGCTTCAAGTTTAAAATTGAGAAAACATTCATGTGTGTGTCTATCTAAAGTTAGTGCATTAGCTTTTACATCTAGCTACGCAGAGGGATCCCAGGAGCCAGTGAGGGCCGTGCTTGTGCCTCTGGTGTCTGGCATCCTGCAGCTGCCACCGCGGCGAGTGGGCCAGGGTCTCCCCAAAGCACAGCAGGCAAAGCCCCCCAGCATTCCAGGGAGGGGCAGGGGCAGGTGTTTCAGTGCCTGCAGTTGCCAGAACCAACATTCATGAATGCTGACCCCATCAGGGTGCAGAGAATGACATTTATTATGCTGGCAGACACAGTGTGATTCCATGGTTAAAATGAACACAGCACAGGGCAGGAATTAGCTAAAGCCCTGAGCAAGCTCACATGCTCCTAATAGGGGCCATAGCCAAAGAGCTGGCTGTGCCTTGGGGAGGCTGCTGGCCTCAGGCCTTGTCCCACAGCTGCTGGGTTTTAGACACTGCCTTGCAGAGACATTTTTGCTGCCCACAAGTTCTTATGGTCTTTTCATTTGTTTAAATTGCAGCATGTTAGTATTTGTACTGAGAAAACCTCTGAACTGACACTAAAAGCACATGGTATCATGTTAAACATGTATAAATTAAAATATTAACACAAAATGCAGCTTAAAGTTAAAAAAATAAATATATAAATTAAAATGCAAAATAGACCATTTCCCTAGAAACTCCATTTTAGTGCTAGGAGCAGGTTTCTAAGCAGCATTTTCTTCATGTCACCTGCCAGAAAGCTAGCACCGTGACTGAAGTGTCCCAGGCTAGTGCAACACAGGGCCCGAGGATGCTCATGGTGGAGTCAGCCCTCTGCTCAGGGCCAAGCACAGTGGGTGTCACAGCAGATGGAAATATTTTGTGCTGGCTGACAACCATTGCAGCACAGCTTTCCATCTCACTCCTTCTTTCCCAGAGCACAGCCTGCTGCCACTCTCTTTGTCTTACAGAAAAGCTATCTTTGTGGTAAAAGCCTCTGTCAGTTCTCTGGGACGTGGCAAAGGCTCGTGGATGCTGCAGGCTTGGTGCACCTGAACAGCCCAGTCCCTGCTGGGAGAACGTGTCTCCCACACTGGAACGGGCCCGTGTGCCAAGGAGGCACCACAGTGCACTCACGGCACACACTCCTGCTCCTGCAAGGACAAACACCCACAGTGATGCACGGGCCAGGGAGCAAGCTGCAAGGTGGCACCACACGGATGAGCAGCGCCTCACCTGCGCTCTCAACACATCCCTGCCACAGTGTGAGGGAACTGAGAATGGCTACGCTTGCTAAACTACTTTTTCCCGAGTATGTTGGGAAGGGCCTTCTCTTCCCTCACACCACAATTGTATTCCCCACATCCTGGACGCTTGGGGGGACAACAAAAAGCTTGAACACAGCTCTAAGGCTTGGAGCCTGGCACACGGGCAGCGAGGCGGTGGCTGCTGTGTGCAGGCTGGCACAGCACAGCCACAGGGCCCCAGCCTCCCAGCAGGGCCCTCGGCTGCCTCGGCACCGTCCTCAGAGCTGGCACAGGGAGGTTTCTTCCACATCCCGGGCCAAGCGTGGCCAAGGCTTCCTCAGCCCTTCTGCTGTTGAGGGGGCTGTAGTTGTGCGTTTGGATGCTCTTTGTGTGTAACTGTTTAGGCCACAGCCTCTCTGTGCCTCCTCCTGCCACACAGCTGGCGTGCAGGAGTCAGCCGGCTGCTCTGTGTGCGAAGCTCAAGTTAGCAGGTTAGGAATGTGCTGAACCCTCCCCTCCCACTGCCGTGATCCTTCATCCCAGCTCCCTGAGCACAGCAAACAGGCGCTGCAGGATGCCACAGGGGAGTACTTGGGACACAAATTTGCCAAGCTGGCATGTGGTGGTCGTGCCTAGTAGGAGCACAGGTCCCCTTGCTCAGAACACCTCCTGTATGCTCAGGAGGGGAGATGGAAGAATGACCTTCATTGTCACATTACAGTTCAGAGGGTTTTGTCGTCCCTCGTCTCCCTGGTGCAATTTCTGTGCAAGTTAGATTTCACCTCTGCCCCCTGCCTCCCATGCACTCTGCATGCAGCAGCAGCACTTCAGCCCTCACCAGAAAGGTGAGGTTCATGGTGCTACAGGTTAAATGGCAAGGCAGCCAGGAAGAGAGTAGAACAAGCTCTCACAGCAGCAAGGCAGCCAAGATAGTCTACAGAAACTGTACAGGCAGCAGAATAAAGCAGGGAAGGTGAAAAGTGCCCCTGGCCTGCAACTGCTCTTGCACAAACTCTTAGCTCAGTCCAGAAAATTACAGAGCCCTGCACTTCTTCCTCACGGCATCCAGTGCTGAGCAAGATGGATACCCGATTGCCTGACAAATGGGAACCATGTAGAGGACTAAACCAGAGAAGAACTGGACTGTGATTAGATGGTGTCTCTCATGTTGCATCGGTGACTGAAGAATCAATGGATGAACACAAAATGTGGAAGATCTAGAATTCAATCTTACAGGCTGGAAAAGATTCGTCCTGCATCACAACAGTGCTGCTGCTTGCCAGTACCATGATGTTTAGCTCTTGCTGTTTCTCATGGGTCTGTTGATACCATTCTCGTGTTACCTCAGTATCGTGTGTTGGGATCAATGTCACCTGGGAAAAGAAAGCAGCAGGGATGATTGAGAACCACTGCAGTAACAAAGAATGCCCATAGGAGCTGCGGCTAAAATTTCTTGTTAATTTTGGAACACTGTACCCTTGGTACTGCTTGTTCTATTTAGTGTCTTTCAGATGTCGGGTTCTGAGGCAGAGCTTTATTTTATACAGTACCAGCACAATGGGGCTCTGAACTGGCTGCAAACTGGCAGCACTGACACCATAATGATGAGAATGGCTGCAGTGCAGGGGAGAGCTCTGGAGCTCCAGAAACAGCCTCAGAAAGATCCTTCAGTATGAAAGGAACAATACTGGCAGTGTCACTCTTAATGGACACTATGTGCCCGTTGACCCAGCGTGCAACTCAGGGACCTTGAAACATGGGGCTGCTTCATCTGGAAGAACATTTATACCTTTCTGTACGTGTCTTCAGGACTGCCCACCTGGGGTGTCCTGCAAGCCTGCCTAAACAAGAACTGTGTTACAGAACATTCTTGTTTAAATGCTCTATTAGTAAGTTGATGTCAGAAAAATCTTCAGCAAGCCAGGCTAGCAAGAGATGCCACTGGGTGTGGGACACTGATGAAAATTCAGCTTGTGTTGGTGTTTGATTTTGCTTGAGGATACGCTCATCCTGCAGTAGGTAAGGATGAGTGTATGACCTCTCAATGCTTCCTCCCCTCAGGAGGATGTGGAAAAGAGGACATATCTGCTTCTATTCATACCATTTTGCAAGTGTTCTCCTCCTCATCAGTACAAGCAATTACTCTGCTGAGACTGAAAAACAGGATATGCCCAGTACCATTTGCTTCCTCTCAGTGTACTCCCTTGGGTATGTGATACCCATCTTTTCTGAGCACTTGTGACATCAAAAGCGTGACACAGCACTTTGCATTTCCATGACCTACCTGCAGGTTCTCTCCCCACTGAGACTTCCCTTCCAGAAGTGCATCCAGCACTGCACGGCTCGGCTCTCCGTTGGCTGCATCGTTCCCACTCACAACATAATAAGATGCTCGAACCCGCTTGAAGAACTCTGGATCTGTGTTCTTCCCACTGCAGTGGTTGGGGATGTAGGCCAAGTCCACGTAGACAGGTGGACCCATAGGCACCGACAAACTGCTCTTAGGACTATTGGAAGCTTTGGAAAACAGGAAACAAGAGGCTATCAAAACCCTTCTGCAAGGGACAAACACTCAGATTAACAAAGAAGGACTTGGATTCCAGAAAGACTTTTCCATTGCAGCAGTGAAGTTGACACTTATCCATGCTCTGCTGCTCATAGGTGACCTGGATGGATTTCAGGGCCAGTGCTGTGACAGGTCTTGGGTGGGAAAGGAAGTTCTGCTATTTTTTGGGGGGAGGGATTGGAAAGCTTTAGGATCAGAAGCTTTTTTCTGGGGGAGGGAACCAAAAATCTCCATTGTTAACTTTTGCAGAGTTGTCATCCCAATTAATATTTAGTCCTAATTTTTGTCAATAACCTACATTTGCTTAAACACAGAGACACACCCCCTCCCCCATTCTGATGGCCTATGTATGCTATCCTAGGGCATTACAGTAGTCTTTGTCCATCCTGGCTTCCTGCCATCCCTGTGAATCGCTGCTGCTCCTAGGACTCTATTGCACTTTCGTATCAACCTTTTGTACATCTCAACCTTATCACTGCTTATAACTTTTTATGCCTGACTGGGAAGATCTGTTCTCTATTCTGCTGTATTTAACCTAGTGCTTTTCTCGGCGTTGGACCTATAGAGATAATGCATTTTTCAGGAAGGATTTCTTACCGGGATTTGTTTTGATGCCATTAACAAGGCTCTTGCCAGGGTTGCTGTGACTACTCCGGGATAACTCATCCTCCGGCATCAGTGCACTACGTGCTTTGGGCTTTTCTCCTCCATCTCTTTCTTTTTTGGCAGTGACAGATTTTGGAGATTTGTCCGATGACTGTTTCACAGGAGTGGGTGATCGTTTCCCTTTCACATCTAATTTTCGGGCAGGTGAGGAAGATTTGGGTTTGCTCAAAGGCTTCCTCACACCTTTGTTCTTTTCTTTTATGTCTTTCTTGGAAATTTTATCAGTTCTGCTCATGCTTTGCTCATTTAGCAACATATCAGGGTCTACCATGCAGACATCAGGGTGAGGAGGGTGGGGATGGGGATCTACCATTGGAACAGGCTGAGGATCATGGCTGGACCTAGAACTGGCATGATGAGCATTCCCCACAGCTTTGTCCACTGGGAGGAAATCAGCATCTTCATCTGAGTCCATGTTGGCATCTGCTGTGATGGATGGACATTCTTCAGTCTCAGGAGGGACATCGGAGTCTGACTGGGAGGTTCCAGAATCACTCACTGATGTTGGAGGGGTTTCCTCCACTGTGGCACTTTGCATGGGACTGCTGCCAGTGTGGGGTGGTCTCCCCTGCACTGAAGGGTGACCCTCCTCCTCTGAGAGGTCACTGTCTTCAGAGAGCTCATGGGGGCTCGGGTTGATGAATGAGGGAGAGAGCTCTCCCTTTCTCTGCTTGTATTCACATGAGGAAAATTTCTGTGCACAATCAGAACTGCCTCCTAAATGGGTCTCCGTGTCATGGGAAGCGTCTCCACAGTCCTCTGCTTTTTCGCCCCTCTGCACATCTGGGAAAAATGGCTGGAAACTGTTTTCAGGGGACGTCAGAGAGGAAGGACGGCTTTGCCTCTCTGTTTGCTCTTTGCCCGCGCATGGAGAAAAACTGCTGTCAGAATCAGGACATGTTTTTTCATCTTTTGCCTCTGCTGCATGGTGTGTGCTTTGGAAAGCTGGCAGACTAGTGCTCACCTCTGTTGGACCATTAGCTGTGGTTTCATCTTTGTACTGATGATGAGAAAATGATGCCAGCACATCAGGGAGAGATCTCAGAGGCAACGGCTGCTCTGCAAACGGTACCTTCTGCTCTGGGCTGCTACCACAATGCTGCTGCTCTTGCTCTGCAGAGAACGGTGTGGGCTCTGAGCCCTGGCACTCTTTTCTGCGTGGCAAGGTGTGGTCACTCATGCCATAGGGAAATGGAGACCCATGTTCTTCAGCAAAGACAAAGTCTTTGGTTTCAGCTGTATGTATTTTCACACCATCATCTGGAACCAGTGGAGACACATCCCAAGCACTCCTCGTACCTGATTCCACTCCTGCACCTGTGGATGTGGAAAGCATATGGGAGTAGAAACTTTCTGCTGTAGCCAGTATCACAGGAGTGGTGGCCTCAGATGAGGGTTCCTCTGACAGGCTGGAAGAGTCATCTTTCAGCTGCTGCTGGGTCACAGACTCTTTCTCCACACCTTTGGAGAACACCTTGTCTTCTTCATATGGACTCAGCGGTGAGAATTTAGGAAAAGATGAGTCAAGGCTGCTGATTTTCTCAGAAACCTCCAAGTACTCATCTTTGTTTCCCTGGGCTGACAGCAAAGCACAAGGAGACTCTAAAGAAAGAGAAATATCCCCTAAATGGCTTACTGAGGTTTGCTTATGTCTGAATGTGCTGGCTGTTTCAAATCCAGAAGAGCTATCCATCCCTCTGCTCTCTACCCTTGGGCCCTGTTCATATACTTCTGTTTGTTTGCTGGAAGCAGATTTCATGGCTTGCTCTTGGCACTCGGAGGCCACTGCTGCACTTGGGTAATCTGCTACCCAGAAATGGGATTCCTTTGTGGATTTTTCAGCAACCTCTATCTTTTGTGAAGAATCATGGCACATTTCTGAAGTTTGTTCATCTCTGTCCATGTCTGGCACGTCACTGTAACCAACGGCATATGTCTCCACAACAGCAGCTGATGCAGTCACCCTACTTTCATATTTCTCTTGCCAGCCTGGACCAGAGGGAGAAGAGGCAGCGGAGCTGGGTGAAAGGGGCTCCTGACATTTGCTCTGCAGGAAGGGGTCTGAGACAGGGAAGTTGCTGATGGCTGAGATGCGTGTATAGACGGTGCCTGCAGCTTCAGCAGGGCTGTGCAGTTTAGATTCCTTTTCAGACTTCTCCTTAGCACCTTTTTCTAGCTCTGAGTCACTTGCACTTTCTTCCCCTCGACCTGCTTTCTCATAGTATGTATCTTTGGGATTTGAGATTTCAGATTTCAGGGACAAAGATACCTGCTCCTGGCTAGACAAAATGATATTCTTATCTGGACAACCAGCATCAATATAGGCGGATGATTTTCCTTGATAAAAGGTGTCAGCTGTGACGGTGGGAGAGGCAAATGCTGCGCTCGCAGATGATGGATGCATTGCAGAGTCCAGTTCTCCTGGTAAAGCAGAAGACACATTCAGTTTTTCCTGTCCTTCTGATGTCCTAGGCTTCCCTGTTTCAGATAAGGGCAAATATCTTTCATGGATGTCTCTATAGTCAAAGACTGAATCTGCTTTATCCTTAGGGGATGCTGGAGAAGACAGTTCCTTCTCAGCTGAGGTATAAAGGCAGGACTCTTCTTCCTTTGCAGACACATGAAAATTTTGACCTTTTTGAGAATTCAGTGCTGTCACTGGCACCTTGTCAGTGTGACCTGGGCTGTGTGCACCCATGGCTGTGAAGGGAGAGGGTCCCACTCCAGACACAATTATCTTCTCATAGATGTCAGCATACTTGAAACTTCTTTCATCAGGGTAGGGAGTTGGTTCTCTTTCTTCTGGTTCTTGTCTTGTGGAAGTGTCATCATCTCTCTGTGTGCAGACCCCTTCCTCATAGGAATAAGGCTCAGGGGAGCTCCTGGAGTAGGTCTCTGCAGGGTACACCTCTCGGGTGGTAGCACCCACAGCCCCAGCACTGCCAACAGCATCCCCACTTTTTTGACCTGGGCCTTGTGCTGGAGGGGAGTGTGCACACTGCCCTGACAGCTCAGCACTCCCTTCTGTGGGCTCTGCAATATATTCTGCTGCTCTTGTAGATTGCAACAGAGTAGGTGCTGCTGCTCTCTGCTCTTTTCTTCCTGTAGAGTCATACAGACCCTCAGTGGATTTGCAGTCATCCTCTTGCCTGCTATCTGACTTGTATTTGCAATCAATTTCCTGATACAAATCACTGATGTCTGATTTCTCTTCAGATGCCTTCGATGGGACATCCTCCCATAAAGGTGGCTTGCACTGATCTAGCTTGCAGGGCCTGTCTGCTCCTGGAGGTGCCTCTGTCTCTTTTCTCACTGCAGACAGGGGAGATGCCACAGCTTGGTCTAGTGACTTTGCATAGATATCTAGGACAGCTTTGTCCTCGTTGTCTAAGCAGGAGCAATCTTGTTTAGAGGTCAACAACAATTCTTGACTTTCTTTGTTTCCAGTTAAAGCTTTGGCCTGATTTTCCTCACCAGGGAAATACTGAGGAGATAGAGGAGAACCTTCCCTTTGTGCTCTTTCTGGGACAGTGATGTCAGCAGGAATCACATCCACTTTCTTTGTTTCTGACTTAGGTTGGGCACCCTTCTGTGTGTCTTCTTTGTAATCAAATGACTCCATCTTTAAACATTCAGTTTCTGCTTGCAGTAGCATGGGTTTGTCTTCAGCATGGTGAAGCTCCTCATCCTCCTCACTGGGTAATTGCTCTCCTCTCCCACTGTCTCTCCCTTCCTCGAGATACCCAAAGGCAGAACCCCATGCTTCCCTTTCTGCCTCTCTCCAGGTATGGCTGCCAGGCAAGGCAGGAGGCAGGTTCTCCTCCTTTCCCAGTTTAGGAAGGGATTTTGTTTCAAATTCTGGTACCTCATCCAAGAATGTACACTCCCTCTCTTTGTCATATCTCTGCCGCGTTCCCTGAACAGGGACCTCTTCTACCTCTTCTGGAAACCACACTTTCTTCTCATAACTTAAATCTTTCATGAAAAACTTATCCATTTCCGGAGATTTTTTTTCTTGAGCTTCCTTGAACTTGCAAGATTTTATGTCTTCAGTAGAAATGTGTGAACATGTTTTATCTTCACTTGGGCTAGGTTCTGTAAAATGAAAGCTCTTTGCATCTGGAGATACTTCCTGAGAGTCCAAGCCTGCATTTCTTCCCCTCAACAGGCTCTTTTCTGATGCAGAAAATAAACTGCTGTCATCTGGAGACATTTCTTCAGTTGAAGAATCTCTCGGTGATGTGCCTTTAACTGAACTACTTTCTGGGCAAGGAGAAGATTTTGATGCTTCTTTCAGTTCTTTGGCAGAAATTTCCAGTGATTTTTCATATGTGGCTGGGCTCTGGTCGATGAAACATGTGGATTTCACAGCTTCTGAAGAGAATTTGTCAGTGCACTTGGACACAGTTTTTTCTTTTGCAGATATCTCTTCTGTGAAACTAAGAGCTTTGATTTCTTCTGGAGAAAGTCCTTTAATAAAAACATCTGAAGAGATTTTTCTACTGGAACTCTCAGTGAGAGAAATGGATTTGATCTCTTCTGGGGAAATATCTTCAACAGAAGCATGAGAAGATTTCTCTTCTTCTGATGTGTCTCCTGTTAAATACAGCAGTTTTCCTTCTTCAGTAGTAATTGTCTTAGAAATATCTGAGGATTTTTCTTTACCAATCCATTCTTCTGTAAAAGAAGGTGATTTGATGCCATCTGGTGAAAATTGCAAAGATTTGCCATTTTTACATTTGCTTTGGCTTGTGAACTGTGGAAGATCCACATTTCCCGGAGAAGCTCCTGTGGTTGCAAATGGCTCAGAGGACAAGTGTTTTGGAAATCCCATTAACCCTTCTGTCACAGTTTTAGTTCCTTGCTCTTTTTCTGGTTTCGTGCTCGGAGGCTGCTCGTCCTCCCCGACCACCACCGTGTCCCGCTTGTGGTAGGAGAGCCAGGGCAGCTCGTCCCTCCTCGCTGGTGCTTCCTGCGCCTCCTCCTCAGGAGACGCTGCGGCATCGCTGCTCAGAGCCCGTTCGTGCTGCACAGGCCCCGGCGCTTCTCCTTCGCGTCTGGGTTCAGCCACGGACGCCTCGTCTTCCCTGAGAGGTTCACCCTTGGCTCCCTTCACCACAACAGGACTTTGGCCTTCCAGCTTCTTGGCAGCAGCGTCCGTTTGTTTTTCAAACAGATCTGAATCTACCGTTTCCAGCTTTTCCTCCACTGGAGACTGGTGGAAGGGCGTGTGCCCTGCGCTGGTGGGGCCGGAGGGAGTGGGAGAGGCCATTTTCACTGTGCTGTCATCGGGGCTGGTGCATCGCTCCTCAGCCTCTGCAGAGTCAGCCTGGGAAAGTGGTGCCTCCTCAGAGGACAAGGGCATCCCCTGTGTGGGAACACTGATTATCACATTACCAGGGCATACTGGAGGAACAAACACAGGGGCATTGTAATGCCCTCTGAGTTTCTCAGGCATCTCAATATTTGGAGTCCCATCTTCTTCATCTTCTTCATCTTCTGCCTCCTCATGAAGGTCCTTTTTTTGAGTTTCCACTTTCCTCTCTCCTTCTGCTAATGCATGGAAATCTTCGGGGGGTGGAGATTTAAAGCATTTGTCTTCCTCCAAGGATGATGTGGGGGAAATGGTGCCAGCAGAGGGAACGTAGTCGAGACCTTGGGTTGCTTCAGTCCGAGAAGAGGGCATACTGTTTCCTGTGTCCAGAAGTAAAGAGCTTTTCCCAGTCTCTTCGGTCTGTGGTGCTGTTATGGATGCAACAGATTGATCCTCTGCTACGGATGTTGCAAAAGATGAAAGCTTGTCACATTCAGTAATGGAGGTAGCAGAAGATATGTGTTCCTCCTCAGCTAGAGGTGCTGCCACAATGTTTGTAGGATATGCCAGGATTTCAGACTCCTGCCCAGCATAGCCCTTGGCTGAAAGGTCAGCAGGAGGCATGGCCTGTATTCCGTGTACTGCTTCAAAAGAGCCTGGATGGTCAGGAACAGAAATGTTATAGGCATTGACATCATACTTCAAGTGTGGGATCCTCTCTTCCTGTTCATCATGTATTTCTTCATCAGAAATGGTCTGCTCTGTTTCTGAGTAGCCAGGGATAGTTTCATCTTGGATATAAGAAACATGTTCTGCTGTTGCTCCTGGTGGGACTGGCAGGCTGCTCAGATATGACTCTTCCTTTGTTATGTCCTTTTCAAGTAACTTGGTTTTCTCATCCATAAAACTAAATTCTCTTTCCTTCTCTGTAATAGTAAACAGTTTTTCCTCCCTATCATCCTGATTCAGCCTACAGAATTCTCTATTCTTCTCCATGTTCTCCTCTGCTTTCATGTGCTGTTCTTCCTTTTCTTCCAGTTCTGCCTTTTCTATCACATCTTCTCTCTTTTCCTTCTCATCCTCTTCCTGTACCTGTGTCCCCTCAATATACTTTTCACAAGTTTCTGCTTCCCTCTGTTTTCTGTCCAAAGAGATTTTCTCCTCTGCCTCCTTTTCTTCCTCTCTGAACACTGGGGGCTGAGCACCTTTTGCCAAGAGGTCTGTATGTAATGGCAGGTGTTCTTTGTCAGGAAACACCTCGATGTCCTTGCCCTGCTCAGCTTTCCCCCCCCAGTATCTCATGTCATGGTTTTCATCTACTGTTTTTCTTTCATCCTCTATTGTTTCAGCAGAACCTCCCCTCAGCTCCCAGTGATGGACTGCCATTTCCTCTGCTGATGATTCTTTTTCCATACCAGTAGTAGTTACTCCCTGGTCAGGGGTCTTTCTTTTTAAAATCAGATCCACTTCAAGGTTACTCTGACCAGTCATATCAACAGAGTCTCTTATCTCTGCTTCAGGTGCTCCCATAATCTTATCACTAACTTGCATATCAGATCGTTCTTGAGTCAGCTGCAAGGCCCCTTTCTCCTCATGCTTCAGTTCCTCAAAGTCCTTTGTGAGATCTTCTGGTGAAGACAGGACCAACCTCTGTTCCACCATGGATGTCTCTCCTGGATCCACTTGTACAGGTGCCTTCTCCATTGGTAATGTCTTAAGGTCAGCAGGTACCTTTTCAGGCTCTTTTTCAGGTTTTACTTTGATCTTCTCAGTTCTGAGTCTGCCTGGAAGTTTTGCCTTGTACAGTGTTTTTCTTACTTCTGGGGTAAATGGTTTCAAGTCTGGTTTAGGAATTTTTTTGATCTCTGGTTTGTTTTCTTTCTTTTTATCCTCTTTCTTTGAATCTTTTTTCTCATCCTTCTTTCCATCATCTTTTTTAAAGTCCTTTTTCTCCTTCTTAATCTCTTTCTTTTCTTTGTCTTTCTTCTCCTCTAATTTGGATACTTTCTCTTTGAGATGCTTTTTTCCAACCTTGTCTTTTGCCAATTTTCTTTTCTCAGCTTTGAGAGCATCACTTATTTCTGTCTTTATCTTTTCATGTTTAACAGGTTTGTCAGGAACTTTCTCTGTGTGTTCCTTAACCTTTTTTTCAATTTTAGCATCCTTTACAACTTCTGGTTTTACTTCCTTAATCCCCTCCTCAACTGCTTCTTCCTTCTTGACTTGCTTTGTCACAGATGGCTTGGGGGAAGACTTAAGACTCTCTTTACTGTCAGTTCTTTGTTTAATTTTGGTTTGCTTCAGCACAGGTGGAGGTATTCCAGAGGTGATATCTTTCTGAGTAGCCACTGGGTACCTCAGAAAATCAAGGTGCTTGAGTTTCTCAAGACCTTCCAATATCTTATTTTGAGGAGCATTTCCAGGAAACAAAACCCTTACAATTTTCTCAGTTGGGCTGGCTGGTAGCCATACCACTAGGGCTGTGATAGATGTGAGATAGGGAACAGAAATTTCACCTTCTTTTCCATTTGCAAGAATGATGCCAGTCTTTGCTTTACTATTGCCAGCCCATTTCTGCATTAGAAACTGCATTTCTTTACTGTCCTTGACAGGGTTCAGTATATACATGTCCAGCTTACCCACGCCCATTTTGTGGAAGAGTGTGATGGGCTCGATGGTGCTGCTCACCACCCTGTAGAGAGGCTCTGATTTAATGCCCAGTCTGTTGAGATACTGCAGTGTCATGCACGCTTCTTCGATGCTCCTCTTTACTTTCATGGAGGCTTCAGGCATCTTCAGCTTTTCAGGAACATTAAAAAAAACCACCCCTAGCTCAGGAGAAATTAGGTTTTTCATCCAGTCACTGTAGTTGGTAGAGCCCTGGGATTGTTCCTCCTCTTGCTCAGCAACTTTCCTCTGCAGCAACCCGTTGATGCCAGGCAGGTTGTCTGCACCAATGTGGGTGAGCAGGATTGAGTCAATCCTGTCCAGGTGCCTTACCAGCTTCCAGAAACATGATTTCCTTTCAGAGCCACCATCCACAAGGATGTTAAACCCATTGACAGCAAAGAGAGCAGAATCACCTCTTCCCCCAGGGAATATGTAGCAGCAGGGCTTAGAAAGCTTCAGAAAACCCCCTGAGGTGGGTGGCTCCAGGAGATCAAATGGAGACGGTACATCAACTGTCTCAGAGACATATTCTGCAAATTCAGACACCCCATCCATTTCTGGCAGAACTGGATCAGGATTCAGTTTCAGATTAATAATGTCCTGAAATCGAGGATGCCCAAGGTTGCTCCAGGCTCCTTCTCCCACGCACGACACAGTAAGAGAGGTCTTGGTATCTGAATCAGAGTTGCTGAGAATTTGGGTGACCTAATGGGATAAACACAGACAAATAAAGGTCAAATAGAGCTTTGAGACCTATACAGCACTTAAAAAAAAATGCAGCCAGTTAATGCAGAAATACTGAAGGTACCATGAGCACTTTACCAATGGGAAACATTGGGCGTACATGAAATAGTTTGAAAGCCGTGGAAAATCAATGCATAGAGCCATGCTCTCTTTTGATATTCTTAATGTTTTTGGAAACTGCCCACAGTTATGTTAAGACCCACTTTAAGAAATTTTGGGCATTTGTCCCCTGCAGAACCAGTCTGGAAGGTTATTTCAAGCTGAGCACTTAAAGGAATCACCCATGCCTGCACCTTGGAAAACTTAAGACAGAGAGTTAAAGCAAGATTCCCAAGAAAATAACATGAATTATTTTTAGTATGCAATTTTTTGCTGGATTGCAAACCCATCTGTCTGCAAATCTGCCTGAAGATTACCCTGAAGGAGGGCACAGGCTGCATTATTCTACCGCGCACTCTGCACAGGAAGGGATGTGCTGGATTACGGCTCACACTCACCTCCGGATCCGAAAGTATCTCAGCAAACTTGTGGTAAGTGAAGGTCCCTGTCTGCAGGACCAAGTCTCCTTCCTGGTCTGAGCTCTGACCACAGAGGATCAGTAGTTTGTGGGCTGATGAATCACACACAAGGGAGCGGACCTATCCAGACAGGAGATGAGACAGCGGGCTGCCATTAGAATTCACCTGTACTGCACACCAGCACCCAGAATCCCAATCCCATGACAGGCGATGAGCACGTTATTCACAAATAGCCAAACCAAATGTTTTCTACATACAAGGAATTTGCTTATTGAAGAGGGCAGACACTGCTACTGTCTGCCCAACACAGCTCCACGTCACACCAGAGTTACTGTGTAAATCCTGATCACTGGCAAGACCAGAACACCTGGCCTTTTCACCACACCTTGCAGCAGACTGGCAGCAGGTTTGCACTCTCCAGAAGGTATAAAGTGTGCTAATCATGACCTCCATTGCAAGCAAGGGCAGGAGAGCTGATGTGGAGAGAACTTGATGGCACATCTGGTCCTTACCTCGGACACGACGCTGTCCACATTAGGATTTACCAGGATCACCGTGTCCAGAGTGTCACTCCGGTGATGGAGAGTTCTTTGGCCTGAGGAAAGAAAAAGGATTAGACAGGATGAGAGAAGCTGATGAGACAGCATCCAGCTAATGATATTTTAGCCTCAAAAGTTCCGCTTCAGCATGGGTTTGATTGCAAGGCTTCAGATTGTATTCAAGACCCAGTTTGATACCCAAGTCTCATAAAACAGAACAAACTCTTTTCAACAACAAGGAAAGAAATCCTTCTTCTGGATCAGCACGCTCAGCTCCAACATATTCAGAAGTCCACAGACGCAGGCACCTTGAGCTGCCTGCCTGTGCCAGCTGGCTGTGTCTGCAAACACTGGCACACACAAATGATCCCCTTCCAGACACAAGTGCCTTGCCTCACTGCAGCTCCCACAGAGAGGCGTCTCTAGCACTGTCCCAACCCCAGCCAGTGCAGGGCTCTGTGAGCCCGTCAGTGGGTGCCAACTCAGCTCTCACTCGAGTGGCGCAGCACTGGTAACGAGTCTCCACTCATTTGTAACAGTTTTTTTCTTTAATGAAGCATTTTTCTTTAATCCAAATGTGCACTCCTAAACTGCTGCTATGGGAAGTACCTAGACAACAAGAATTCTCATTCTTCTGTCAGAGGCACAAATAGGAAACAAGACAGGACTCTGCTCTCTCTCTATATTTAGAGGAAAAAAAAAAGAGAAGCCAAAGAGCAAACAAGATCCTGGGAATGCAAAAAAGCAATTTGTGTGCTCACCTTGCCATGGGCATTGTACAGATATTTGGCAAAATGCTACCCTAATTCCAGGGCCATATTAAATTGTTACACAGTAGGGTAATGGGTGTCTGCCACACCGACAGCCAGGAGCAGAGCCACTGCTGCGTGCCCACATCAGACAGCTCTGGGATGCAGGACAGCATGCAGCACCTTCCTGCAGCGCTTCCCTGGTCACTGCAGGCAGCACGGAACCTTTTCTGATTACAGTCTTTGCTAATACCTACCTCTGGACATTTTATCCACTCAAAAAGCCAGACACTTAGAACTTAACTGCTGGAATATATAATTTATGGGCTTTAAGACTTTCATAGGTTTTAATCCCTCATATAGAGTGGAGGTCCACAGATCTTCACTGAAAATGAACAACTATTTTTATTTTGCATCTTTCAGACAACTGTTGCTTCCTGACAATGTTCTTTCCACCCTCCACAACCTCCCATTGCCTCTTTTTAGGCAGATCTCAGTTCTTCTAAAATAGCTCTATCAATCTGGTGGAAGGATGGAAAGGATTGGAAGGATGGAAGGTCAATATTCAAGCATAGCTTTAAATCAAACTCACTTTACTGGAATGTTTTTCTAGCAATTAATCAGACAGATAAGCCCAGAAGTAGCTTTCAGCCCAAAGAGAGCTAAGCTCTCAGCAGAATTATTTGTACTCAGCATCTCTAGCTGCTTTCTGAACTTGTTTTTCAGTTTGGCTAGAAATCACCCCTCTAGACTAAAACCAAACCATCACTGTGCAAAATGCATTGAGTTCAGTGGCATTTCTGGCACTGATGTGGAATGGCTGGAGACACTGGGAAGCAAGTTCCTGTGCCCAGAAGGGACATTGCAAGTGAGCCATGGGCATGGGAGGGTGGGAGGCCGGCCCAGGAAGCTGTGCCTGGGGCATTCTGTGCAGCCTGAAGAAACAAAACCACAGTAATCCTTGAGGCAATGATAATTGTGAAGGCATTGCTGATGATGTCCCAGAAGAGCTGACAAGGAGCACCCTGGATCTCCATGGATCCATAGCGCAGCATCCACACAGCTCTCCCATGCCAGGATCTCCAGTCCTGCTGCTTGGGGCATCCAGAAGAGCAGTGATCTGCCCCCGTTAGTCAGCATTGCTGCTGGGATAAAGTGACGCAGCCTCTGCCCCCTTGGTGCCTGCACAGCCCAGACATAATTTTAGCAGTGGTTCCCACATCCCTCGGGGAACCCTGTGTGGTGCACAGCACCAACACCAGCAGCCTTGTCCTCGTGCCACACGCCAGGGAGGCTCCTGGGCACAGTGTGGTCACCGTGCCCACCTGTGCCCATCTTTCCAGGCCCTGCCATCTGCGGGGGACGGCAGCCTGCAGGCGGCACTGGTGACAGGGCCAGCTGCACACGCAGGGGGCCCATCTGCAGCACTAACAGGCATGAAAACACTGCTTCTCAGTGCCATGCCATGGTCCCAGCCCAGGCAGCTGAGGCTGTGAACAACGCCTGGCTGTTAGCATTCTGCTGGCAGCCCCTCACCCCCGGGAATGGCCCCTGCACGTGGGCAAGAAAGAGGAGGCTCACGCTGCAGGGCCAGCAGTTGCTGGCAGATGGGGAATGACTGAGTCGTGTGAAGACTCAGTCTTGTGAGGATGATTAAGGGACTTAATTGTTTTCCTACAAGGTGAGGCTGAGTGTGTGTGTGTTGGGGGGGGGGAATATTTTCAAAATGAATAAATAAATACCTGATGGGAGGGAATGAAGAAGAGGAAGATAGGCACACTCAGTAGTGCTCAGTGACAGGATGTGAGGCACAAATTAAACCATAGGCAATTTCATATAAACACAAGAAAACACTGTTTTTACTATGAGACTGGTAAAATACTGAAATAGGTTGTACAAAGAGGTTGTGGAACATCCATCTCCAGAGATACTAAGAACACAACTGGATACAGGCCTGGGAAATCTGCTTTCGCTTACCCTTCTTGAACAAATGTGATTGGACTAAACAATCCCAAGAAGTCCCTTCCAGCCTACAGTTAACCAATTCTGTGACATTGTGCAGCACTGCAGCCCTCCATAACTTTGCTCCTGGCATACTGCAGGGTAGATTCCCTCTGTTCAGTTGCAGCAGTTCATTCTCAGGACGATCCAGGAGCAGAGCTGTACAGATAGGCCATTTCCAGAAACATGGACTCCTTTAATACCAATGGACCCATGCACGCCAATACCCCAAACACTTTTTAACTAAATCCAGAGGCAAAGCAGAACAGCACATGAACTCCAGGCTGAGCTGCAAACTGTGAGTAAGGCAGCAATACAGTGCCCTAAGGCAGCCCATGCCCAGCTAAGGGCTCTGTGAATCCAAGTGCTTTTCAGGCTGAGAAACCCTTTGCTGGCCACTTTCTCTGTATAGCCTGTGGTAGCAGCTGCACAGACAGAGGATTTAAACACACAGCCTGGCACATCATTCCTCTCACTACCAAAAAGCATATACACCAGGAATGTGTAGTGGTATGAGTGACATTGCAGACATGGGGGCTTGAAGTATGCTGTTCAGGTCACTTCCTGGCATTTGTCCTTATTAGAGCTCCATCACAGTGAAATGTGTGCATTGCAAATAAGAAAATCCCTCCATTCCACTGACCAGTTCAAGAATATCCTTCTCAGGCTCCTGAAGGCTGCTGTCTTCAATTTACCTGGAAGAAATATCTGGACACAGCTCATCTCCAGATGCATTCTGAACACAGATCCCTGACCCTGTGCAGCCCTCTCCAACTATGCTCAGAAGCTGCTACATTAAATAAATATCCTCTCTTCAGTAGTATTGCGTTTGTCATTTTGTATGAACCCTCACTCTGTGTGTTCAGGCACATTCTGATTTCTGCAGTGATCCTTGTGCACTTGCAGGAAATATTTCCATCCATCATGCCCCCACCAAGGCAGAAAGCCCTTGGTCTTTACCACTTGTTTCTTTGGAGCAGAGTTTCTTTAGTCCCTAGGAACTGCTATCATTTATCCCTATGGCCACTAGGATGAGCAAGAACAGAAGTATACAAGAAGGAGCACAGAAGATTCACAGGGTGTCATTATTGTATATTCTGTATTATTCCCCACCCTATTTTTTTATGCATCATAACATAACCTAAGATCAGCTTTGCACCAAATAAAGATCTTCAGTTAGGATACACAGTGAAATCCAAATGCCACCCTGCCATGAAACTATTAAGCCCTTTTAGGGAGTCTAGAAGGTTTAATTTCTTTAGTGTGCTTGACTTTGTTTTTTTTTTGACTGTGAATTTAATGGACACCATGACTGTGCAATTTAGTTGCTGAAGTTCCTCACAGACTTTCCTATGTGTCAGTAACTGCGTCATCTATAAATTTAGCCACCTCCGTGTCTCTTCATCACTACTGTACTGATCAACTTTGTATTTAGTAGTGGAAATCATGAAGCCCTTGTACTTTACCTCTGAATGCCACACAAAGATGACCATATATTTGTTTGCTAACTTGATGTCTGTCTTTTAAGTAGTTTTGACTCATGGCATTACTATGTATAGCTCACATACTAGAAGAGCTGAGGTACCCTTGCTGCTGTTCACAGCATTCTGAAGAAGGGCAGCAGAGGAGAAGCTGCTGATCTCCCTTCTCTGGTGACCAGCACTAGTACTGGAGGAAATAGAATGAAATTGCATCAACAGTGTTCAGATTGGACATTAGAAAATGTTCTTCACGAACAAAGTGGGCAGCCGTGGGAACAGGTTCCCTGGGGAATTGCCAACAGCACCAAGCCCATCAGAGTTCAAGGGGTATTTGAATGATGCTCTTAGTCATGGTTTAATTTTAGCTAGACCTGTGAGGAGCAGGGAGTTGGACTTGGTGATCCCTACGGGTCCCTTCAAAATAACATATTCTGACTATATGGTCCCTTGAGTGTAGAATTTCTTTGGTTATGGCAGAGGATAGCAAGTGAAGAGCAAAGCCACACTGGCTCGGGAGTGGATATGAACTAACCATTCAGGGCTGCACCTGCAAAGAGGCAGAGGGAGAGAACAGGGGAGCAGATGCTGTGGGCTTAGTGCTCAGCAGTCAGGCAGAGAGGTCTCTTCTGTGGAGGTCAGGCTGGGCTGGAAGAAAGGACAGTGCACTGGGGTAACTGTGACAAACAGGATGCTTGAGAGAGAGAGATGATCCTACAAACAGACAGATGGCTGTAAAGGCAGAAAAGGAGGTCATGCTGACAGCACAGATCCTTGTGTTCTGCTGCTTTAAATGGAAACACCTAAAGCCCTTGTAGCTGCAGAATAAATTCTGGGCTAGTCTGAAGAGCTGTCAAGGATGGCTATGCAAGATGCTGCTTGTTATTTTCTTTAATCTTTCAGACCATCAAATCTCAAAGGTCTTATTCTGTTAATCATGACTGGAAGAACCACACTTAGAGCTCACCATGCTGAAATCAGAGATCAAGTGTCAGGGCAGCAGGACCCAGTTTCTCACCTTTGTGAAATGATGCCTTAGGCGAGAGCACTGGGTGACTTTCAGGTGACAGTGCTGAAATCAGTCATGATGCTCTGACCAGTACAACAAATCAGAATGAGCAAAGGGGCCAAAAGGACTGGCACATCTCAATGAGAGGAGAAGTCAGGTGGGACTGTTTAGCCAATAAAAGAAAACTCGGGGCAGAGATCTCACTTACCAGTCTGTGTACCTGTCTGATAGCAGGTTCAAATCTGGGCTGCAGAGCTCCCACATCTTTGCCATCCAGAGGATGGAGACTGCTTGTCTGACCACATAGGAATCAGCCCCTTCCCACCCAAGATGCATTCTTTATCCCACATTACCTCTCTTAGGCCTTCCCACATCCTTCCCCCCTTCTTTGTCCCTAAAATTATTTAGGTTTATCAGGCCAGGTTCTACCTGTAAAGTAAACACCAATAATACATTGATAAAAAATACAGAAGTTTTGGAGTCTGAAAATGTCATCAAGGCTCACAAACTACAGTGATTAAAAACCAACTCTACCTCACTTCTGGCTGTCTTAGCTGACATGAACATCCCTCTTCAAGGGGTTACTGTTGAAAAGACTCTAACAAGAAGATCCTAGATATTGCTATGGCTCAGTACCTTTTTGCTACACTTCAGCAAAGAGCTGAACCTGGGATGATGTGTTCTTCCTGATGTTTACTGAACAAAATCCATCTCTGAAGACAGTGAAACCATGCATAGGGTTCTTGGAGTGTATGCATTTGCAGAGCTATTGCAAGCTGAAAGACTGCCATTTCCTTCACTCTGAAATTACATAATAACACTGAGATAGTAACAGTCTCTCTCATTCTGAGGCTGTGAGGCCTCCAACTGCAGTTTCTTCAGTGCCAGTGGAAGAAAAAGGATCCAGCCCCAAATAGTGTCCATTCAGAGAATGAAACAACACAGTCATTCACCAGCACTCCAGGACTGTACCAAGTACGGCAAGCCACAGCTCCTTGGTGGGAGATTGTAAAGGCCAGAGGAACAGCAGACAAGGTTCTGCGCTGAGCTCTGGGCAGGGTCTGCGCACACACACAGCCTGTGCCCCGCTCCTCTCGCAGAGCAGGGCTGCCCCACGCCGTCCAGCAGCGAGGGAAAGCACCGAGCAGACAGCCTCAACGGGGCACAGCTGGCAGGTGGGAAAGGAATGAGCGTGCCCTTGCTGGAGGCACCATCACACTGCACAGCTCCTTCGTGAGCAGACAGCCTCAACAGTGCACAGCTGGCAGGTGGGACCAGCTCTGGCTCACACACACCTAGGAGCTCTGCCAGCTAGTGAGGTAGGCTCAGGAGTTAAAAAATAAACACAAAGTCTGCTTTGGCAGCCAGTACATAGCCAACAACTGTGGATTCACCATTCAGGTCCTCATGAGCTGGTTCCAGCTCAGGAACTCAAACACAGTTTCTGGCACCCCAGGAATAGACCTGGATGTGTTTATCACAATCACAGGACAAGTCCCACTCTGTTCCTCCTTGCCATTTACTGGCAGTGTTTTGCCAGGTGAGAGGAGACTCTCAGCCAAGGCAAGGAGAGAGACATCAGGTGAGGGATACAGGTAGAACTTGGCAGAAAGCCCCCAGCAAAGCTAAGAGCCGTTCTGAGTCCTAGGTGGGTGGCTGCTGTGCCCACTGTGCCTGACCACTGCCTTCCGGAGCCTGAGGCAATGCAGCAATCCCAGAAATCCTGGGCACGTCCAGCTGTTGCTGCTTTTCCAGAGATGAGCAGAGCAAAGGGCTTAGGCAGATCACCAGGGATCACAGCAAAAGAGCCGTCTCACTGCCTCCTTCCCTCCTGACACAACATGTGATACTGCAGTAGCTACTTATTTTCGTAAGATTATTGGGAAAGTGCTGTAGTTTTAGCTTGCTGGTGTGATTCAGCATCTGAGAATGATGAGAAACTGGCTTCAGATAGTGCTTTGTGGTCTAGCAGCAAGTGCTCTGCCTCTCATAGTCTGAAAAAAGTCTACTGTTAAGATTTATTTCATATACTTTCTAATTTTAGGTCTTCAAACGCACCGCAGAAATACAGAAATATTTATTTGTCAATAGCTAAATAAAAAAAATCTTTCCCCTTAAAGGGAATCTTTAGTGATTTTCTGAGAAATTCATTGTGTACCAGCAAAGAGAAACATATTTTTAACAGAAATATGAAAATAATCTGAAAATTGGGAGGCAAGAAACTGCAGCAAACTGCTGAGCCCCTGTCAAGGAGGGCCAGGGCAGAGCCATGTGCTGCCTGTGGAGCAGTGGAAATCATCCCCAAACAGGCCACAGATTCAACCAGAGCATTAAATGAGGGATTTTAAACTGCACCTAGAAAAGGAGGGGAAGTCAATGGTGTTTAAGCAGGAAGATATTACTATATGTAAGAGTTTTTATTTTTTATGAATATTTCAAAATAGTGTTTGATGATTTTTCACATTGAGATACCAAGTCACACAGTTAAAAACACAGCACTACTGAAATAAAGTCCTGTGGATTTGCACTAGGAGATGTGCCTTATCTGGAGGAATTGAATAAACAAAGCACAGGAATGCTCAAAGCAGCGTGCAGAGAGAAGGAAGATGATTCAAACATCTTTATGAAGCAAAGCATTCTGTTCAGACTGAACGCACACCCACACCAACTCATGCCAGTTAACAAGGGCAAATCCCCAGATACCGGCTTTGGCTTCGGCTAATATCCCAGCTGCAGACTGAGGGGAATTTGGGGTACACGTGGTGTATTGACCGCTATTGCTCATACTGCAGTGACACTGAAGCTGAGCAGAAGGCAGAGGAGCGGCCTCTCTGCACGATGCCCACACGTGCACCAGGGTCTCCGGCTGTGCCGCTCTGCACCTGCAGCAAGGGCAGCAGGGCTCCCAGCCAGCCCTGACGGGCCCTGGCCGCGCAGCGCGGAGCCCACAGCACGGCAGGAGCGCCGGGGAGCCAGAGCAGGGCCAGAGCAGGGACGCACTCTGCGCTCCTCCGAGGGCCCATCTCCAGCTTCCAACCACAACACCGCTCAGCTGTCTCCGGGAGGACAAACAGGACAACCAGTCACAGATACACTCCCACAAAACACTGCCGCGTTCCAGCTCCCTCAGTGTAAGGGGAGCTGTGAGGTACTAACACCACAAAAGAAGAGAGCATCTGATTTGGGACACAAAAAGCAAACTTCAGAACAGCTCAGAGGCAGAGCAAAAGCCTTAAGAGCTGCATAACTCTGCAATCAGAGAACTTAGTTTAAGAAGCTAAAGAAAGGAGACAGTGTCAGCAAGATAGCTCCACAAATGAAAAAAAAAGATTTTCAACAGGAACAGAGTGAAAAAGTAAAATTAATTGAGAACCATACTAGGATGGACAGAGAAAGGAAAAACATAGCCAGTAGAAATAAGAATATTTCTGGGAGGACCAGGCAGCAGTGAAGGAGAACAAGATCTGGTTTCTAGAAATGTTGCTGAATCTGTCAGGATGAAGAGGGCTGAGGAATCTGAAAGTGTTCTCAAGTTTCCTTTTATGTGTAATGCTGGAGATATTTCATAACTCACCTTCCCATACCGTTACTGCAAGCCAGGAGAATTGTTCATGCTTTAAGGTACGAGCAGGCTCTGTGAAATGACTGACTGCCTCCTGGGCATTTACCACAAAGGTGAACCAGCAGCAGGGCCAGAGAAGGAAATGAAATATTCCTTAAGGTGTGGGAGGCTGTGGGCACTTGCCACATCCCAGGAGATATTTCTGCTAACCACTTGCCTGTGCTTTCCATCTTCCCTCCTCCCTGTGGTATTTTCATGCCATCTAGAGCTCCTCTCCCAGGCAACCTCTATTTCTATACCATGTCAACCATAGCAACCATCTCTTTGCTCCCTAATTGCACATACTGTCTCACTCTTATGCTAAGGAGCAATTTGATAGCTCAGCCATTTTAGAACCACTAATTGAAGATGCAGGTACTCACTTTGGAAATAATTTCTCATATTTTTACTGCCTTGCAACTGGAAGTTATACCACCACTGAGATAATTGATAAGGTGAGCAGTTTTACGTAGTTTGTCAGCTGCTAGATTGGCCACAAAAATATTCTGTTTCCTGCAGCAGCTTTGCTGACTCATGCAGGCCTTGTATCCTTCTGCTGAGGAACAGTGTGCGGCATTCACATAAACCAGGAATGAAGCCCTGCACAGAGACATGGCCTCCAGCTGTGAACACCTGAAGCTGCGACTTTTTAAATGTCTCCAGCGAAATCCACAAAAGAAAACCTGAACACAACTTAAGACACCCTCTTATCTGGTGTCCTCACTCCACCAAGCCCTGACAGACTTATTACAGCTGATCCCTTTGGAAACCAAACTAATGTTTCCCATTCCTGTGTCAGCTAGACTTCAGCTAGGAGTTGCTGAAGTCCCTGAAACAGAAGTTCCATAAAACCACTCCCACTGGCATGAGGCAGATACCCTGTTCCGTGTTCCAGAGATGAAGACTCCTGTAAGTCACGAAGTTAGACAGCTTATTATCCCTTAATTTTTATAAGAATATGCATTCCTTAACACATGCTCTTACAACAAGAACATAGCACAGACTGAAGAAAACTGCATGTTTCTCTTAGTTGAGAAGTATCTGGGTAAAACTGACTCTGACTGACTTGGAGGCACAGCAGCTCATGATGATCTGTTCTATTTATCTTTTTTTTTCCCTCAACTGATCAATATGACAAATAAACTGCCTGAGGTAGGGAGAACTTAATTGTATAAAAGAGGGGATGACTGCACACACAGGAAAATAACTCTGAGATTTCCTCCTGTTTGCTTATTGAGATGCCAAATTTTTGTAAGAGAGTCCTGCCTCTGACTTACAGCAACTGTTTGGACTCTTTAAACCTCATTCCTATTGCATATTATTAACAGTCTCATTCCAAGTAGCTTTTCTTCTCTCTCTTGCTTGTTTTTAGGATGACCTGCCGGATGTCAGCCCCCATGAAGATACAGATATTAAACCAGCTGTGAACTCCGAGTGGCTGAGGTGGTTGGTGAAGCACAGGACCACATTCTGCTAGCCCTTGAGAAGAAGCAGCTCTCCCCTGCCAACAGCTTTCTTTGTTGCATCTTGACTTTGCACTCCTGAATCTAGGTGACCCTTGGTAGATCCTCTGCGTGGTCTGTGTTCCTGGGATTTGATTTGTGGTGGAGTACAACAATAATGAATTTGATACAAAAAGTTATTTCAAAGTTGAGAACTTCAAGGCCTCCTCTCCATTCTGCCAGCAAACACAGGGCCTGTCCATTTAGAAGTGGAGGGAGAGGGCCCTGCAAGCAGCCAAGGAGGTTTCCAGCAGAGTAGTCCAGGCCATCCTCCCCTCGTTCTGCCCTCTCAGCCACTGCCTCTTACCAGTCTGCTTGAAACAAGCTCACTCCAGTCTTATTCCACCTCAGGAGCCCCTGCTTCACAATGCCACCCCATCCAGACAGGTGCCTTTCAGCTTGCAGATTACACAGCGCAATCAGGAACTGAACGTACTAACCAGGGAGAATAAAAAGGACCAAGAGAGGCTTCCATCACCACAAATGCTTCTCTCGGGGCCTCTTATTGTTCAGTTCCCTCACATCCATGCAGGCATGGAAACCTTTCTTGCTCCCATGCCTCCCTCTTCCTTAGCAATGGTCTTTGCCTTTGAGTGTGGACCAACAGCAAGAAGAAAAGCCCTAACAAATGAAACTGACACAAATCTAGCGACAAAGAACTGGGCCAAAACACGTATTACACCTATCAGCCTGTAAGCTGACTCTTCAGAAAGATGCTACGTGGATCAAAGGCGCAGAGAGCCACCCTATCCAATGTTTTACCCTTGTGCAAAGGAGTAATTTTTGATGGAGGCCATTGACTTCTTACATGGCTTGGGTAGTGTCTGCATTTCTGTCTATGTGCTGCAACTTAACTTACCCCTCTTAATCCATTTTAAGCAAGCTTTTCAGAACATAAATCTAGTCACCCAGAAGAAAAATCACTGGCTTCTTGCCCATTTCTCTTCTAAGAACATCTGGAGTTCCTGAGGACACTGACATTCCTCAGACAATTTTCAACAGGGAGCTACTAATGGTCTTTTCCTTCTAGTTTTTCTCTTCAATTACTTAAAATTATGACACTGAAGCTTAATAGAGAATGGACAGGTGATATCAGTGAAATAAAAGGTTAGCAAAGTGCAAAAGCAATTAACTGAATTTCTCAACTTGAAAGTCAATAGAGGAAGCCAGTTATGCTGCCATGCTTCTTAAACACAGTTTGTTTGTAGCTATAGCACATTGTGAAAAACAGCACTGAACTTTTACAGCCCCGAGGTAGGTTCTAGCACATTGCCAAAGACTTCAGTGCCTTGCAAGAAGGTGCATGAGTGACAGTAACACGTGCAAAGAGAGACAAATGTTATTCAGTAGCTTTGTAGCTATGTATTGATAACCGACATGCATATTGAATCCTGCCCCTCTGTGATTTGCAAGTCTCCTTTAGCTGGTGATTCTCGGCCTTCAACTTCTTGGAGGAAATATTCAAGCCTTTACTTTCAAAGAAAGTAAGGAAAGTAAGCAAAGAAAGAAAGGACTCACTAATATCTTTCCAAATACTGATATTGAGATAATGCTGCTTTTCAAAAAAGCAGAAATTAATCAAAATTGTATTCCTCATTAAAAAATAAAACTAAAAAACCAAGTCAACCCAGTAACGTTCTATGCATTTGAGAAATCGGTTGAGCAAGACTTCAAGGGCTGTCTCAGGAGAACTAAGACCCTGCTGGCCAAGGAGATTGGTGCTCATGTTCATCTGTGAATAAAGCATCAGAGGGACAGAAACTTCCTGAAGAGCTGGATACATAACTAATTGTGCCATCAATACTAACTTTTGAGATCCTGGAAGCTATGAGAGGAAGGAAACTGATCTAAAGTCACCACATGTAGAAATTTATCTCCGTTTCTTTAGTGTGAAGCAAAGGTAAAAAGCCACAGAGCTTAGGCACAGCAAAGCATGAGCTAATGAAGACTGCTTTTTGTGCAGCCACCCTGCTGTGTTCCACCACCATAATCCCAGCTTCCTCCACATTCCCTGCTGCCCACTGCCCTACTCTCAGCTCCCCTTGCGAGCCAAAACTCGCAGCTGTGCAGGTGGCAGCGTGCTCAGGGACAGCCACGTCGTGAGCTGGCAGCTGGTGTGCGAGGGGGAGCGCAGGACAAGCAGATGCGCACTGCTCCCACCGAGGCCCTGACCCTGATCCCCTGCCTGCTCCACCAGCTTGCAAAAAACTGGCAGAAGCTTGTTAATGCCAATGTTTAATTGAAACATTTTCAATGTTTTAGAAGGAAAGTGTTTACGGCAAATACAGCAGGGGTATTTGTAAGAGGAATTCATAACTGTGCACCCAAGCACCTCTAAGGGAATGGAGAAAAAAATAATACAAATTAAGAAGTTAGCTCAATACTTTCTCTAATCTTTCCTGTCAACAGCTACTGTGCTGGTGTTGGAGTCCAGAACGTTCATGATTTTTGAGGGGGAAAGAAAAATAAATCTTTTTTCCACCTCAGTAAATTCCCCCCAGAATAAATTTTTGGCATTCATTTACACATAGCTTGCTCTCCTTCCTTCCATACACAGTTTCTGGGCTGATGGAGGGTCTCTATCAGCTGCCCTTCTTCCACAGGTACTTTTGCCTAACAGGCTGGAAGATCCTCCTTGTGTTTTAAGCTAGCTGCTACTGTCGGGTCTCCGTGTACTAACCAGACTTACCTGAACTGCTCCCATAGCATCTCCTCTCAGGGTCTGGAGGCCCCTCTCTTCTGCCCATCGAGGAGCAGTGGAAAGCCTGTGATAATGCCTGTCACAAGCACCCTGGGCTCTGCTAGAAGCAGCGTCCACCAAGATCTCTGTACTCAGACGCCTATCACAAGAATCTATTACTGCATCTTTATCTGCTTCTGAGTTTCTTCTTCCTTTGCAAGATGCATCCCAGAAGTTACCTAGGAAGGTCTGTGTCTGACCATGTACAAAGAGCACAAGTCACATCCCACAGAAACTCGTGCTGAGGAACTACTCTTCTGTGCCTCCCCTGGTGTCCAGCCATGCCCCTTGGAGACACATTGCACCTCTTGTTCACACACATGCAGCTTCCTTGCTTTCACCAAAAAGCTGGCAATTGCTCACCATGCTCCTGTGATCCAGTCTACCATCCATTTACCACCACACCTGCTGAAGATGTGACTCAGGTATGCCAGCATGACAGACAATGACGAAGAGTGGCAAAAGGACATGACAGGAGGTAGATTGTTTTGTCAGGAAAGAAACTACTGCAAAGCTACACATCTCTCTATCTGCAGAATGGGAGTAGGGCAGAAGGTCTCACAGCCTGGCCTTGCCAGATCACGGAAAGGAAAGGAAAGGAAAGGAAAGGAAAGGAAAGGAAAGGAAAGGAAAGGAAAGGAAAGGAAAGGAAAGGAAAGGAAAGGAAAGGAAAGGAAAGGAAAGGAAAGGAAAGGAAAGGAAAGGAAAGGAAAGGAAAGGAGAAAAAAATGTGTCCCAACTCAGTAACTACTTGCTGGAGAAATTATAAGGACAGCAACAGAGGCTGGATGCAGCCAACCAGTGTGAAGTCATCAAGGAAACAGAGAGGGTACTGACCTGACACAGCAAAAGGGCCTCTACCCCATCAGAAGAAAGAGGAATCCCCGTCATTCTGGAACAATGCCCAGCCTGCAGGGCTTTTCACAGCGGAACCAGAGCAACTTGGAATAGAAACAGCCTCGTCTCTGAGATCAGAGAATTTGAACCGGAGCTTGTTTTTTCTGCAGTCACAAGCCAGCAGGCACCAGCTGCAGAATTTGCCGCAGTGTGTGTGTGCGTGTGTCTCTGCGTGTGTGAGTGTGCAGCAGCCATGCTCCTCCCCTCCGAGCTCACTGTAGGATCAATGACACAGTGATTACAGCTCCCTCCTTTTCCCCTCCCTAAGCACTGACAGTCCCAGTCTGATCGCTCGCAGCCCCCTCTCTTCTATATTAAGAGAGCTTTTGTTGGTATCTCTACTGACTTTTTTTCATTGCTCCCTCCCTGATTTACAAGGTTTTGCTTGTTCTCTTTTTCCCTCTTAGCCAAAACAACAGTGTCTGACAGATATTCACAGTCACATACCCAAGTCTATGCAAAGTGCCAAACCATGCTCTTGCGCCTCTAGTTCTGAACCCTGGAAATAAAAGGCCATGTTTTGAAATACTTCAACACATTTCAGCTCTAGCATACAGATAATTTAACACTTTTACCAAGAAGCTTGCTGGTGGCGACACTAACGAATGCCAGAGATACCCTATTAAAATAGAACCTCATGTGTCTGTGACTGCAGCAGTATCATCATCACACAGTACCACTGGTAAAGCAGGAGAGCTGATGATAAAGAGACAGCTGGCCCCTTATCCCTCTGTGTTACAAGGGCAGTCCAGCAAGGTGAGGGATGACAAAGGACTACTGCTAGGAAAAAGAAAGCATTTTGTTATTCTCACTTCTTAAGCACAAAGTCTCTGCTTATAGCCTACTAGGGTGAAAATCAGCTCCAAGACTGGCCACATCTTCTCCTTCTGCTGCCACAGAAAGGCTGCATGACTCACATTTTAGGGGAACCTTCCCTTTTTTCTCTCCCACCTACTGGACACATTTGGATGCTTTTTGGTTTCCTGTACTGGAAGCATGTAGTGTTGTGAAGCTTGAAGTCAGACTTCAGCTACTTCATAGACTTCAGACTTCATATGCAGGTGTGCAGCACCAAAGGACAGAGAAATTGCAAAAGAAGACAGGCCTTGCATCTCTCTTCCATCAAATCGATAGCACGACAGTCCACCTTAACAACCCTCCCCCCTCCTGCCTGGTATTAGCCTCATTCCAGCATCAGCTGAACGGTGATACAGACGCTAATGCTGTCTTTTACCAAGCCTTGCCCAAAGGCAGCATCTCTGAGATGCCTTGTACCACCTCCTCCGTTCTCCAGCAGCACACCATCTTCAGCGTCAGAAAACTATACTGGGATAAAACATAATGATGCAGGACTCCTTACGTTCCTGACAGGCAGAATACTTTCTCCAGATTCTTCTCTAAACCCATCTTCATACATTCTTCTCTGTGTCTGAGCTAAGGACACAAGCGCAGCAAACAGCTGAGCAGCTGGGGAATTTGGGTTTTGTTCCTATACTCGAGCACAAACAGCTGAGAAGGGGGAAGGTCCGCAGATCATAGAAACTCCAAGCTCCATCCGCAGTCACCTTCCCCTCTTGTCACTAATCCCCCTCAAGCCCCCAAATTCCAAGGCAATAAACCCGCACCCGCTATGAGCGCTCCGCGCAGGTGCGTTTGCTCACCTGCGACTCTGCCGGGGCTGCGCAGCCCCAGCAGCTCGGCGGGACCGCGCACAGGAGCGCAGAGCCCGGACAGGTCCGCCTGCCGTCACCGACATCCCCCGCTACCTCCCCAGAAGGGCCCGTCCTCCCCGCCGACCAACGTCTTCCAAAGCAACGAGCAGCATCCGAGCGCGAACAAAGCGCCGCCGCCTCCATCCCGCAACCTCCACGATACCGGGGCTCCTCACTCCCGACCGCCCCGGCACCTTTCGCTGCTCGCCCCAGGCCGGTGGGGAAGGAAGATGCACCTACCATCCTGCCGGGAAGCGACGCCGATGGGCTGCGCTGAGCGCGGAGGATGCGCCGGCACGGCACGGCACGGCCCGGCCCGGGCTGCGGCGAGCGGTGCCGTGTCACGGAGGGGGCGGCGCCGCCGCGGCCCCACCCGAGCGCAGCGCTTTAACCCTCTGCGCGCCGGCCCCGGCCCCCCACGGGCGGCCTGGCCTGCTCCGCTGCTCCGCGGCCGGCCCGCAGAGGCCCCGGCTCCCGATCTCCGGGCAACGGCGTGCACCGAGCTCCGGTCCCGCGCTGCCAAACACCCGACTGGGGTCAAACCGCGGCCCGCGCTCCGAAATACCCGACACAGGTCAGAGCCCGGCCAGCGCGGGTTCGGCGCTGCCTGAACGCTTTTCACATCGCCCTTGGGCCTCACGGGCCTCTCTGTCCTCACGGGCTGCCGGAGGGCTGCTCTCCATCCCACCTCGGGCGCCTTCGGCTTAATTGTCTCAAACTGGAACCTCACGTCGGACTCCAGCTGCAGAGCTGCTCCTGCAGTTAAAAACGAGCGACACGAAGCACCCCTGCTACGGGACAGATGTACCTGACACCACACACCAGCACCTGGCTGCTCATGCACGGACACGGGCCAGTGGTGAGCTTGGACCACGCTGGACAGACAATGAATGCCAATGAGTGAGGCAAGAATACCAGATATGCAACCTCTGGAGACTTATTTCCGGCATGTTTTCAGATAAATGTTTACATTGTTTTCTGAGAACCTTGCAACTTGTTTCATAATCAGCATCAGCTCCAAGGCACTTGCAAATAATTGTGCCTCCTGGTTTCTCCTTTGCTGGTCGCAGGCATCCCAGTCCAGCATTGGAATATACAGATTACTTCATGGTGTGCTAGTTGGCAGTAGTGATTTTTTTGATTTTTTCCCCACAGCAAAAACTGAAATCACTCTCACTGCCCTGCTTGCTGTACACATGATGCTGGCTTACTTTAGATTCCAGAATTAATGTGAAAGCTGGAGATGTCCTGTCAGCTGCACAGCAGGTCTCCCTCAGTGGTTTTGGAAGGACTGTCAGACACGATGCAATGCTCAGAAATAGAAATATCACAGAATTTTAAGTTTTAAAAGTTAAAAAACCCCAAATCAGAACCTTCCTTTCTGTAGCTTTCAGATGACATCAATCAGTGGCAAATATCTGTAAACCTGAGGAAAAATCAATGCACTGGATCAAACATCTTAAATTTCTGTATGTTTAGGACAGGTAACATTGCATCATATTTTAAAAAGACCAAAGGTTAAAATATTCTCAAAGGACAAACTATGAAGAAAATAGCTCCACGCTATAGGTCCCCTGTGCACTACAATGGACATTCTTTGAAACAGAGGGGGTCATTATCACTACCCATTGTACCTGTCATCCCACCATAACCAGTATAACACAAGTTGAAGAGTTTTGCATAGTCAAAGTAAAAAAGGAGTCAGAAGTAAAGAGCCAAGTAAACAGGTGGGGATGCAGATGACTGCAAACCAAATGTGCAGTCCCCTTTTTAAGTTTAAAGATGCACCAGGTGAGCAAAGGATATTACCTTAAAGGTGCTGCTATGTAGGAGTGCTGAAGACAAAGCAGGAGGATGTATTTGCTATTACTGCTTCATATAAGCTAAGCTTCTTAGTATTTGAGTTAGCATCATCCACTTCAGTGCAAGAACTGCCCCAGATGGCTAGCCCAGGGAGAATTTCACCCCTTAGGCAGTTCTTGGGGTCTTTTCTAATGAACCCACAACACTGAGATGTGTCTGTCACTTCAGAGAGCAGCGCCAATGGTGCAGGAGGGAAGGGAGGGGATCACATAGTCTGCTCTAGAACTGGCCCACACTGCAAACTGCACTGCCATCAGCAGATTTTTCAGAGCACTCCAGAAGGGCAGCTCCCATTGCACACTCTGGAAGGGCATATACCCCGGGCCATTTCATACAATGACACACAACTCTACAAGCCTTTTCCTTTTCTACACCCACTACAACAGTGATCAAATTTAGCCCCTAGCAGGATATTTGGAGTAGCATGATCTCTTTCTGCATTGATTTTTTTTAATATTGATATATTCTATTTCAAGCAGCAAAATTAGATTTTACTGTCTAATCAGGACATTTCCTGATATTAGTAATTGTTTCAAAATCCCTTCCTATTAACACTCACGCAAGTACAACTAAAGTATGAACTAGCTGGATATCCTTAAATGCATTAAAACCTTTTTAATATATAAACAGACCAATTTGTTATCTTCCATCCATGATCTTATTTTACAAGAAACTATATTTTTTCAACAATATGTCGTGCTCTTTTCTCTTTTGCTTCAAAATACTTCTTTATGTCACAAAAATTTTGCATCGTCCAGTTGCTATTGAGAATTTACATCAGAAACAGCTATCTCTATGAAATTAATGTCTGAAGCTAGGTGCATCTACTGTCTCTAGTTTCCCTCTCACTTTCCACTCTTAGTTATATGTTCACACCCAGCAAACTGGAATGCATATTTTTATACATTGCAAGTGGACGTTTACAAAGTAAAAGTAATTTACAAGGTATGGTGGTTTTCACAAAGCACAGTTCTTGGCATATGTGTACTGTTTGACCAGCAAAACACTTGTCAAAACTGAAGAGGTTCTTAAAGTAGCTGCTGCTTTTACCATGCACCTGTATTTAAGTGGCCTAAGCAGCCTCCTGCACACATGTTCTCTGAGGCAGCCCCACTGCCTTCATATGATCAGATAGCAGCTGCAGATAATCTCTTCTTTTTAGCTTTTAAAGAAAACAACATTTAGCAATAAACCTAAAAATAGTCATCAGAAGCAAAAGGGAACTAGTAAGGGAAGCACTCGCCTATCTTCAAGGCTCTTCCAGTTCCTAAGAAAGGGGCACTGAGCTTCAAGGTAATTTCCATTTCGTCAGTCCTTTAGGAGATCAGGAGATTCACCTGACAGGTATGGAACCTCACAGAGCGGGCACCAGGACCACTGCTAAGATGAGGCTCGTTGAGGTTCAACTCCAACGACCACTCAAACATGAAAGGTTAAAGACACTATTATTCTCTGATCCAAGGATGGATTTATTTTACATATTGAATTAGAAAGAGACAGGGAGCGTTTCCCTATTTATGCTAAAAAGCCTCAAACCACTTTTTTCCATTTTGTCAAACTGACAACTATGGTTTGAAACAAAGATCCTGTCTTTAGGCTGTTCCCTGTCCTCATGGCTTTGAAAAGGCCACAAAGCTTCCTGTGATGTTAGGTGTAGTTCCTTTCTGACTAGGATATGGAATTAAACATGGAATTAAATTGTTAAAAATGTGAACACTTATTTAATGACTACACACCTTAGCTAGTATCACACTGACAGGAATATCCTGGATCATAAATAATAATAAGCTATAGACAGGGTCTTTCCCTAGGCCAGCATAAATATAAAAAGTCAGTTCTTGAAATGTTTTTCTGTTATTTTCAAACGCCATGGTCATATCTCCATGTTTTTCTCTACTATGATGTTTAAAACAGTTTTATATAAATGAAGGCTGTATGTTTTTTTGATGTATGAGATATCAAGAACTACAGCTAAAGCATAAGTCTTACAATGAGTCTAAAGGTCATGCTTCTCTAAACAAAAACTCCAAGCTGCCTACCATCTCAAGCTCAAAAACATTTGATTTTCTAAAAAACTATAGGCCAAAGGCTTTAATAAGAAAATACATTCTAATCAAGAATATACTATCTTCTGAGAACCTTGGGACAAAGAATAACCGTGGCCTGACCCAGACATAGCCCAGATATTATTTTAAATTTATTAGATTTAAATTTATTTCCCCACACCTTTGTGTGAAATGCAGAGTTCTGCTGACCTCTCCATTAGTCTACATCCCAGCTTTCAAGCTCTCACTGCACAAGGCAATCACAGCACATCCAAGAGCAGACAGCACACAGGACAGAAAAAACTGCCAAGAAGCACAAGGATTTGTTTGCATTTGGAAGATTTCTTTGCTTAGACTATCCAGTTACTGACTTCCACACGCTATCTGCTTTCAATCAAACAAATGAACCAATGACTTGTTCAAGTCTTTGGCAAATCACTCCCCAAAACCTCTTGGCTATCTTAATTTCTGCAATTTTTACAGTGATTTTTACAGCAATTTTTACTCTTTTCTACAGGCTGCACTAGGATGCATTTAAAGGACTCATTTTTGTTGAATACTGTATCTTTCTCTGCAACTGTTCAATGAGTCTTCCTATCTCCTTTCTTATTTACAGGTATACGTATCATTTTAATCTGTATGTTAGCCTAAATTCTGACCAAAAAGGTGTTTCCCACTTTTGTCAAGTTTTCTTATTTTTAAATAACCATTTCTGAAATGTTGTGACAACCCTTTGATTGTCAGTATAGTTCTATTTAAAGTAACCTTTAATCCCTGAAGTATTTTATTCTTTTAGGTAGCTTTGCAGGTACAGTTGTTTATTATTATTATTGTTGTTGTTGTTGTTCTTGTCTATTACAATACAGTCACATATTTAGGCTTTTCTTCCTTAATTTGAGAATGATGTTTTCATCTTTCTGATGCTTCAGGGCCGAAGAAGTGTTTATTATCTGAGCTATTGAGAATTACCAGCCCTAATGTGGAATTTTAAAAGTTTAAAGGTGGGAATCTCAAGTCATCCAATCCATTTAGTTTTATATCATTTTCTTCTTCAAGTAAGGTTTTACTGTTGTGGTAATAGCATCCCTAATGCAGGCCCAGAGAGACTGTGTGCACCTGTTACCAACCTCTTTTCCAATTCCTACTTTAAACAAATTCATGAACCATGTGAGTTTTCAGTGGCAACATTCTGGTCCTTCTTGCCCCAGAAAATAAGGTTTTAAAAATGGTGATCCTAATTTAACTCAGCACCTGCAAACCTTTAGGGAAAACAAGGGAAGATGACCTGTCTAGAACTCTCGGTGGAAAGGATAAGGAGGTTTATAAATCAAGGCTGTAAAACTGGAGCAAACACAAGCAGTGCCAAAAGGCCAGGAGGATAGGAGCAGAGGGACTGAGGCGGATCCCCAGCACAGCGAGACCAGCAGGGTGCTCCTGCACAGTGCAGTCAGCTCTCAGCACCCAGGGGTGGCACAAGGGCCAGGGGGACAGGATCAAACCCCAGCGAGCGCTTAGTGACGCTGGGATAAACCCTAGTGTTCTCCTAATGACGCTGAGCTCAAAGAAGGGACTTCTCCCAGGGCATTTCCCAGAAGCAGCATACATCTGTCGTGCCTTCTGCCAGCGCTGGGGTTGGCCGCACTTGTCAGCCTACACGAGGGCACCCCTAGGCACAACAAAGCTTCCCACACCGCCCGTCAGACACCGAGAGCAAAGCAGAAGGGACAAGCCAGGTCTGTCACTGCAAGTAAGAAAGAAATGCAACCAAGGCAATGTGAACTACATGAGCCAAATCCTAGTGCAAGGTTTCTCTTTGTGCAGAGTGTATTTTCTCCTTCCAGTCATGCTTAACTGCCTCAGATTCCATTCTTGCCCTGAACCAGACAGCAGCCTGTTGGAAAAGATACCAGCTGCCCCAAAATGGATTCCTGGGAACCTGCTATTTTAACTCTGTCTTCAAAGCCTGCACAGGGGTGCAAAGGCTGCTAACACCCTCATGGAGAGCAGTGTCATTCCAGCAGGTGCCCTGCCTGCTGTTTGGGTAGCAAATGCTGCAATGCTCTACAGACAAGGAAGGACAGCTCTGGCAAAAAAAATCACAGCAGGATCTTAAGAGAGACGCAACAGGCATCAGGCATCACAATGTAGGTGCTGCAAATGGCAGGCAGGAGCAAAGGCTGGCAGAGAAACCAAAAGGAAGGCTGTGGAGAGGGCAGAGTGGAATATAGAACTGGCAGTGGCACAAGTAAAATTGTCAAGACAACATACAGTTGGGAAGGTTGACAACACTGTATATAATTCCATGTTTGCATGGCTGTGACATTGACTAGACATGACTTGCCTAAAAAGAGGCATATTTTTTATTCACCCATACCACAGGTTCATAAAACCACCAGATGTGCTTCATTTTTTTTGTATAACATTTAGAATTGGAAACCAAGATGTAGACATGCAGACATTTTTACGTAAGCAATACAAATCAGCTCTGACACATTTTGTGAGGCGGTAGAACCCATTACCTGTCAGGTTCAGGCAGTTTTAACAGGCATTGTTTGAAGACTTCTCTCAAAATGAATCCAGGTTTGAAGACAAGCTGAAAATTCTAGAAAAAACTAACAGTGACAGGATCTAGTTGCTACTAAATGCAAAGACACCACAGAAATAACCATATGCTGTTATTACAGAACAGATATTGCTCTTTTGGGCATATTTTAAATTTAAACAGATAAAATGTTAGTCCCTACAAACTAATGCTAGTAAATTATGTGCATGTTTAGGATGTAATGGTTTCTAGACACTTTCTGCTTGTAATCTGCTTAGTTAAGAAAAAGGAAAAATTTGAGAAATATGCAAATATTCTTCAGACATGGATCAAACAGGACATCCATTTCAGGCACTATTCCCTCCTGGGTTTATGCTCTCCTGTATGATAAGATCAGCACTGCAGCACATGCTTTCCTGCAAAGATCTAGCTCAGATGAAACCAGAGAGGGAAAACAAATAGGGGGTAGGGATGTGGTGAGGGGAGGAAGGGAAATCAATAATCACTTTGAATTATTCATCCCCATGAAAAAGGAATAAAAATGCAAGCGAATGCCATCTTTATAACAGTGATCCCAGGAGAATTTTCTTTATAGAAGTCTGTCTACTGCAGATTTTTCGACAGAATCATTAGTACTCACTAAAATTTCAGAGGCAAAGAAGTAGGATTAAGTCAAACTCAAACCATTCACTTACCTGAAGGCACATAACATTGTAAACAGTCACTGTCAATTTCCACATTAGCTACTGTCAAAGTGAAGGCAGACAAAATCCAGAATAGGCCTTAGTTTACAAAAATATGAAGGAAACACTGAGATCAGGTCATCTGAAAGAAATATGTGTCCTTGTCCTATTGTGTTGTTCACAGATCTTTTTTTTCTTTTAACCATCAGAAATTTAGGTGTCATCCACCTTGACCATCCTAAAAAGTTCTGTAGATGAGGACCAACATCACTGGAGCAAACTCCACCATTTCAAATCAATTCAGAATGTATTCCACCGAAGCCATTTTAAAAAGGCCCGCGAAATCAAAACCGTTGAGTTATTTCCAAGCTACTACCATAAGCACAGCCCAGGCTCAACATTTCTTTTTTAAAATGTAACAAAGGAAAGGTAAATTTTAAAAGGCAATAAAAAACCAATCACACCTACCAAGACACAAAGTACTAAAGGAAAAAAAACCCCAAAATATGCTTGTTTTATATTGTGTCCTGAAGGAAGGCCCAACCCTTTCCCAAAGATCTCATAATTCTTTTCCTTTTCTATCAAATTCAAGGGTTAATCTTCCCTCAAGGTCCATTCAAACAGATCCTGACCCCTCGGATATCCTACATGACAGCAAGCAGGAGTGGCTCAGCTCAGTGCTCTCCCTCCTCTGTCCTCGAAGGATAACAAAGATTGGTCCAGGATAAACCCAGTTATTTTTTGCCTCCACATGTGTTTCAACAATTTGAATTCTGTGAACTGCCAGCAACATTTAACCACGGCATCTGGTTTCAGAAGCAAGAGTAACAATTTAGTAAGGCAAGTTCTAACTTTAGAAATGCAACCAGTTAATTCACAATTGGGGTGATTTCAACTCTAGGAGTTTTGAGCTAAGAAACTCACAAAATTGGAAAGTTAACTATCTGTGGAGATAAAATGCAGAAAACACAGGAAAACCTTCCCAAACTTACATTAATTTTAACTCCCCCCTCCCCGCCCCTTCAGTCAGTAACAATGTTCGGGCAGAACAGCACAAACAAAAGAAACTGGTGTTTGCTGAACCTGTGCTGGGCTGAAGCTCAAAACAGCTCACAAGGGCTTTGGTTTCTTATTTCCACAGCATAGCCTTTTGGGTGTCACAGTGAGAACCTCAAAATACTGGTAGGAACAAAGGAACAGTTTGAAATACAACGGCAAACTGAGATGAAGGCTGACAACTCCCTGGCCTGCCAAAGCAGCACCAGTATACTGGCATCAGATGCATGACATGAGGCCCATCTCCCATGTTCTCATGGGAAGCATCATTCCTATGAAGGAATCAATTTTTCACAGCTGCTCTGGTTCTGTTAGCTCCTCTGCTGAGTATCGAGGGGAAAATTCTGTTCAGCTTCTTAGAAGAAAAGAGAACTCTGAGGATGTGCAATGTCCAGAGGAGGTGTCTTAGCACAAAAGCAAAACCATGTAAGACCATATATAAAAACACTGCTTTTACCAACTTTAGCAGATGTTTTGATGCTATCTCATTTTAAAACTAAGCTCTTCAGGTCAAATAGAGCCAGAAGCATTCAGTAAATACTTCTTTTCTGTAGTTGAAAGAAATTAAAATATATTTTAGAGACAATGAACTTTTAACAGTAACAATGGTGGGAGACTGCAGCATTCAGACCAAGCCTATGCAAAATATAATTTCTTGTACAAGATCTAAGATTGACTAAGAAGCTCTCAGCTTCCAACATGAGCTCCACTACTCTGGCATTGAAGTCCAAGGAGACTGGAAAACCCATCAGCAGTAAAGATTCAAATAGAATACTACATTAATGTCAATCAGCATGGCTTTACAAAAAATATGACCTTCCTTCTTAATAAAAACCAAATAAGCTTGTCAAAATCTCCAAGGTTGTATTGATATAGTGCAACTGTTATTTTATAAGTCATGTCATACAAGCCTACACTGTGACTTGTGCTGCTCACTGTAGCCTACCTGAAAAGGAGGAAAGCAGACTGGAGGCAAAGCTTATGGACAGTACCCAGAATGGCTGCAGATGAACTGCCAGGGAAACTTCACAATGCCGAGTTTCATTTGCCCCTTTATTTATAAGTATGAATCACATATAGAGTTACACTAACTATTGCTAACCAGAGCTAGCTTGTACCACTGGGGTATCTTGAGGTTATGATCAGCTCAGTTCTATTCATGAGTCAGCTCACTGATCAGCAGCAGTCAGAAAGCAATAGATATGTCAGAGACAGGGAAAGGAAGGAAAAAACCCTTGTGCCACTGTGTAAATGCATAGCTCTGCCCCGCTTTGAACACTACACAGTTCTGTTCCCAGCATCCCAAAGAGGTAGATCTGAAAGGCATTAATATAAAATATAAAACGAAATATCTGGGATAGATTCCCAGACTTATCCCTTAGAAAAGTCTGGCCTCTGCAATCTGGAGAAATCATGAGAAGGCAAATATGCCAGACCTATAACACAATCAGATTGGACAGGATTGTCCAATATAGGAAGGTATATCAAAATGAGACCAGGCAGGAATAAGAGTCCAAGCAAATAAGATAGTGTTGCAGGTGAATGAACCCTTCTATTCCTTGCTTGCTCTACTTGCAGGGAAAAACTGAAAAAGCACTTTGTGGGAATTGAAAAGTGCTGTTACTAAACAAGTGGAAAACACCTCTCCATGACCTGGAAAAAGATATGAGCTAGAATAGTACAAGGAAGAAGTATTTTATGTACTCATCTTACACTCCTGCCCATACATCCATTTTTTCTTGCTGTGCTGCATGTACCTTTGGCTTGAACCAGGACCAATACCCACCCTGACATACAGCAGCCTTAGAGAAGATTTATTCCTGCAGAACACATGAGTAACTGATTAAAGTATGTCTAACTGGCAGATCCTACCAAGTCTAACTGGTAGATCCTTGCAAGTCCCACAGAGATATTCTTTACCAGTTATCTGGGAGAAAAATCTAGGGATATTTGTGACAGGAATCAGCTGGAAAGAGCAATGCTTGGGATTACTGCAGCCACAGGTACCAACAAGAAACACAGGCTGTGCTTACAGCCTGGGAAGCCACTGTAGTAGACTGCAGCTCATGGGATCTTTGAGGTCCTGCTCTGTGTGGTTACTATGAAAGCAAATACAGCCCTCAAGCACACAAGGAGGAAGCACAGAAGCTGGCAAGTGCTTGCTTTGTGTTTCTCTGGTCTAAAGAACGGTGGCAGACAAATGGTATGAGTCAATTAATAGCTCAAGCACTAGAAATTGCATCAGAAGTCCAAATAATCATTGTTGCATCTGTGGGGAAAAAAAAAACAAATCAAAAAGAAAACCCAGTAGTGTTAGTCACTGACTTTTCTGCTACCTGAACATGCAAATTTAGGATATAGCAGTACTTTCATTAAAACAGCCAAGACCTGAACAAAATCCATCACTCAGTGACCTGTGTTGCAGAAATCTCTCTAGCAAGAGGCCACAGCTGTGGGGAATATACACTTTCACTGTAATCTAATTTTCACAAGCAATTGGTCTTTTGCTGCCTGTCTAGAACAGCTTTTGCTTGAACACACAGAATTATCTTCTGTACTATCTAGAAGCTATAATTTGAATAAACAAAGCAGCTTTTTTTACTGTCGTGCACTTGAGACTCACCACTGACGACAAACTAAGCAGTGCAGTTGGAAAAAGCATATGGCACAAGCTGACACTCCAAGCCATTCCAAGTTCCATGAAGAAATTGAATCACTTGCACAAGTAAAAACATTGACCTAGGGGATATTAATGCAAAAGGAAGAGCTGTGCAGAAGTACCTGTGGGGCTGCCCTTAGCATACAGGAGGGCACACTTCTGTTAATTTTTTCTTCCCATGTCACACTCTCCTTCCTTCCGACAATTTACTAGCTTCCAGAATCTCCAAATATACCCACACTTGATTTCTTGCTGTGCCTTCCATGCTGTGAGATTACCCCTACAGCAAGGGCCACGTTGTCTGTGGTACTCAGAGGACAGCCAGTGGGGGGAAAAAAACTCAAAAGCCCAACAACAAATCAACTTGCATAAGATGCATCCAGTCTCAATTTACTATTACAAGCTCTGCCATGAGCTTTTCTCTTCTGGATTGTTCTGCATTTGAGACTCACTTGTTCCTCATCATCTTTACGCAGACTAAAATCTTGTCTGAGGGACAACTGTGCCATGTCCATTCCCAGAGAACACTGCAGTTACATTTTAATTTCAGCTGCAAACACTATGCATCGACATCCTACAAATACAGGTTGGAAATAGCTATTGTAACCAAGTGAGAAATTGCAAACAGGAAAGTCTTGGAATATTCAGGTAGACTGCTCTACTTAGTCATATTGTGTTACCAGTCTCCATATTTTGTTTCTTGCCAGTGGTGTCAAACATTTACTGGTTACTACAAATCTGTCAAGTGAGAAACTCAAACAACTGCTCTGGCTTTACAGTAACTGCTGTGCTGCAGCTGACTTCTCCCTAATCAGACTGCAAGCATCAGCCTTTAAGGGAATTATATTCTCCAATTAATGCACCTCTGAAAAAAATAGTTTTATCCTTCAGATATCCTACTCAGCAGACCAGTGTGGAGGTACATGTTCCCCACACAAGTCAGACTGAGATCTTTCCAGTAGCATGGAATCAAAACAACATTAGCTGGGAGAGATTTCAGGAGAGCTCTAGGACAGCCCTCTGCTCAGAGAAGCTAGCACCAAGCCACGAATGCTAGGAGGAAAATCAGTTGTGTACACTCTTCCCTTTGCCCACAGTAGGAACAAGAGGGTAAATAAAGTATAAAGCCAAACAGCAATAAAAAAGCTCTAGTTTTATGTATGTTCATCTGGAGAATAGTGATGAACAACACCTTCACAGGGCTGTTACAGGATACATAGCAATGAATTTGCAGCAAGCTGCAGCAAAAGTTTAAAAAAATAAATTAAAATTATAAAGATTCTTTACCATCAAAATAGTCAGTTAAAAATAGCTGCTCAAGCAGAAACTGCAAAACTAACAGAGCATATAAAACTGCAGCTATATTCCAAAGGGTATTAACTGATAGTACATATGGAATGCAGACAAGACTGTTCACAGTTCACATTTTGTGCTTCTTCTAGATTGTATTATCAGTTGTGACCTGAAATTTCTCTTGTAGCAGTCTTTCCCACTTCCTCCCCACAAACCATGCCATAACCATAGCTTACTGCTGTCCCTGAGAGAAACCTGTCTGCATTCAAGATCTACCACCATCAAGTAAATCCTGGGATTATAGCATAACTCCTCAATTTAGCTTTTCAGCATTCAAGATACACTATCTCCTACACAATCTTCCTGTACAGACTGTCATTATTTTCCACAGTCCCATATAGCTGCTTAACACATTTTAAATTGTATCTATTATTCTCACACACATTCCTTTTGTCTCTGACAGATCATCTTGCTGCATTTCAAGATCTATGCTTATTGAATAAACATGGGTCCAGACAGGAAATGTGCAAATATCGAACTTGAGGCAAAGCTTCTTTCTAGACCCCCCGTAATCCCAAAGCCTTTCTCTGTCTGGCTGTTCTGGCCTTAAGGGCTGCCAGAGAGATTTATTAGAGAAATTGTGAGTGCCAGATGTTCACACTTGCCACAAACCAAGGAGCCCCTACAGCTGTACCTCTGGTCCTCAGGTCAATCCATGCCTACTAGGATCCCCAGACCAGAATCTCTCACATCTCTACTGCTAAGTACCCGAGAGGCAGCTACGCTTTTCCTTTCCCAGAAATGTACCAGAGGAACAGACACTCTGTGGTGCTAGCTGGAATGTATAGTCCCACAGGAAATTCTGTAGGTGTGTAAATAAAGCTTTAAAGAAGAGGGCAGCATGACTAACACCAGGTTAAGCTTCAAGCTTTCAGTTCAGGACCAAGTCTCTATACACAGTGCATATCAAAAAAGTTTCTTTTTACCCATCCTTTTTTCAGTAACTTCTGCATACCAAAGCCTGGCCCCTAATTCTGTGGCCAAGCCATTAAGGCTTTCTTAAACAGACTTCATAGACTTAGATTCCCCAAATATTTTTGCTTGGTGGACTAAATCACTCGTCTACATGTTTGCTGATCTCTTTGAAGAACTACAAGACATTTGAAAAGCAGAACTTCCCTTTGCAGAACCAATGGTGAGTCTTCCAAGACAGACACTAATCCTGCCTTATATTTTAGTTGCTGTTTTGCTCAGTAAGTCTGACAGTTGGTTGACAGACTTGCTGTTCCCCAGATCCACCACAGAAACCTCTTCATAGACTGCCAACACAGTCATCATCTTTTGCTCCTCAGGAACAAAGCTAGGGCACGTTCATCACCCCTTGCTCCTCAGGGACTACACTGGGGAAGTGAGTAGGAGACATTTTGCTAACATTAATCCAGATGTTTCAACTCTGACTTAGAAGAATTCTTGGGCAAATGTTATACTCATGGTAATTTATTAGTGCTCTGCTCTATTTATACTATAGGCCCTGTTACAGCTACTTCAAACTGAGACAGATCTACTGAGTGTTTCAAATTATATGTTTTACACACTTTTATTTTTAATCCCGTAAGTGTACACACATGCACACACCAACTTGCAAGGAGAGAGAAATTCCATCTCCATGTTAAAAAGTCACAGAGAAGGTGAGACCTCTCAGTCAGTGGCACCTTTGAGAATAGTCCAGGTACTTTCCTTCACAACTGTCCATTAGGAGAACAGTTTCCCCAGTGGAAAAAACTCAGAAGCTTTGACAAGAGTGTAAAACATACAGTGAACTATAAGATGGTCTTATATAAACTAGGTTTTGCAAGTGTCATCTGTGCTTCTTATAGTAACTTAACATATGTTACATAAAAGTATTATAAACAGAGTTTAAGCTTTTCACAAGCTAAGCAAGCCAAATTTCTAATGGTTGGTGCCATTTTTATAATGCTCTTATTCATTTTTCTCAGGAAAGGGAGCTTCAAAAAGACAAATCCAAAAGGTCATTTGGCTACTCTTACACACTACTTGCAACACCTTTTGTGCATATGAAAACATATTTTAAAACCTCAGAGGAAGGGGCTGATAATAAATAGCTTATGAAGTAAACTACTTTGTGCCATCTGAATAAGATACAGAAAGATAGATAGATAGATAGATAGATAGATAGATAGATAGATAGATAGATTCTAACTTCTAACTAGTTTAATAGGCATTAAAGCTGCACATTTTTCTATTCAACTCTATTCTCAGTAGTAAGGTCTGTCATTTTAAGGTAAATTAATTGCATCCAACACACTGTTAAGATTGTTTATCTTTCGCATTCAGTCCCGCAGAATCCTAGGCAAACAAATTGCTAATTGAATCACAATCAGTTTTATTCTTTGTTGTTGTTTTTGTTTTTTTTTTCCCAGACTCAAAACAAGAGTTAGAAGTTAATGCATATAAACCAAAAAGCTGACCTTTGACTTCAGAAGAAAACTGAGCCAGATGTCGATTTACAAAGAGCCGCAGTTGATGATTCAGATCACAGTACAGAGGATTAATGTTCCAGGAACGAATTCCTGTTTAAAAAAAAAAAAAAAAAGGAAAAAGTAAGCTGTCCTTGTCATTACATCTACTCCAGAAACACAAGTGGAGAAAGAAAGGTGAGCAGGACACACAAAGACCAGGGATGCTCTACTAGATGAGCATCCTTAGGATGGAAAAGGTCTTCAGAAGCAGAGGACCATAAGATACTTACCTTGCATAAGACATTTCTTCCTGAAGAAATGAAGTGTTCCATGAAGGACATGCAGTGAGCAAGTCTCCATTCAACTTGGACTTCATGCAAGGGAAACCAACAAGAGATGAGGCCAAATGAACTACACTACCGCTTAACCAAACAAATACATGATGTTAGTTTTACACCTGCACTCTCCAGCACCGGTCACCGGCAGAGATGGGTTACTGCATTGTTCTGCTACTGAAAAGCCCAGAGACATCAGCTTCTTTGCCCTTACAGCCTGTGCATCCTCCAAGCCACAAAAGCCTCCCACTCCTCCAAGTCGCGCTGCCCAATCACTCCTTCAAAGACACTGATCCCACTGGGACCATTTGAGTCTGTTCTTTAATCTTTATAATCTCTGCTGGCTAGATGCCTTCATATCACAGCGGGAAGATGCTTCTGCTCCCACAGCAAGTGGCACCAAGCCATACTGGGGAAGTCACCTTCAGACCTCAGTGTGAGCAGCAGCACATTCTGGGGGACACCAAGCACTACAGACCACAGATTTTCACACCCCAGTAGGGAGCAACCTTTCCAGGATGGTATGACTCTTCTACGCTGTGCCACAATGAACAAAAGCAGGATATCACTACGAATCTCCACTCCAGCATCTGGTGCTGATGCCTGCTGATGTTCAGACTTTGAAGGCCAATGCCACAGACTTCTAAGGTTAACTGAAACAAGAATTTCAGCTCCAGTATTTATTAATGCAGTCCTTACTAAGAGTTCTTTCACCATCTTTCTTGCATAAAATACAAAGTTTTATTGCCTCTATTATCTACTTTCTTTCAAAGTAACCACATTAATTTTCCATGGAGATATTCCCATTTACTGCAGTTCTAGCTCTCCATGTTGTGCAACAGCTTTTGCTGGCCACTGGTGGGAGAGGATCCTCAAGGATACACACTCCAGCTTTCTACACATAGCAAGACACAGTAGGCATTGCATCACACAGGTCAGTAGTCTCAAGGCCCGTAGAATCTACAGCAGCTAAAAAAACTTTGAGCTTAGTTTCTTTTTCTGGTGACAGCTGACACAGCAGAGTAACAAAGCTTATTTATTATGCTTATTTACTGACAGTATTCACTTCAGACTGCACAAAAACCTCCTCATTAAATCATCTGACCTTCAGGGAAAAAAAAAAAAAAAGCCAGAAAACCAAACAACTTTCCAGCACTGACCCTTTCAATTTGGACATGGGATACAAATAATCAAAACAAAAATAGAGCAAGAAGATGGACAAAGTGCTTTCCTATCCTACACTCCAAGAGAGCATAATTTTTTAACCAACTGTCCAGCGTAAGAGAATCTTAATGCAGTACTCATGAGCTTTCTGACCCGGACAGGAACAAGGTGGCATTCTGCAGGGCAGATCCTGCTGACTAGCTGCTGTGTCATGGTCATGGTGTCCCACTGCAGCAATAAGTGCTATTTGAGGCACTGCTACATCCTCTAGATTGCAGAAGGAATAGGTGCTCTTTCAGAGCAAGAAAGGGAATTATCTCACTTGTTCTCATACTTGCAACAATTTATTCAACATTTCCTTTCCTACAGGTAGTCTGAATTTACCTATAATCTCTATAAATTTGTCACAATTTCACTTTATCACTCCATGGCACATGAGCCTTGCTGATTAAAATCCTGTACCATGAGAGTGCAGACTATATGACAATAAGGGTAAATATTCCAGCTCTTTGCAAATGCAAAGCCCAGATAAAGGACCACGTGACTCATCAGTTTTCAATCTCATTCTTTATGCCCTCGTGAATGATGTATTTCCTGCTGAGGTAATTTGCTTAAAAGATTTGGCCTTTCTCCCCAATACCAGATCTAGTCTTCTGGATATTGTTTCAAAATTGGACAAAAGTAACACAGTAACAGAAAAATAAAACTAGTATTTATTAGACAGTATTTTGGGAAAAATGTTGTTCAGATATCCCACAGATTCACAATGTCACAGCCTACAAAGCTCTACACATGGAAACAAGCAGGTTCCTATAATGCCCTGCAGCCACTATTGCATTCTTCCGAACCAAGGTATAGAAAGAAGTCTGGAAGAACATACTTGTTATATCAGTCAGGGTAAGAGATTTATCAACTGAAAAAAAATCTTTGTTTGTTTTTTGTTTGTTTGTGGCTTTTTTTGGTTGGGTTTTTGTTGATTTTGTTATTTGCTTGTTTTTTTTTTTTCTTTTTTTTTGGAGGGGGGGTTTGGGTTTGTTTTGTTTGGTTTTTTTGTTTTGTTTTGTTTTTTTGTTTTTTGGGGGTTTTTTTTGTTTGTTTTTTTTTTGGGTTTTTTTTTTTTTTTTTTTTTTTTTTGTTTTTTTGTTTTTTTGTTTTTTTGTTTTTTTATGCAGACAGGGTGCCATGGCCAACAGAACAGACACAAAACAAACCCTAGCTTTTTCATCCATTTTATATTCACTGCTCAGCAGCCTGTTCTACCTTCACATGAGCCCTCTACAGCAGCTAACACTTTGGTAGGAATCATCATTTCCACATTGCTTGAACTCCCTCAATCAAGAGTCCAGCTCTCTACAACATCATAACATGCTGACTATTGACAGGTCTCAAGATTGCTGTCATTTTAACTATTCTCATTTTTCATATCTTTCAATTTGCAAATATTGGTCCATTTTAACTAGAGGTCATTCTCCCATTTCACAGTGGGGAAAGCTCTAACTTGCTGGAGGTGCTATTCCATGTAAGAGGAGAGACTGAAATCCAGGTTTCCAGCTCTGAGTGATTCACTTCTACTGCCAGTAACTTACTAATACCGCTGAAATGGCTCCCTCCGATGCAAATGAAAGAAGTGTTTACATTTGGCAGAATTTCAGCAGGTTTCTAGTCAGACAAGGCCAAATGCAGAACTTATCTCTACTGTGGCAGTTACAATTTATGTGTCAAACAGCAGGTTTTTCCTCTGCAATGGGAATTCTCTGGCATGTGACTGCAGAATTAGAGTGAAATCCTTTAGTTCCCAGTCTGATCTGTCACCATTTCAAAGATTCAGACAATGGATAAGGGTGTAGGTTGGCACACCAGTTCAGTGAAGTGCCAAGTGAAGATGACCATCCTGCTGGGCAGGAAGCAAGAGGGGCCCCTTCAAAGAAGGTCTTTCAGAGGCCAGATGGTCATAATCAGATCTACCACTCCTGAAGCCATCCCTTGAAAAAGGGAATGAAATATTCCTCATGAACAAAGGGGCCTGCCAACAGAGATAGCTGGAAAAGTGAATCAGGAAGTGAAGAAATTGGACAATATTTGACATTTTTACACCCACCCTTTTCTTAAATTGCACTGTCCATCTGTTCTGCAGTAATGCTGATGCTTGGGAAGAAAACAGTCACAGAATTATCTCTGAATAACACAGTTTGTCCAATAGTTATGACTGTTATTTCAAACCAAAGTGCCTTGGAAGTGGGGAGCTGAGGGGAAGAGTGAAGGTGAGTCAGAAAGCTGTTACTTTATTTCTCAAAGGTGTACTAGCTGCTTATTAGAACAAATGTGCCCTTAAGGTCCTGATGTGGTTGATCAGCTCTCCTTTGTCTTTTGCTCAGAAACTATCAGAAACTGCCACAAGGGAAGAACTGTCATTCAGCACCTTCTTCCCCCTTACTTCTAAACAACACTGTGTCTAATATACAAAGACTAATTCATTGCCAAGACCTCTGGATTTTACTAAAATATTGATAACAGAGGAGAAAAATATTATGGCAGACCTATCCTGAATTGTGTAATTCCCGAAGCAGTTCACTGTGTGTCACCCTGGTCCATGCAGCTGCTCTATAGACAGGGAGAGGCCATACCACAAGGGACCCTGTCCACAGCCGTCCCTGGGACCACAGCGAACAGTGCAGCAAGACAATTCCTCCAACAAGACAAAATTTTGGGGTAAGATGGAAAAAAGATGCAATCTTCCAAAGCACTAATAAAATAAAGACTGAGGGGAAGAGAACCAAGAAATGTCTTTAAGCTTAAAGACGTTCGAAAACTGCGTTAGTTACAAGTCACTAATGCATATAAAGCAATGATCAGGGGAGAAAAAGAACGGAATGCCGTCTGACGCCGCAGAGACCGGCCCCGCAGTGCGCCGGGGACCCGAGCCCCGCCCGGCCTCGCCCTCCGCCCGGGCCGCGCCGCTTCAGCCTCGGCCCCCGCCCGCGGCCCCGACAGCCCCGCAGCCACCGCCCGCGGGCCTGCGCCGCCGTCCCTCCGGGAGGAGTCGGATGAGGCCCAGCGGCCAGACGGCAGTGCCGCGGGCGGGGAGGGCACCGGCAGCTCCGCCTCGTCCCGGGCGGCGGCAGAGGACGACGCGGCAGGCGCGCAGTTGCGCGGCGCTGGGGCAGGGATGGGTCCGCCCGGCCCCGGCCCCGGCCCCGCCACAGCCGCAGTGCTCGCAGTGCCCGCAGTGCCCGCAGTGCCCGCGGTGCCCGCAGTGCCCGCAGTGCCCGCAGTGCCCGCGGTGCCCGCAGTGCCCGCGGTGCCCGCGGTGCCCGCAGTGCTCGCAGTGCCCGCAGTGCCCGCGGTGCCCGCGGTGCTCGCAGTGCCCGCGGTGCCCGCGGTGCCCGCAGTGCTCTCAGTGCCCGCGGTGCCCGCAGTGCTCACCGCGCTCCAGCGCCCCGCGCAGCGCGCCCCGCTCCGGCTCCGTGCCGATCTCCCCGATCACGGCCAGCAGCGCGTGCCGCCCACCGCCCGGCGGCGCCGCCGTGACCATGGCGACCGGCCCCGCCGCCGTCTCCATGGCAACGCCGCGGCCGCTGCTGCAGCGCGCGGTCACTGGCGCGCGGCTCTTAAAGCGCCCCGAATCCCCCGCTGATTGGCCGAGCTGGCACGTGGTCCTGCACTACTGCGGAGGGGGCGTGGCCTGCCCCTCCTGGCCCCGCCTCAGCTCGCGCCCCGCCCCGCCCTGGGGCTCTCCCCTTCGGCCCCGCTCGGCCCCGCTCGGCCCCGCTCGGCCCCGGCCGCGGGAGCCTGCTGCTGCCGCTGTCCCGGCTGCTGCTGCTGTCCCGGCTGCTGCCGCTGTCCCGGCTGCTGCTGCTGCCGCTGTCCCGGCTGCTGCCGCTGTCCCTCCCGGCTGCTGCCGCTGTCCCGGCTGCGGGAGCCTGCTGCTGCCGCTGTCCCGGCTGCTGCCGCTGTCCCGGCTGCTGCCGCTGTCCCGGCTGCTGCCGCTGTCCCGGCTGCTGCCGCTGCCGCTGTCTCGACCCGGACCTGGTGCACCCGCACTGCCTGCCCAAGGCAGGTCGTGCCGGCGCGGCGATTGCCGGTGAGCTCTCGCCGGCGCTACGGCGCGGGGTCTTGGTTCCTTCCATCACGATGGACAGAGCGGTACAGCGACCAGCTCGGATGCTCAAAACCGTGAGCGGGGCTCAGACCTTTGAAAGAACAAATCAAGGGCGAAGGGGTGTTGGCTTGTAGTTTACTTTAGAATTTAGTCACTTAAATACAGAAATCCACGGAGATTTTTAAATGCTTGATGTTGAGTTGTTCCAATACTCGCAATAAAGCCATAGAAGACAGCAGTTCTAAAGACTCAAGGCTTGGTATTATCATTCACCTTCCTTATCTCTTCACCAGCAGATCTCCTCCTGGTGGTTCTTCCTTCTAAGAAGAACCTGTTCAATTAAAAGCAAGTGTATCTCCAAGGATAAATAATGGGATTTCCCAGATTCCAGACCCATGAGCTACAAGAACAATCTGAGCTTTGCTAGCTGCCAGTGCAAAGCTGATGTGAGCTGCCCATGACTGTACTGGCAGGCCACGGTGTATGTAGGAGTTCTCACTATCTGGGGTGGCCAGAGAGGCCATATCTTTGGGCACAAGTCCTTGTTGCTCACAGTTCTGGCCAGCCACTGCTGAAAAGAAGTTCAAATCAGATGGCCTTAAGCTGAGACATAAGAGATATGGATTAGATATTAGAAAAAGTGTTTCCACTGTCAGAGTGGCCAGGCATGGGAACAGGTTGCCCAGGGAAGTGGTGGAGTAACCACCCTGGTGGTGTTCAAGAGGTATCTGGATCTGTATCTGCATGATGTGGTTTAGGGGTTACAGTGGTAGTGCTGGATGGATGGTTGGACTGGGTGATCTTGAAGGTCTCTTGTAACCCTGGTGATCCTATCATGTTATGCGCAAAAACTGAGCAACCCCAATGCATGAGACTTCTACAGGCTGAAGGGAGAGCCACCAAAAAGTAGTTTCAGGTAGAAAAATTTGTATCTTTCCTGACAAAAAAGGAAGAACCACCCTGTGCTGATGTCCTTGTCTGGAAAAGCGACCCAGCAATTATTAAATGACACAAGTCAGCAATAATATGCAGTGTTTCCTAAACCAGTGTCAGATTCTGCCCTGCAGTGCACAGGATTTCCACAGGTGAGCTATAGTTTATAAACTTGATGGGCAGAGAAGTCACCATCCTGTTCTCTTTCATTCTTTTGTGCCCACCAAGACTGCAGTTGAAACCTCATAAGGTTCAGAAAGTTGGCACTTTGGCAATCATATATGAACCTATAGTGCCACAGGACTCTGACAAAAGATAGTCAGGAAAAGAAACCAACCACAGAAAGGGAGACAAATATAAAACAATTATCTCTGCAGGCTACAGCTGATGCTACTAGCTTATGGAGTTTTCTCAAATTAAAATCTTAAATCAAAAGGTTTTAGATAAATTAGGAGATGATGCAATAGGTCTTTTTCACATTAAACTATGGTGACATCACAGGCTATGAATTTTATGAACTAAACCTTGTAAAGAGGGAGAATTACTTTATCACAAGGGTTTTTATTCATTTCTGTGTGTTGTAACCTGCATGGCAGCAATAATTTAGTTTTAGAGGACTGCACTGAACAGGTAAATAAGTGATTAAAATAGTAAACCTGGAAATAAATTCTAATGCTAGTACATTGAATTCTATCATGAAAGTAGGATTGTAGATCATGGAGGGAAAACATGACAACAACACATGAAGGTGAAAAATATTCAGATATTTTCATACCAGCTGATAGAAGTACCTTCTGTTTTCTGGTGATTCAGTCTTAGTACTTGCTGCTTGTTTTTGACATGGTAGCTTTCCAGAGCTGCAGCTTTTCACTGCAGTGCAGAGATGCTCTTCCAGCTGGCTTTCTGCCAAGGAGAAATGAAACAGGAGACATGCAAACTGGAGTGGAAGCTTAGAAAGAATATCCAAACAGAGACTATTTGGGGAAGACTTTACAATTAAAACACTAATTCTGCAAATGTGATCCATTTGCATTCTTCTACTGTACCATCAATTAATAGAATGATGGTATTACTCTTGCTTTCTAATGTGAATCAGAGATATCTGTGGTCATGGTAGAATTGCAGTAGAAAAGGCTTGTGTCCTAAGTGTGTGTGCACTGCATGAGACAGTGAAATTGGGTATTTCCAATTTACTGAGTTCCTCCTTTCCCCTGTAAATTCACACTCCAGAACCATATAATAGAACTGTATAGAAATTATGGTGTAAGCTTCTGCTTTCATGCACTGCAGCAGTAGCTGGCACCACCATGAAAATCAAAAGCTGACTGTGCTGAATGCAGATATTAGAGGTCCTGACAAACACCACAGAAGGAGAGGGGCAAAAGCAGACTAAAGGATTACTTCAAACGGAAGGACAACGAGTCACAGGTAAATAACCTTTATAAAAGGAGATTTAGAAAGTAGGATCAAAATAGTGCCAAAAGGATTTTCATAATACTGTGAGAAGAACAATCTACACTATTTCAATTCCTCAGTCCTTCAGCCTGGAAGGATTACTTCCTGTGCTTGCCAGCTAAAAATTTCCAAGTGAATAAAAATACTTCAGGGAATCAGAGACCTGTGACAGTACCCAAGTGAGGATAATGCCTTTAACGGTGGTGAAATATAGTATCATTTTGGCCGTGACATTTCTAAGAAGCAGAGAAAAATTGGGTGACTACCTAAAGGGACTTTGTTCAGGTCTTGATCTCTCCTGTGGTGAACACAGCCATCCCTACATGGAGCACAAGAAACCAGCATTGATAATGCTTTTATATACAGATGGAGTCTTATGGTTGTTTATACTGACACTTCCAGAATGTGTTGTAAGATGGAGAAACAGAGGGCTAACCATTTCAGTTTGACCAAACCACATTTTTGCTTCTGTTTAATCCCATGGGTAATCAGACTACTACTCCTATCCTCCCATTTTTGTCTTACAGAAAGTGTGGCAAGATACTATCTCCTGTGCAATTTGGAACAAAGCTCTGATCAAGGCCAGGATATAAGGGCCAATGAAATTATCAGGTATAGTCTTTGTATCAAGTGACTCAGCTTTGGAATTAAAGGACATGTTTATCAGGCATTGAAAGGTACTAATTTGTACTTTTATGGCAGTCCTTCTTTGATGCCAAGGTGATTTTTAATCAATTAAATATCGAATACAAACTGGCGAGAATCTGTACCTCTTTGTTTCATCTTTCCACATAACTAAAGTCAAAATAATACAGCTGAAATGGTCAGGCAAAGTACAAGTCTAAAAAATCGAATATTACTGACATTTTTTGCAGACTAAACTGTCCATGTAGGTTGCCTGCAGCCTTACTGAACATTGCAAAGAAATGATGATGCCACACTTTCCACCATAATTGTGCGTGTTTTCACAACTTCTCCTGCTCAGTTTTAAGTCAAGCACTCATTTCAACATTTCTCCAGAAGAAGGTGCAGACAAACTGCACGATCCCAGCTTGTAATGAAATAACTTAATTGCAGTATTTCGTGGTGCATTTTGTGCGATTGACTAGGTTGCTAGTGTTCAGAGAAAGTGATGTGCATGTAAATAAAGTGAACGCTTGCGAAGTTAATTTGGTTTGGCAACCGCAGCCCCGTCTGGCATGATGGAATATCTGAGCGTTCTCTTGTGGCATTCACGTGGTGAACGCTTTCGTGTGAGCAGCCTTCGACAGATTAAGGACACACATACCTTGCGTTACCGGTAAGAGCCGTTGCCGGAGGGGGCAGGACCACGCCCGGGGCGGTGCCGGGGCGGAGCGGAAGGCGGTGCCCGGGGCGGTACAGGGGCGGTGCCCGGGGCGGTACAGGGGCGGTGCCCGGGGCGGTACAGGGGCGGTGCCCGGGGCGGTGCCCGGGGCGGAGCGGAAGGCGGTGCCCGGGGCGGTACAAGGGCGGTGCCCGGGGCGGTACAAGGGCGATGCCCAGGGCGGTACAGGGGCGGTGCCCGGGGCGGTATAGGGGCGGTGCCCGGGGCGGAGCGGAAGGCGGTGCCCGGGGCGGTACAGGGGCGGTGCCCGGGGCGGTACAGGGGCGGTGCCCGGGGCGGTGCCCGGGGCGGAGCGGAAGGCGGTGCCCGGGGCGGTACAGGGGCGGTGCCCGGGGCGGTACAGGGGCGGTGCCCGGGGCGGTACAGGGGCGGTGCCCGGGGCGGTGCCCGGGGCGGAGCGGAAGGCGGTGCCCGGGGCGGTACAAGGGCGGTGCCCGGGGCGGTACAAGGGCGATGCCCAGGGCGGTACAGGGGCGGTGCCCGGGGCGGTATAGGGGCGGTGCCCGGGGCGGAGCGGAAGGCGGTGCCCGGGGCGGTACAGGGGCGGTGCCCGGGGCGGTACAGGGGCGGTGCCCGGGGCGGTACAGGGGCGGTGCCCGGGGCGGTACAGGGGCGGTGCCCGGGGCGGTGCCCGGGGCGGAGCGGAAGGCGGTGCCCGGGGCGGTACAGGGGCGGTGCCCGGGGCGGTACAGGGGCGGTGCCCGGGGCGGTACAGGGGCGGTGCCCGGGGCGGAGCGGAAGGCGGTGCCCGGGGCGGTACAAGGGCGGTGCCCGGGGCGGTACAAGGGCGATGCCCAGGGCGGTACAGGGGCGGTGCCCGGGGCGGTATAGGGGCGGTGCCCGGGGCGGAGCGGAAGGCGGTGCCCGGGGCGGTACAGGGGCGGTGCCCGGGGCGGTACAGGGGCGGTGCCCGGGGCGGTACAGGGGCGGTGCCCGGGGCGGTACAGGGGCGGTACAGGGGCGGAGCGGAGGGTGGTGCCCGGGCGGTGCCCGGTGCGGTGCGGTGCGGGGAGGTACAGGGGCGGAGCGGAGGCCGGTGCGGGGCGGTACAGGGGCGGGAGGCGGGCCGCGGGCCGGTCCCGCCGGCGGCGCCCTCCTGATGTCAGCGGAGCAGCGTCAGACTTGTTGGTCGGCCCGGAGCAGCTAAAGGCAGCGGCCCGGGTCTGGCTGCCGCCGTGTTCATCACCCGAGTTCTGTTGCTCCGCGGAGTGCCGTCGGGAGAGCGAGCAGCTCTGCGGCGGGGCCCGGGAGCGCTGGGGCGCCGCAGGCCCCGTCTGGGCAGCCCCGGCCGCGGCCGCTGCGCTCGGGGCGCCCCGGCGGGGCGGGACGGGACGGGACGGGACGCTCCGAGGAGCTCCGCGCAGTCCGGGAGCGACTGCGGAAGGCGGCGGTCGCTTCAGCTCCCCCGGGGACGTGGGTGTCCTGCCGGCGGCTCGGGGTGGCTCTCCCGTCGGTAGCTCGGCGGGCCGGACTCATGGCCCACGAGAGCGGTCAGTGCCCGGCACTGTTAGTTCTGAAGTCACGGCGCAGAGAACAGTGCGTACGGAAATTGGCCGGGTAGCTTTTAAATGCGTCTGCATCACAATAATTGCAATACACAGCACAAAACATAAAGCTAGTTTTGCAAATACAAGTAGCATCCTTAGTCTTTTACCAAGGTTAGCTATCTTGCTGAGTATCTTCGTTTGTTGTAACTAATTCTCATTTGAAATCGGGATCTGGAATTTGGTCCTTTTTCTAGGAACACTGTCCAGTTTTGAAGATGAGGCTTGGGGCTGCATTGGGACATGGAGAACCAGATTCAAAGTGCAAGAAATGAGGAGTAGCAGTCCTGCTTATTGGCTCCCATAGTTAGTGGTTTGCATTGGAAAGGAGCTTTTGGATGAAAATCAATTACAGCCTCAGCGTGCTATTGCAAATTCTGTAAGATACAAGAAATTTGGAATCCTCCAAATATGAAAAATCAGACAGTCACCATACTTTCATTCATTGGAAGTCTGGTGTTGGACATGTTTTGTTTGAAGCAAAAGGAAGCAAAGATTCATTTTGCTCTTTTATTCTTTCTTAGACAAAGGTAGTCATGCCCTGTTCCTAGTTTATAATTAGACTCAGATAAAAGGCTATCTGCTGAGGAAAAATACTTAAATGAAGACATATATTATAAACAAAGCAGAGCATTTATTTTCATAGCATAATAAAGCTGGGAAAAGTGGGATTACAAATTTGACACAAATAATGGGGAGTCAGCTTTAAAACACACACAGATTTGGCATTTACAAATTTGTCCATCTGGATTGAGTTTTCAATTTTGTCCTATTCTGGTTCATATAAAAGAACTGAATTGCAAAAAAACGACTGGAAGGAGATTCTGGAGATAATGTAGTTCAACTTCCCATTTCAGACCAAGATCAACTATACCCATTTGTTTTACTTAAAAAAACCCCAACTTAAATGTTAGAAATGGCATAAATTTTAGAACTTCTTTAGGCTTACTTTTCAAATATTTTTGCTTATTTCTGTTTAGTCTTTAATTTACACCTACTTACAGTTCATGAAAGCAAATTCAGTTGTCCTCTAAACTGTGAATATTAATAAACAAATTATTTGCCATCAACTTTTTTTCTATCTGGAGAATATTATGATACCCAACTCTTTTGCCGTCTTCTCACTAGATGCAGGGCTTAGCTTAGACCATGCCAGTGGAGAGTAAAAGAATTACTTCATGCATCTAAGGTCTGCATACTACACACAAGTATAATGCTGTTTGCTCCTTTTTTTTTTTTTTTTTTTGTGGCAGCAGAATGACACTGACTCGCTTTGTGAGGCACTACAGTCCCCATTGCTTTATTTTGCAGAAAAACTATACAGCCCAGCAGCCCCCTCCTGAATTTGTGCAGTTATTTAATTTTATATAAAATTGTTCTTACCTGCATTGTACTTTGTCCATTTTCCAGATCATTAAAAAAAAAACAAAAAAAAAAAACTTCCTTCTAGTACTTCTAGAACCTCTCAATTTCAGATTGCTTGTGGATTAATAAGTGTACTTATTTTGTGACCAAAGTGATTAAAGAAAACAGTGGACTAGGAACAGCACGCTAATGTTTGAACCTTCACTTAAATGTACTTGTTTTGAACTGAGGATTATTACTTTCTGAGGATGAATACCAAACAAGTTTTTTCCTTACCTTATTGAAACTTCATCACCTCTATGCTTCCCTAGTTTGCCTATGAGAGTCCCATATAGATACAACTTACTATAGTAAGTTGTTACTCTGCCAGGTACGTCCTGTTGCTCTGACACAAGATATCAGATCAACTGTAGGCACCTTGTCTTTTGTTGGGGAAGATGAAACAGGAAAGCCTTGCAAATATGATTGCTTGGCAAAAGATTTTGAGAATATAGAAACTATAAGCGAGATTGAAATGAAAGCAAGTTTTGAGATCCCTCAGTTACTGAACAACTGGAAAACAAAGGTGTGGCCGGCTGAAGGTGATCCCCTTTTGATGAAACAATACCCTTTGCCTGCAGGCAGGTCTAAGGGCCTGACCAGACTCAGCCAGCTTGGCAGAAGGGGCCCAAAGAGGAGTTTTTAGGGTTTAAAATGTAGCACAGTATGGTAATGTAGTGATTCTTATAAGTTGTATGGAAATGCTATAGGATTTGTATCTTGTACTAGATTGGTTAGTGAGAACTAGAATATTTAACACAGAAGATGATTTATTGTATTGTAACGGGAACTTACTTACTTTTCTATGCTCTTACCTCTTACTCTTGCTTCCTGTTTCTTAGCTCTTGCCTTTTACTCTCTTACCTTCTTTGAGTCCCTTACGCTTTCCTCTTCTTTTCTCTGGGGCCTGCACCGAGCTGTGGCTGGCGGCTCCCAGCAGGGCCCTGCCCCCAGGCCCTGTGCAATGAACCCCAAATCCCAGCAGGGCCCTCTGCAATAAACCCCAAATCCCAGCAGGGCCCTGCACCCAGGCCCTGTGCAATAAACTGCAAGTTCCAGACCTGGCTGCAGAGATCTCTGGTCTCCGTCCATCCCGACCGTGCCACCCCCATCAATCCCACAGTCTTTAGCGATCTGTGTAGGCTGGTAACTCCTCTCCTTGTCTTCCAGATACAAACCTAATTTGTCTGAGCATTTGTTATCAAAGTTTTCAAGAATTTGAAAGGAATTTTGAGAAAGTGGCTGGCACATTTGCTGTTTCTAGTCTTCAGTATCCGCTGTGAGTTTTGTAAGGTATCTGTTAACCCTTCTAAAAAAACCCATTTCAGTAATACAGCTTAATATACATGCTAGCGTATCTTCTAATATACAAAGGAGCATCTTCTGGGATTTGAACAATCAGCCACTAAAGCATCCCTCCTGTGTAGCAATTGCAAATATTTTTAGCCTTTTTAATGTTCTTAACATACATGTGCAAACTTGGATTTCACATTACACACCAAATTTGTAACATACTCATATTTACAGTGTTTCGGTATGTACAACCTTTTATCTATAACGTTGCACAATAAGAGTTTCTTTCAGGTCAGGTACCATTTTTTCCGATTCTGTGGTTTTGGTTCTACAACAAATTTTAAAATAAAATGTACAGAATTTTCATCTATAAAATATAGAGACGTGCAGAAACAAAAAGCAGAATTGCAAAAGTAGATTTAAATTACGCTATTCGAACTCACTGTTTATTAGGCAAGAAGGTGAATGCTGGAAAGACAACAATACAGTCACAATTATGCGCAAGGCTTCTTCGATAACCGTTTAGTCATATAAACACAAGGAAATTAATAGGATTTCACTCTCCCGTGATATCCAAGAAAGGACATACCCGGTGGTGGCTGTTCGGGGTACGCGATGCTCGGTCCGTGCGGGAGCCCGAGCACGGGGCTGCTTTGTACCTGAGAAGAAAGGGGATCGGGAGGGCACCGTGCGGACACTTCCCGGCCCGAACCCGGCACCCGGCCCGGACCTCCGCCGCCCCCTGGCCCGCCATGCGCGAGAGGTCGATGCGTTCGCCCTGGAGCGAGCTCCGCGGACGGAAGGCGCGAGGCCTTTGTGTCTCCTGAGGCCTGGCGGCGCGGCCGGGCGGGCGGCGGCGCTCCGGGGCGCTCTCGGTGCCCTCCCGCCAGCCCGGCCCCCCCCCGTCTCCCCGGTAACGGCGGGGCGGACGGGTCGCGCGCACCAATCGGCGCGCGGCAAGATGGCGGCGGCGGGAAGTGCGGCTGGGTTGGGCGGCGTAGGGCCTGGCCCGGCTCCGCAGCCTGCGCCGTCCTGCATGGAGCGCGGCGGGAGCAGCCAGCTGGACCCGGGATTCTCGCAGCAGGGCACGCCCCTCCTCATCGTGGAGGACTCGCAGCCCCAGGGCGCGGAGGCGGAGGCGGACGCGGAGAGGGCTAGGCTCGGCGCGCTGGCCCGCCGGCTGCCGGCCTGGCGGAGCCCGAGCCCCGTGCTGGTGAGCGCCTGGCGTGGTGGCAGCACCCCTCGGCCTTGCCCGGCCCGGCTCGGCTCTGACGCGACCCCCGCCTCTCTCTTGCAGGACATCGTCCGCGGTCCTGCTGGCAGCCGGGCGCTGCGGGAGCGACTCGCAGGTAAGGGCGGGGCGCGGGATCACGGTGGGTCCGGGTACCGCGGTCGCGCTGACGGCGCTGTGCTTGCAGAGCCCATGGAGGGCCCGGCCCGCCCGAGTGCCTCCGGACCGCGGCGCTGCGCAGCGGAGGAGTCTCCAGCGCCCGACCGGGAGAGCAGGTACGTGGGGCGCGCCAGATGGCGGCTCTCGGCCGCCGTCTCTCTGGCCTGCTGCGATCTCTCTCGTGGAGGACAGGCCGAGAAGGCGGCCTCGCTGCTGTAGCGGCCGTGCTCGGCCCCGGCCAGGACGTGCGGTGCGGAGGGCTTGGAGCGCCTGGTCGGTGCCAAGTGATCCTCGGAACGAGCCGCGGGGAGGCGGCCTGCAGGAGCCCCTGCGCGATGTTAGCGAGTCTCTCTGTTGCAGTGCCCTTGGAGAGGCCAGGGAACGAAGCGAAGGTGATGTTGAGGACTGTGCTTCTTCGCCGTGTGTAGAAGGTAACTAACCCATTTCAGGTCGGTTTTTTGGGTTTTCGGAATTGGATCAACCGTCTGTGCAGTTTTTCAGTTGAGCTGACTCACTTGTTTCACCAGGGGTAATTGTGCCGGTAGTAATAGGTCAGAAATTGGCATCCTTTTCTGAAAGTGTATTTGTATGCTTTGGTGTTTGGAAAAAAAACCCAAAAAACGAAAAGAAGGTTGATTTATTATTGTTAGAATGGATCTTCAAGATTGAAGGTGGTTTAGAAGAAGCAGGGATGCATTGTGATCATTAGGAAATGGAGCCTTATTATGAACTGGCATAATGGTCGTTGTCATCAGAGGATTTTCAGACACAGGCTGTGTGTTATCAAGATTATTTTCTATTCATGGAATGAAAGTCTGCTGCAGCTCCTAATGGCATTACATAAGCCCTTGCTGATTAATACAGATTTTTGAGTTAATGGCCACTGTCCCTGTTGTGATACCATATTTTAATTAGTACAGCTGAGATCAGATCAGTTAGTTTATTCAGAGTTTCAGCAATAGCCTAAATACTTTGCATGTTAGAGGGTATATCTTTTGCCCTTGTAGAAGTGATGGATGGCCCTTGATTTTTTCTTTTTGGTATCTATGTTTGTAATGGATGTCTGATGTTAGATACAGGCATGTCACAGCTCCAGTTTGGAGTTCTAGAGCTGTCGCAGAGCCAGGACTTTGAGAGTGACTTGGTGCCCAGTGAGGGAGACGCTAGGCATCAGCTCCACTCTGGACCCACTGTCGTTTCTTCCAGACTTGTTAAGAATGAGTCTAAATATGGTAAGTGAAAATGATCATAGATGTCTTCTTGCTGCTATGTAGATTCTATCTAGTTTCTTTCAATGTTATCGTTTTTTGACAGGAAATACGGTACTAGTAGTTCCCAAAAATGAGTTCATAGCTCGCTGGTAGTTGCAAAGAATTTTGCCCCCTCTTTCCTTTGGACTAATTAATTTGCTTTCTTGTACCTGTCCAAGTGCTATCAATGATTCTTTCACTTCTTTTTCCTAATTGATTTCCAAAATATTTAGACAATCAGATTCTGAATTTCCTCCCTGGTAAAAACCTCATCCTGTTTTGGTTTTTTTCCTTCTTTTTATCATAGATCGTTCAAAATTAATTTTGTTAAATATAAGGCTTGCCTTGGTATTTGTGTAAATTACAGACCTACATTTTCTTATTTGTATATTAATCCAGGTATTTTTCTTTTGTCTCTCTTTCTAGAATTTTGTGCAGACAACTTAGAAACTGACTCCAGCGCAGAAGCACATACTGCTTTGGACAGCCCGGCAGAGAAGTCTGAAAGGTAAAGCAGTCTGTCTTTTCTGTAGGTTGTTTGCTGTAGGCACACTGTTTGTGGTAATTGGGAGTGCAGTGGGGCTGCAGCCCAGCCTCGTCCCCTGTGGGTGCAGCTGTGAGCAGCAGGTGGGCAGCACTGGCAGCAATGAGCCATGGAGTGCCCAGGTGTGCTGAGCAGCCACCCAGGGAACAGAGGGCACACAGGTGCTATGCATGAACATTGGGAGTATAAAAGGTTAAAGGATATAAATATATTCTTTATAAATATAAATATATTCTTATATAGAGAATAAGAAGGGCAAATGCTTGAAGCCTTCTGAAGTGGTGTGGTGTTACTTTGTATGGGTAGAAGCTTCCTGAAATTGTATGAGGATATGCTGTGTAGCGTGGCTGTCTCAACTGCAACATATGCTGTGGCAGTTTGTGGGCGTTCTGGAAGGTGATTTGTTCAGTTTTTGAACTAGATTTTTAGATATGGAAGAGGGTTCAAGGCAAAAGAGAGAGGTAAAGGAAAAGATGACATACTGCTGAGGCCGCCTTGTAGCAGTGCTGACTAAGGAGTGCTCTTAGTATTCCCTGGTGAGAAAAGATGTGATGTCAAACTCCTAAACACAAAGATATTGATAGGTTTGTTTTTAAGGACAAGTTCATGGAGTAATAAAATATGCCAGTAATTTTCCTGAAATGGTATGACTGGAATATACTAGAAGCAATAATTCATTTTGAGTCACAGAAGTTATCGTGAAATAACTTAATTGCTGTAGCATGGGCTTTTGCTGCACAGGAGAAATATGGAGGCTAAGTGGTGGGTATTCTAGGATGCTTTTGCATATTTGCTATTGTAAGCTTTGTTTTAACTGTTTTTAAGTGTGAAACTTCAATTTGTTGAATAGTATTGATTCTCTCTGGCATAAAATTTATATAATATTTAGTTCATCATGTATTATTGTATTTTGCTACAAAATTATGTTCAAGAGGTGAAATGAAATTCCTAGACTGCATTGACTAGAAGTCAGTAGAACATCTGCATTCCATTTAAGCATTGCTTAGATTGGTGGAAAATGTGAAAAACTATTCTGGAAGTATAACTTATCAAGGATGAAGATGTTATTTTGTCAGGAGAAGCTGGCTTTCTTTCTTCTTTCCTATTTTCCCCTGTGTTATACATGAGTGAACACCTTCTATCTGTTACTGATAGATTTTCTTTACAATGCTGTGGTCTTCATATTTTGAATTTCTCGGGTCAGAGACTGTGTCTTGCATTTTCAGAATTCTGCAGGAAGCAGAAGAACACACCAGAAAGGAAACGCCTGTCAGTGGTGCCAGTAAAACTGAGGAATCCCTTGGTTCTGGTCATGAGGAATCAGATATATTGTCAACACAGGAAGAGATGTTTCCTGAGAATCATGCAACAGGTAACAACAGACAAGCAGAACCAAAATGTCCATCCCAGAGCTAGTTATAAACATCATACCTACTTGATCTTCACAGACATTTAGTGTTTTAGGGTGTAGAGCGCTGTGAGTATTTTTCGTGTAACTACTGCTAAAATTGAGAACACTATGGAAATAAAAGGCCACAGCCTCATTCACTATAGTATGGAACAATATCTAAACGTCACTTCCTGTTAGAATGGCTACTGGCTTGTTAAATACATTAAATTTCCTTTATTTCTGTGCCCCTTGAAGAGCAAAACCAAAACCCAACTTTTACCATCTTCTGAAACTAATGGTGCTCTGTCTTTGTAATGACACCCCAGTGTGGATAAGTAGTGTAGGCAGTATAGGCAAACTTTTGCTCAGTGGTGTCTGTTCTGGCTTGATCTTGTGAATGAACCTTCTGTATCCAGAAGGTTCAATAATATTCTTCTCCTCATGCCAAGTCAGTGGTCAGTGCAAGGTGTCTTTCTTACAAGAACCTTGCCTGTATTTGTATTTTAGTGCTGGATCAGGTGTGCTGGTATTGGAGCTATTGGGGATTTTTTTTTTTTAATTCCCAGGTAGGAACACTTGTACAGTCTAAAATCTATTCAGATTTTTCTTTTTCATCTGAACTATTTTGTGCTCACATTTCACATACTGAACTGTCATGTGCAGTTCTTCACCAGCTCTGAAAATCAGCTTGTTGCTGCCTATCTGAAAAGGAGCTGTGCAATTGCATGAGTTTAATTCCTCAGAATTTTCTGATCACTGTGGTTTTTGGCTGTATTTCTGTCTTTGTTTTCTTTTGTTCAAAGTAACTTCAGGGAGTGGCTCTCTGGTAACCAGGGTGGAAGAGGGAAGTTCTCTGGCATGCACCCCTGCCCGCAGTCTGCAAGTCCTGCAGCTCTCTGGGCAGACAGTCCTTGTACAGGAGGGCGATTCCACGTAAGTGAAAAATCCCCAAGCTCTTTCAAGAATTTTGTTGCAGTAGTGCATTCCCCCTACTCTCTTAATTATTCAAGGACTTGTGCTTGATTTTAAGCAATCAGTGTTTAATTTTTGCACTATGAGAGGAGCATGGCCTTATTTTGCAATGAAATGAACTAATGGTGGCCATCTGATCCCTGACTGTCACTAGTCTCTTACTGGTGAACACCTGACGCTTGCCTTTCATGAAAAGAATTGTATTGTGGCATGCTGGAGCTTGATAGGAGAACTTAATGCATTTTTTAGTAAGGTGTGGTTTTCATTTCCTTGTTTCCTTTTGATCTGCAGTGTCTCTTCAGGCCTGGTTATTACTCCTCCTGTTTCCTTTGGACCCAGTGCCCTTGTCCCCAGCAGTCCTACTGAACAGGGGAAAGCAGAAGGTAATGCTTTTCTGCATACTGTCTGTGGTCGTGTTTTAGTGCACTGATTTTATCAGAGCTTGCAGCCTTTTCAAAATCTGTTAAAATTATGTTTAAAGAATAAAGTAGAACTGAGAACAGTGAAGGAGTAGATGGAGATCTGTATTTTTGACTCTGTTGTTTAGGATTCTCTATCTGCTATTGATATTTCCTGCATAGCTATCATAATTAAATGAGTACTGTTGACTAGTGACCCTTCATTTGAAAGATCGGAAAGTCTTTGTATAGCATACAGATTTCTTCTGGCAATTATCTTCTTTAGGAACAAGCCATTCTTGCTACAGGCAGAAACCTGTATTAAGTCTATACTGTTAGGGCAATAGGAAGGACAGATAAGAATTGCATCATAATATGTTATTTTACCTTAATAGAGACAACTTCCACAATATTTGTAAAACCTTTCATGTGCTACAAGTATGTGTCCTAAATTGTGTTGCCTAAAGAGAAATTATTCTGTATGATACATTGGTTGTTAAATATTTGCTCTAAGCACACATTTACCGTCAAGGATAAGATATCCATCTCTGCAGGTTTTGAGTATGATACAAAATCAAATATTCCTTTCTGAGAGATTCCTGTCACAGAATGTGAAATATTGTTATAACAGGTATTTTCTTAGCTGGGGTCTGAATGTAGTTGAATTTTAATAAAGATAGCAAAAGGAAAAGAAATATCTCAGAAAAATGCTTTTTTTATAAGTTGCAGACACTTTTTTTTTAATTGTAGAAGTTCTAGACCTGTAGCAAAATAGTAATATGAATTTGTAACAAAACACTTGCTTCCCCCTTTGAAAGTAAGAATACAGATATTTTTGTAGATTTTTTTTCCCTTTACGAAAAGAATGCTGCTGCAGACAAGATTTTACAAAGTTGAATACACCACTGAAGACAAATCTTTTAATAAGATGTTAAAAGCTTCGACATAACACAAGAATTTAGTGCTAATGTCTTTTCTGCTCATTTAAACCAGATGAACAGATGGATATATCTATCCCTGCAGATGGAAGAGAGCTGATGCAAAAGCAGAAAGGAGATATGCTGGTGGAGATGGCCTTCCCTTGTATCCCTCCAAGACCTCTTGCTCAGCCACAGGCTTCAACTCCAGTGTCCCAGAGTGCTCCAACTTTCTTTCCTGGATCTTTTGCTATGCCATCACAACCAGAGTTCTCTCATGTAAGGGTCCATGTATATAGCTTTTCTGAGGTTTTTATATGGCTGAGGCAGAAGATGTGTTTCAGTCAACCTCTATTCTTTTATGTTGAGCTTCCCTACTAAGCTGTTCCCACCAGTTGCAATTATTTATTAGTTATACTGTGTGGCAGAGAAAATGCAGAACAGCTTAAGAGGGCATAGTGAGTTACAAAACATAGAAGCTGTTGACTTTGACTGTGCTGCCTTCTTATGCTGAACTGGCCATCCCGCATCTCAAACTGCATCATAAATTAGTTTTTTATTGGGCAAGACCTTAGCATAATTTTTGTGGAGAAAGGGAAGCTGTTCCATCATAAAGTATTTTTATTCTACAAGGCTAGAATTTATTTACTGCATTTTTCAAGTTTCTTGTTCTTGCTGTTGTTTCCTTTGTGTATTTTGATTCTGGAAATTATAATTATTCAAAAGGATTTAACAGACAGTTTGTGGGTTTATACCTAAATATTATGAAGGTCGTGAACTTGCTAGAAGCTTCACTAGTTGAAGCAGTGCTTCTCCTCAGCTGAAAACAGCATTCGTGTTAATATAATATAGATATCATAGCGGCTCTTTCTGAAACCCTTGGTGGATCAAGTAAAAATAGCTACTAACTTGCCATATTGGCCCTGTATTTTGTGATTTGGTAGTGAAAGATACCAAGGATTGTGTCTGACTTTGCCAAAGATCACTAAATAGTAATTCATGGTGATAATTTTTCTCAGCAAAACCAGATCAATTATGGCTCTCATAAATGTGTGGAGAAAAAAGTTTTGGATGTTTTTTGTTTTCATTGATTGTTTTTTAATTAGTAGTTTTGTGCTAAACTTGCTCTGATCCATAATCTAGTGTAATTTTTTAGGAATAATAAACAGTCCTACTTGGGATGCCCTAATACTCCATGTCCCACTTTTCTCATTTTAGGACATCTTTGTTCCAACTCAGAGTCCAGAGAATAAGCTTGGAGAAGAAAAAACTGCTGGTTTAACCCCTTTATGCTTACCAGGAGATCTCTCTGGATCTACAGATGCTTTGTCAAAGATGTCTACAGATGACTCTGTGTTACAGCCTCCTGATTCTTGTAAACTGATGCTTTCTGCAAGTGCATGTAGCCAGCCCACAAATACAGACGTCAGTTCAGGCTCTCTGAACACGGGCCAAGGCTGTGAGACCACACAGGTAGAGAGGATTTCTGAATGCAGGGCCTCAGACTCAAGACTCAGTTCTGTGGACAATGATAAAATAAAACTAAAAGTGAATGCAGGTGATCAAGCACCCTCTGAAAACTGTGAAAAAGCAAAAAAGGAGGATGTAGAGACTGCAGGAATGCCTGTAGGACAGTTTGTTAATGCAGGTGTTGGAGAAGAGGGGCCATTAGCCTCTACAGTTCATCGGGAGATTGAGTGTATTTCTGGAAGTCAGGCTGCTGCAGGCAAGTCTGGTCTGCTTGAGATTTTGTCCTATGCTCAAGAGGCTTCCAAACCTGAGGCAGTTCCTGAGACTCAGTGTGAAGAACAAGAAGAGAAACTGCAAATAAAAGAGAAGCAAATAAAGGAAGATAGGTCTCTTGTTAATATAACACTTTCTCATAGGTTTATTCTTGAAAGGGAAGGACAGTGTCATGAAGATAAAGAAGTGAATGATTCTTGTAAAAATAGCAAAAATGTAGCCGAGGAATTAGAAGAGGTTGGACCAGAATGCCAGGGAAAAGCAGCTTTGAAAGGTTGCACTTTTGATGCTGGAGAGGCAAAGAGTATGGATAAAATGACTACTAACAAGGCAAAGCTCAATGAAGTTTTAGCTAAGCCTTCTGTAGGGGAGTTACTGGAGCAACACGATTTGCTTCCAAAGTTGAAGAGTGATGTCCAATCAGAAGGGGCATTGTGTGCCAAAAACCATCCCGATTGTTCGGAAGTGGGACAGGTAGTGATAATAAGCAATCAGCCATCACTTCCAGAGAGAGGGTTTGAAACGCACGTGGTTCAGCATGAGAATCCCCTACCGAAGAATACGGAGGATACTGTTAGGACAAGGAATCTGGAGCAAGAGGAGCAAATGCAGCCACAGGAGAAGGCAACTTCTAAGTCCCCCAGTCCTTCCAGTGGTAAGTGAATTTAGGTTAGTAGTTCACAGGTGTATATTTTGAGTGATGTCAAGGACAGCTGTATACAATCCTCAGTGTTTTCAGGGAGCACTGCTATTGGATGCAAGTTGAGCAGCACTATACCTTACTGTGTTATATGCCGAACATGACTTTGCTGGTTTCCCCTGTAGTGTATTTTTCATTCCTGACTCTCACTGCTTTCAGGTAGAAATGCAGGGTGGATTGAAGAACTGAAAATGCTGTGACCTTGGCAATGTTCAGGGATTTTTTTGACTTCTCCCCCACTCAAGAAGCAACAACAGCAGGGTCCTTGAAAGGAATAGAGTATGTGGTAGTCAGTATTTTCCCTTTTGTAGGTCTCCTTTTCTTTTTCCTTCATTTTCAGTGGAGAATTTTCTTTGTGGGGGTGTACAGAACAACTTTGAGCTAGAAGCTAGTAAAGCAATTTTTTTCTTGAGATTTTTTTTAAAGTGGAATGGTTTTTCACTCTCATGTAAGCTCTGGCTCAGCAGGTATTGTCGTGACCCATTAAAATAATTTAACATGCTGTGTGTCATTATACAAAATGTGGGATATTACACTTGTTTTGTTTGTGCCTCTTAGCTGGCTTCATCTTTAAACACAGGTTTTTTAAGACAATTTGGCATAGTCAGGAGAACAGTTCTGGTCTTCAAACTTAAAAGAGTATAGGGTGTATTAAATACAACAATAACTTTGGCAGTACACTGCTAAAATGATGATAAAGAGAAATAGCTGCAGTTACATAACAAGGTTAAAATGTCAGGTTCCACTTCAGTATTGTCTTTCACAATTTTCACAGTCCAAAACTTCCTTTTTAAGAGAGAATAAACAGAATTGTGTTTGACTTTGGATAATATTTTGCCTCTCATACTGTACTGAAAATGTTTTGGTTTTTTTTCTTAGACAAATCTAAATGCAATTTAAGCACATCACAGTTGGCTGTGTTTGCTTTTAAAAGGGAACTATAAGCAAATTTTTAAAGAAAATGAATTCCAAAATTAATGCTTGTTTGTGTTTTATGCATTTGTATTATGCTGAAGGGCTGATTGGTGTTAGGAGAGAGTTCAGGTTTTTGGCCTACTCTACTTAATTGGCCTTCAGACTCATGAAGCATGGTGGAAAAAGTATGTAGAGTGGTATTTGCTCTCCTGACATCACTCAGTCCTTAAGGTATGAAGAGCTGTAGAGCATCCCTCTACTCTTAAAGCAGCTTTGTTATTGTAATAATTATTTTCATAATAAATATTTTAGGAGTCTAATCCCTTATCAACAGACTATGAAGCATAAATCAGTAAGCACAAACTTTAGGTAGGGGCTTGCTAGGGGTGCACTCTGTACCTTCATCACTGATGAATGAGAGGCTGGACCCTGCAGTGACCCCTGGGGACGCCGCTAGCTGCAGGCCTCCCAGCTAGATTCCGTGCCACTGATCACAGCCCTCTGAGCTCTGTTGTTCAGCCAGTTCTCTATTGACTTTGCTATCTGTTCATTCAAACCACACTTCCTGGCATTACCTATATGGATGTTTCAGGAGACAATTTAAAAAAGTCTTCCTGAAGGCAGTGTAGACACACCGTGCACTGTTCTCTTCTCATCTCCCCAGCTAGTCATTCCGTCACTGGAGGCAATCTTGTTGGTCAAGTGTGATTGTCCCTTGGTCAATCCGTGCTGACTACTCCTGATAACCTTCTCCTCCATGTGCTTAATGGGGACAACCAGGATGATTTGTTCCATCTTTCCATGGACAGAGGTGCAGCAGTGCCTGGTTCACTGAGTCCTCCTTCTTGCCCTTTTTGAAGACTGGAGTGACACTGGCTTTCTGTCCTGAGGTGTCTCCTATACTCCATGACCTTTCAGAGATGAGGGAGCGTGGCTTAGCTCCCATAGCACTCATGGGCACATCCTGTCAGGGCCCATATGGGTGGTTGTGGGTGTCAGATTTGTCTAAATGATCTCTAACTTGCTCATCCTTGGCTGAGGGGAAGCCTTCCTTTCTCTATACTCTCTCTCTTGCCTCCAGGATCTGGGTTTGTGTGCCTCTGGGCTTATTAGTAAAGACTGAAGCAAAGCAGGTATTCAGTAACTCTGTCTTCTCTGTATTCTTCATCACCATGGCATCCACCTCACTGAGCTGCAAACCTGTGGTGGTGTTCGCAGGGGTCCCAGGATGAGGGAAGAGATGAGTATGTTGACTCCATGTTTCAGAAGGCTGATTTATTTATGATATATATTATATTAAAAGAAAATTATATACTAAAACTATACTAAAATAATAGAAGAAAGGATTTCATCAGAAAGCTAGCAAAGGAATAGAAAAGAATGATAATAAAATCTTGTGACTGCTCACAGCCTCGATACAGGTGGCTGTCATTGATCATCAAGCAAAAACAATTTCCCATGCTGGGTAAACAATTGTCCAAATCACATTCCAAAGCAGCAAAACATGGAGGAGCTGAAGCTTCCCAGTTTCTCAGGAGAAAAGATCCTAGCGAAAGGATTTTTTCATAAAATATGTCTGTGATACAAACCCACATTTTCCTTAGGTTTCTTTTTGCTACTGATGTTCTTGGAGAAACCCTTCTTGTTTTTGACATCCCTTGCCATATTCAATTCCAAATGGATCTGAATCTGTTACAGGTTGATGGTCATAAGAATGTAAGAAAAGTTTAACTGTTTTGATTAACTCTTTTCATTGATAGAACAGTTGAGACTTCAATGTGAATGAAAACATTTAAAATTTTAGTTGAGGCATTCACATTTTTTTTTCAGTTCTTCTGAAAGCTTGCTTGTATTCCCTTTCATGGTATCCCTTGGTATAATAATTAGAATATGCTGTTGGTAATCACCTGTACTGGTGATCAGTTCATAAATTCTAGTGATCATTTGTTACTAGCCTGCCAAATGTGGATTTATAGGTTAGAAGGGATTGTGGTAGCTAAATCAATATTCAGTTGAGTTGCTTCAGTTCTTAGATAAAAGACTTTTTAAATGGAGGCATGCTCTAGGACATAATATGGCAAGCATTCATAAACTGTTCATGAGGAGGGGCGGTTTGCCTTACAGTGTGTGAGTACCATTGTGCTAGAAGGTACCTACCCACTGCAAAAATACAGTGAAGTTCTTGGGTTGGTCTTCAGGATGTTGCAGTTGCTCAGCCATGTCTTTAAAGCTTGTGATAATCAGATAGGCGATGGTTTTCAGAGTTTTCAAACAGATGATACATGATTGTTTGCTGATGGGGCATTTTTCTATGAGAGGATTATGCAAACTACTTCTCTATAACATTGAAAGTTTGCAAGTAAATGCATGGAATGAGGCAAAAGAGCATTTTTTTACTAGGTTTTTGATTTATTTATTTGTTAAATCCTGCAACATCTGCACATAGTAAATCCACCAAGGCATGGTTTCCCTGATGCGATAGGCCACCTCAGCCATCGTTCTGAGTAAGTTTTAGGTTATCAGTTCAGGCACATGTAGCTTTTCCATTTAATTTTTGTCCTAATCTTCATTTCTATTTTTGACCTCATTTTCATCTTCTTTGGAAAATGCTGAGCACCTCTGAGGCAAAACTGCATTCTGTAGAAGTCCTCTTCATGTTAGGATATTTAATCTCCCTTTTATCTAGCACCTGTGAGCAACTGCATTCAGTTGACCACAGTCTAGATTTTCACTGGGAGAGATTTTTCATAAAATGTGAGGATTATCAGTTAGAGCAGCTGTTCAGGGGGGTTTTGTACAGCACCAGTGTTATGCTTTTTCCTATTTCCACAGCACAGTGAATATGTGCTTTTGATACTTGAACCAAAGTAGATCCTCTAAATTACTAATTCTGGTGCTCTGTGTCTTTTAGGAACCCCGTTTCATTTCACTTTGCCGAAGGAGGGTGATGTCATTCAGTCCTTAACTAGCATAACACCACCTCTTACTGGCCATCTCAAAATGGGACCCAGGAGACACAGCACACCAATTGGTGAGTTCGACCCAAATGGCTGTGTTCTGCAGTGAAAGCCTGGAAGCTTTTGATTCTTGGTGCAGTATGCATTAGGATAACTCAAACCTGCCTTGGCAAAAAATTGCTACATTCCCCTTCAATGGGGGAGGGCTTATCCCTTCCCTACAGTTTCCTTGTCATGTTTTCTCAGTCTCTAGTGAAGGTGTTTGCTCCCTGAGTACAGAGTGGTATGGAGCATGTCTTCCTTGCACTCACTGTGGTCCTGAATACAACTCCATTAAAGAATGTCAGAGAGCCTTCTGAGTACCAAAAGAGTTTAGACCAAAAGAAGATTGCTTCCAGTATTCATCATTTTTTATCTGAACTTTCTCTGCTAGTTTTACAAAAACAGCACCCTGCACGTGCTAGATAAAAAGAAGTCTGTTCTGCTTGGATCATAGTAAATTATTCTGTCATAAACTAAGGATAATAACTCTGCTACAGAATTTTCATGCTTCAGATCTCTAGAAAGGAATTTCCACTACTGCAGCATTACTAATAATGCGTGCAGTGAAGTGTCTTCAAGCCAAAACTAGGACCTCAACCCCAGCAATGTGAATGACAGTAGCTACTTCTTGTTTCTTGTTTTTGTTTTTCTGTTTTCAGTGGATGATACTTGCCCAGACAGCACTATAGCAACCAGTGATGTTACAGCAGAGGGCACAATGCGGACCAACGATGTCACCATGGAAAGCGCAGTGGTATCAGCAGATGTGTCAGAAGTATATGAGAAAGGAGAGTCTGGTGTGGTTCCTGAGTTGGATGCAAAACTTTCTCTGCGAATGAACCTTGTGACCCCTGTGAATGATGGGAGCGAGGAGTCCTTGCCGTTCAGCTTGGAAAGTAAGAGGATGAAACCTGAAGTGTGTGAGTCCTGCTGGATCTCAGCCCTAACTCAGAACCTCTCTATGGCATTCCCCAAGGCAGTCTCTGAGTCCCTGTAATTTTTCTCATTTTTCTTTTTGGGCAGTGTCACTTAAATTTGTTTCTCTGTTTCTGCAATGCTCTAAGCAAGGATGAAGTGAGAGGAGAGGCTTCTGTTGTGAGGAAAGGTATTTCCAGCAGACTACAAATTGTGATGTATAGTGGCAGTGGTATACAGGATAGGAAGCAAAGTTTGATTGTGTTGGGTGGGAAAAAAAAAATATAAGAAAATCATAGAATGGTTTGGATTGGAAGGGACCTTAGAGATCACATAGTCCCAACACCCCCTGCCATGGGCAGGGACACCTTCCACTAGGCTAGGTTGCTCCAAGCCCCATCCAGCCTGGCCTCGGACACTTCCAGAGTTGGGGCAGCCACAGCTTCTCCAGGCAACATGTGAAAATGCATCACCACCCTCACAGGGAATAATTTCTTCCTAACATCTAATCTAAATCTCTTGTCTCTTAATTTAAAACTGTTTTCCTTTTTTTTTTTTTTTTTTTTTTTAAATAAGCCCCCTTTTAAGTACTGAAAGGCCACAATGAGGTGTCTCTGGAGTCTTCTCTTCTCCTGGCTGAACAAGCCTACCTTTCTCAGCCTGTCTTTGTGGGAGGCATTCTCCAGTTCATCTCATCATATTTGTTGCTTCCTCTGGACCTGTCCATAATCTGGAAAAAAAAATTGACAGGATTCTAACCAGAACAGTGGCATTCAGTCTAATAGTCTAAAACTTGCAGAAATTTAGGTCTGTTCTGAGAAGTTGGATGGGGAAGCCTGGGCATCCTTTGTCCAGTGTTACTCAGCCTCTCTTCACTGAGCGTATGGAGCTAGGAAAGGTTGAGAGAGTCCTTTTAGATGATGCCAAAATCATCCTTCCCTTCCTTCTTGTTTCAGAGCCTGCAGCCAGTGACAGGAAAGATGGATCCTCTGCTGCTGCTGAGGCTGCTGCTAGGTAACTGGGCTTCTTGCTGGGCAGAGTTAATACAAAGGTCTGGGTAGATCCTTTCTCCACATATTATCAACTGTAGGGGAAACAAAATTAGGAGACACAGAAGCAAGGAACGTTCTAGCAGTAGATGTGATATTAAGTCTATAGCTCTTGCAGCAGGTTTTAATTACATAGGCAAAGTGGGAACCTCACTTGTTTGTTCATTATGGGCTCTGTGGTTCCTACCAATGTCAGCATTTTGCCTCCATTAGATTGTAGTCAAAGCCAGAAGTTCATGTCTTGTGCAGTCCAGAATGCAAGTCTGCCTTATCCATCTCCTAAATTTCAAATATGTGGGTTTCTGCTGTCTTTCATGGTGCAATTTTCTGCCAAGAATCTGAGAAGTTCTGAAGGAGAATTGTCTTTTTAGTATAAAGCTGATAGAAACTCATAATCAGTTCATGGATATACAGAAATCACAGGTTAACATTTTGACCAAAACATTGAGTTATTCCCTTGGTCTTTGATTTGTATGTATCAATCTTACCTCAAATTTAAGGTCTAGCATTGCTTGATTTAGCTTGCAGGAAGTAATGTTTGTAAATACTAAGAGGAATCTCAGTAGGAAGGAAGATGGTGACCTATAGTAATCAGAGTGAAGAGTAGTGGTTTGAAGTAATGACAAAACATAGGAATAAACTCAGTATCTTTTGTTACAGGATTGCTTGTTAGATGGTAATCATGCCTCAATGCTGAGGATGGGTGATAGTAATTTCTCTCTGGTTGAGCATGGGTTACCTTTAGAGGTATGGGATGAATATGAACTCTCAAGGTCTGCTTTATGACTGTAATTCCCAATATTCTTACAGTGCCATGAAATTCCTGAGAAGTAAGCCATAAAGGGTCTAACTGGTGGGTACCAGAGGCACTAGATGCTGAAACTCTTGATGGTGCTGCAGTTTTCCACACAATGGTTTCTGGAACTGTTCCATTGCTCTTGGCTGTTAGGGTGTCTTCAGAAATGACAGTAATGCTTGTGCAATTGCAACTTCATTCTTGATCTTTGAGATGGATCATATCAGTCATTCTGTGGCTGTGTAGGTCAACAAGCTCAATTCTCTGTTCTCACGAGGAGCTAGAGAATTCTTGTTTTGCTGTATGAGGGTTTTTCTCACTTCCTGATGCATTTTTGTTTGTTTGTCTTAAATCTGCACTGCTAGCTCCCAGAAAGCATCATCTGTGTTTAGTCGTGTCTGTGAAGTTCGTCGAGAGGATGAGGCCAGAGGTCATGGTCTTTCCACTTCTCCGTTTAGGTAACTCCTCACAGTCTTTGCCGCCAGTCCTGGTTGGATTTATATTCAGGTGTGCATTTTCTACATCAAAGAAATTGTGCTAAGCCATTTTCTTTGGGTGACTTAGAAGGTTGGGGACAACGGGGTAAGTATACTAAATCTGTATGTTTGTGTGTCACGTGGTTATCAGGCTTACCTTTTGATTGAGTGGCCATGTGATTCCAGAAGACTAATATACTTCAGTGAAGTCTTGGGTTTGAGAAAATTGACACCATATTTAAGGCTGTTTAAATATGTTTTCTGTCTCCTCTAAGATCTTCTGACCAGTTTTGATGGTTTGTTGTTGCTGTTGCTATTGTCCCCCTTCCAAAGGACTGTACAGCTGCGTTTGTTACAGTGAGGAGGGTGCCGCCTGGAGAACTAGAAGTAGAAATCTGCTTCTTCAGTGTTTTCCATTCTGTCTTTCGATGGGACAGTGAGGTCTATGTAGAAAGAGTAACCTGAGTTTCAACAGCTACATTAAAGACCATAATGAATAGGGAGTTCCAGCGCTGGGCAGGGCACAGCCAGAAGGGAGAACAGTCACTCCTCAGAATCCTCAAGTACCCAAGGGAAGCCAAATACGTACTTCTAGTTTGGATCAGTATAGTGTCCCATGTAGTACCTGGCAGAGGCAGTACTTTTGGCAGAGCAGACAAATTCTAATGAAAACATTAGACAGCGTTTGTGTTTATGCTGCTGGGTCTTCTTGCTACCTGTGATTATCAGTTTCAAGCCAGTTAAGCACTGGAGGAGCCTGAAGTAACTTCAAGATGACATGCTTCTGGGAAGTTGCATAGTTGGTGCCTAATGTGTGGAGTGTAGCAAAATCTGTATTTCAAAAAGCACTTAGTTCTGTACAGTGTCAGCCATATTTTTTACCACCCTATGTATCACTTGAGAAGTGTTGAAAGATTTTTTTATTATTTGAACTCTCTGAGTTTTGTGCAATTGTAAGAAGCAATTGAGTGACTGCCAAAGTGGGGGTTTTTTAATACTGCTTTTACTTGAGTGGCAGCATATTGGTTGTCTTGTTTTGTAAATCAGTAGTTTTGATCTGTGTGTAACTGGTTTGCAGGGGGGATCGGTTAATTTTTCCTGGCACACAAGAAGATGCTGAATTACATACGAATCCTAGTGATTTGCAGTACCAGCAACAGAAGGCAGACGGCAGTGGTGGACAGAGCCTAATTCCTCAGAGGATGCAGCAGGACTGCCATCAGCAATCTTCTGGTGCAGAGGATGGAGAGTCTATGGAGACTGATGTTGCAAGCACTCAGGCAGAAGATAGGAGAAGAATGCTGAGAAAACTAAGTAAGGCTGTTCAAATTGATCAAAGTCAAGAGAGGTGGGAAAACATCAAGGATAAAGGGATCCAAACTACAGCAGACTGTCTTTTTACCCCAACAACTGTTACAACAGCAACACAAACATCAGAAGAAATCTGTAGACAGGTGGAAACAGGAACCAGTATGTCTGGGCAAAAACCTGGGCAACAAGATGTGAACGTTCAAACCGACGAGAGCGGGGAAAAGCTTGTCAACACCTCTGGAGATGACACCGACTCTTTGCGCAGTCAGGTGGGATGAGGGCTGCCTGTATTTAACTGCTTTAGAACAGTAAAGTATCCTTTCAGCTAGTAGATTCATTAACAGTTGGTTCTCTATTGAAAAAAAGGCCAAGGGCCACTTTAAAATGTTAGTCACAAGCTGTCCTGAATCAAATGTTAAGGTAGCAGTACTCACCGGACAGCATGAATTTGGGAAGTAAATGTCTCCATATGTATTTTCTGGAAAAATGTGACAAATTTTGATTGGTTGGTTGATTATTTTTGTTTGGGATTGTGTTTTTTATCAACAGAAAGACTAGAAAGATGATTTTTTACTAAACATGATTTAAGACTAATGTGTCCTGTGGGAAATAGGAGATGAACAGCGCCATAAAAAGACAGTGCAAGATTGATGTGATACATGTGGGAGTCTACTGAATCAAAGAGTATCAGAAGCCATGCTAAACAAGTTTGCTGTTTCCTCCTTGGACTGTTGTGATTTCCCTTCCTCTACTTGTCAGCAGAATGCATTCAGTTCTCCTTTGTTTAGGGTCTCCTGTGTTGCATTAATTTGTAACAAGATGCTTAAAGGTTCCCTACTCCTGTACTTCAGCATGGTATGAGGAAACTGTACTGCAGAGGTACCCCTACTCAGAAATAGTTTGCTTTTTATTGTGGTCTGTTTTGATTTTACTGTGCCCTCTTTATTACAGGGAGAAGAGGAATTCAACCTTCTTCACCCACCCAAAGGCCAAGTTCAGCGTCGCCACGTGCGAACCATTCGAGAAGTGCGCACTGTTGTTACACGTGTTATAACAGATGTCTACTACATCAATGGTGCAGAGGTGGAACGAAAGGTAGTTGAGGTAAGTTCCTGTTTTCGTGGCTAAATGGGATGAGATACTTGCTGAAAAGTAGTAGTAGTTAAAGTGAGAGCATGTTTTGACTGCAGGAAACAAGTTGAATGAACAAATCTGTGTGCTGTGATGCCAAGGCTTTCTTCATGAGCAGACTTGCAGGCCATTTAGTGAACGGCAAAAGCTGTGGTTTTGATGCTGGTATACTTCATGCCATGTGTTCTCAAGACATGTTCAAGTCCCAAAGAACTCAACAAAAGACTTATTGTAACATAAAAATGGAGAATTAAGCGTCCTGAAATATGCTTACATAGTTGGTGTAATCACAATCATATAACCATTTCTGCTTTACCTACCAACACTTGATATCATTGTTCTGTAGATACATGTTTTTATATCCATAAAGCTTTAGTAACTCCAGATGACAAGCTGTCTGATCTTGGAGTATAAGCAACCCAAAGCTCCTAGTGTCTCATGTATTTGTTGCAGTTTCACACTCTAGAGGGATGGGAATTATTCAAAGCCAGACCAATTGGATACAAAGCTGAGCTCTGCCCTGTTGCTAAGGAAACTTCCCTGTCCAGGCATCCAGGAGCCATTCTGGCAGTCACAACTGTCACCACCTGAGCTGGGACTGAGGCCCCTTCACAGTGGACAGAGCTGATGGGTGCCCTGCTCGAGTCCTTACGTGCCCCACACTCACACAGATCAGGTTTCCTCACCCTGGACTGGATCCCAGGTTTCCCATGGCAGAGTCTCAGACATCTGGATCCTTAAAATAATTTAATCTTGTTGCAATAACTAAATAACAGTAACACCTTGAGCTGGTGCCTCCAAGGAGAGACCTCAAACAAAGGGCACCCTGGGCTTTTTTACCCTTACAGTCTAAGCTGGAAAAATGCAGGAAGGTCTGTGGGTTTTCTGTTCCTGCTGTGCCTCCAAGTGTCCAGGTCCCACGACCTTTTGCCTGGGGCTCTCACCCCCCAGAGCTCAACATGCAGCTTGCACTTGCAGCCCTGTGCTACCTGCACTGAAAGCATTCCTCAACACTGCTGACTGAGGTCTTAATGAGACTTCTTGATACAGAGCAGCTGCAGACCTGTAGTGAAAGATGCACTGTGGATTGGATTGGCCCAGACTGAAGTTTATGTGGCTGTCATCAGCTTCATGAATGTGATATCAGCTTGTCTGCACTTTGGACTGTTGATTGTAAAGCGTCTAGCACTTGTATTGTTGGAGAGGATGAAACAAGAAACCCTTTTAAATATGACTGCCTGACAAAAGATTTTGAGAATATAGAAACTATAAGCGAGATTGAAATGAAAGCAACCTTTGAGATACCTTAGTTGCTGAAAAACAATGATGTAACCAGCTGAATGTTATCCCCCCTAGAGGAAACAATTCCTTCTGCAAGCAAGCCCTGCAGCTTGCCAGACGGGGCCCAAAGAATAAGATTTAGGGTTTAAAACATAAACGTAGTATAGTAATGTAGTGATTCTTATAAGTTGTGTAGAAATGTTATAAGATATGCATGCTGTAGTAGATTGGTTAATGAGAATCTGCATATTCAACACTGAAGATGATTTATTGTATCGTAACGAGAACTTCGCTTTCTTTTCGCGCTTTCTTATCTCTCTTCTCCCTTATCTCTTTGCTCGCTCTCGTGCTCTTCTTTGCGCCCTTTTCTTTCTTTGTCTCTTTGTCTTCCCTCTGCACTTCTTCACCCCCTCCTTTCTACATGCTCTCCGCTCTTAAACCTTTGCCGTTGACTCTCTTACGCTTTAAGCCCCTTTTCTCTCGGGCCTGCTCCGAGCTGCGGCTGGCAGCTCACAGCAGGGCCCTGCACCCCCACCCTTTGCAATAAACTACAAGTTATATGACTTGGCTTCAAAGAGATCTCATCTCCGTCTGTCCCTACCGTGCGTGACCCCCGTCACTCCTACATGTATCATCTTAGACAATCCTCTTTTTTGCTTATTTTAAGGAAACTGAGGAGCCTGTAGTGGAGAGCCAGGAATGTGAGACCGACATGTCCCCTTCAAGAACTGCAGGGGGCTCATCGCTGACCTCAGGGGACCTTGGTGATGTCAGCTCTTTCTCGTCTAAGGCCTCAAGTCTCCACCGTACATCCAGTGGAGGAAGCAGTGGTCACTCTGCCACACACAGCAGCAGCATCTCAGGGCGAGGAACTAGAGCTGTAAAAGGGAAAGTGTGTGGGACAGAAACCGGAGAATTTGCTTTACCCATTGGCAGAGGCATCTTAGGAAAATTGAGGTAAGTGCAGAATCTTAGGAAAAGAGGAAGAGATGTTTTGCAGAAACAGGCATCTGGCTTGTGAGTGTGAAGCAGGGTAGACCTAAATCAAAGGTTTTCTGAAAAAGATCTGGCTTGATGAACAGAATTAAGGAGGTAGTATTTGCTTTTGCATCTGTTCTTCCTGAAGGAGTAGCTTCTTTTCTTGTGAGCCATTACTTTGCAGCAAAGAGGCAAAATTCTGGATGTGTTGTGATGATCAAGAAAATGGGATGATCCTAGTGGGCTGGCTTGTCTCCTCAAAACAATAACTCATAAATTCTCTAGCCCTAGGAAAGGAGCTGGTCAGCCTGCATCGCCACTCAGAGTTAGCCAAACAGGAGCACTGCCTTGTGAGGAAGAGGAGGACTGTATGCCTGGCACTCGTCAGGCTGGCAGAGCACCTGTGACACCTCGAGGACGAGGAAGAAGAGGGCGCCCACCATCTCGAGCAACAGGAACAAGGTACCCTGGAAAAAGGAGACTGTAACTTTAATTTATTGCAAGAAACAGAATAGGGAACTTCTGTCTTAATGTCCTAGAGGAAAAGGAGTACTGAGTATTTCAGAGGTTTCTGGTCATACCAAATAGCAACTGCAAGCACCTGCTCCAGGTATTTTATACTTAGTAATTGTTTTTTTCAGATCTTTCTGGGAATGCTTTTTGTCTTTTTTTTTGTCTTTTTTTTTTTCTCCCCTCTCTTATATGGGGCTGCTTTTTTCTACAGAGATTTAGCTGGACTGCCAGGTATGGAGGATCTCTCAACTACAGCATCACCTGAGGAGAAATCATGTACTCGTTCAGTTTGCCTGCCAGATGGAGGAGAGAAATCTGGCACTTCTGGCTTCTGTGCCTTACGCCGTAGTGACTCTCCAGAAATCCCGTTTCAAGTGGTGACTGTTCCTTTGGACTGTGCAGACTCATCCACTGGGAGCAGCTTTGTGGGCCTCAAGGTTGTAGCAAAGTGGTCCTCAAATGGGTACTTTTATTCGGGGACGATTACCCAAGATGTTGGAGCAGGAAAGTACAAGCTGCTCTTTGATGACGGATATGACTGTGATGTGCTAGGAAAAGATATTTTGCTCTGTGATCCTATCCCACTGGAGACAGAGGTGACTGCACTCTCTGAGGACGAGTACTTCAGTGCAGGTAAGAGCAGTGCTTGCGTTTCATACTTGGTTTTTTGAGTTGCTGAATGTGGTGGGGAATGGGTGCTTGTTCCAGGAGGATGAGAAGCCTGGGTATGGTTGGCTAACAGCTGTTAGTTGCTGTCTTGTCAGGTGTGGTGAAGGGACACCGGAAGGAGTCTGGAGAGCTATACTACTGCATTGAAAAGGAAGGCCAGAGGAAGTGGTATAAACGAATGGCTGTTATCCTGTCTCAGGAACAAGGAAATAAGCTGCGGGAGCAGTTTGGGCTAGGTCCTTATGAACCTGTCACCCCTGTGACCAAAGCAGCTGACATCAGTCTTGGTAAGGAGAGGTTGAGCTGCTGTTGCTATTCTGTGTCTTGTGCCTTTGAGGTAACTCTAGTGCCTTATCTGAATTGCCAATATTTAAATGTTTTTGGATATTCAGTGATGCTTTTTGTACTTTATAGTGAGATTTTTGAGATCCTTTTATTGTTTGCCCTCAGAGACATAGTGGTATTGACTTGCTTGTGGTCTGCTTCAAGCACAGTGATGCTTGCCGTACTTCAAATAAACTTGGTGGATGGCTGCTTTGATAATAAAGTCCCAGCAGTACTGAGAGGAAAGCAGACAAGCAGGATAGAGGACTTGAGAAGAAAGATGTATTTTTTTCTTGCTTTCCTCTGTCAGAGGGTGGTGGCATGTATCTTCAAGGTACTATTGAGTTCTGCCACTTCTGTACAGATAGGTAGGGTGAAAGCTTGTGGAGTTTGGTGACAGCCCATCACTAATTCCTGCATACTATATTGCAGATAATCTGGTGGAGGGGAAGAGGAAGCGACGTAGTAACCTTGGTTCTCCCAGCACTTCCAGCAGCAGCACAACTCCCACTCGTAAAGGGCAGGAGAGTCCACGTGTCCCACCAGTCTCACTGTCTGGGAAAAGGAAACTTCTTGCTTCTGAAGATGAACGATCCCCAGCTAAACGTGGCCGCAAGTCAGCAATGATAAACCCTGGTGAGAACTTGAACTCATCTAGTTTTTTCAGCATTACTTTTTCTGTAATTATCTTTCCGCTTTCCATAACTAAAAAGTAGATCAGATAGCTTTTTTTTTTTCCCTGCATGGTTTGAGGCTGCTTCTCCCTGGATGCATTCAGCAGCCAGAGATACCTTCAGCGTAGTCTGAGTATTTATTTGCCGTCTTTTGAGTTCTGCCTTTTGACTTTAATGTTGTGGTTGGTGTCTCTCTTATTTCTTTAGTCAGTCCTGAAAGCTGTTAAAGGGACCCCTCACAGCAGTCAGTGTTGTTTCAGGATGCTGTTAAGACTTGCAAACTTGTCCCATTAGTCCTTCATATTTTGATTTGAAGATCCAGAAGGATAAAAGATCCCTACCTAGCTCAGTGTAATTGTAGCCCAATCCTGCCTCCCTGTGTCTCCTGCAGTAAAATATCTGAGTTGAACTGGTTCCTCAGGTAAGACATATCTTTGAAGACTCATGGTGCTTCTGTCTCTCTGCAGGGGCTGTGAGAGCTGGAGAGTTTTTAAGCACCTGTGAAGGTGTAGATGCTGCAGATCCCCCAGTACTGGACAGTGACCATGGACCCTTGCCCCACAATAAGACCCTCTTTTTGGGCTATGCCTTTCTTCTCACCATGGCAACACCAAGTGATAAATTGGTCGACCACCAGAAGCCATCAGATGGTCCCACTGGGAGCAGTGAGGAGGAAGAAGGTGAGGCAAATCTTACCCATTGCATTTTCAAGTGAGATGCTGTGTCTTTAGGAAAAATGCTGGATACTGTCTGATCAGGCATTTGCTCTTTAATCCTTTGCAGAAAGGACCTAAGATTCAGTCTCTGACAGCCAACTTGTGGCCTAAGATGTGACAAACCTCGATGATGATTATAGGCTTGTTCAGCAAGCTAAGAAAGGTGTGAAAATTAGTGAGATCATCAGTGTCAGAATAGTATAATGTAAGAAGGAAGGTTTTGAGAGCTAAAGGATAGTGCTGGCAAGCAGAGAACATGAAAGCATGTATGGATTGCTCCAGTTAGCCTTTGCTAGTGTCATGTTTCATGCAGTCAAAGAAGTGACAAGGTGCTCACCTGGCTACTGGTGTGTTGTTGCCCTTTCTGCTGCCCCCCCCCCCCTTTTTTTTTCCCTTACCCTTTTAATGATTTTCTCTAGAAATTCTTGGGAGTATAGCTGAGATCCCTTACTGGAATAGATGAAGGCTTTGTAGACTAAGATGTAGGAATATAAGCAGATAGATTATAATCAAAAATTGAACTTTCTGCTGTAGATTTTTTAGAGATGACTCCGTATGATAAACATTACATAGCACAACAGCTGCGAGCAGGAGCTGGCTATATCCTGGAAGACTTCAATGAAACCCAGGTAAGGGTTCACTTACTAATCTAGAACAGTCACAGAATAGTTGAGATTAGAAGGAATTTCTATAGCTTATCTTGTCCAACTGCTCTGCTGAAAGTGGGTTCAAATAGAGCAGATTGCTTAGGTCCTTGTCCAGTCGTGTTTTGAGTATTGTCAAGGATGGAAACAACAAAGCCTTTCTGGGCAACTTGATCCAAATAGGGAGAAAAAAAAGGGTTTCTTGTATTTGAGTTTGTAACTGTTGCTTCTTGTCCTTTGAGTGGATAACACTGAGGCGAGTGTGGCTGCATCTTTTGTATACCCTCATATCAGTCATAAATATGTGTTAAAAAGACCACCCAAGCCTTCCTTTTCTGATCTTTAACAAGCTCAGCTCTCAGCTTCTTCTGGTATGTCAGGTGCTCCAGTGCCCAGGCCTCTTAGTGGTCCTTGGCTGGACCTGCTCCGGCATGTCTGGTGTTTTTGGTGTACTGCAGAACCTGGGAGTGGATGAAGTACTCCAGATCTGGAGTGGTCTCACCATAGGTGAGCTCTTCACTTACCAGATCTACTTGGACAACTGCTGTAATTTAGTGTGGCTTTTACTTTTTTTTTAATAAACAGGGTAAATTGTTTTTGGAACATCTTACTTGAGGAAGCAATCTTGTCTAGTGACTTACTGAGTCTCAGACTAAAAGGTCTCTGTGTGAACTAGAAAAGAGCTATGATACAAAAACTACTAGGCAGTTTTTGCCTAGAGCAACTGCAGAGCTTGGAATAGGATATGATTAAACAGATTCTGAAATTGATACTAGCTTTATCTAATTCACCTTTCACATAAATATGGCTGTGAAAATCAAGGTTTCAGTTGTTTTCTTCTTTAACCTGTTTAGCATCAGGATAATTTGGGGGGATTTTTTGCAAGCATTGCCTCCTGTTTACATGCCTTCTTTTCTCCCCTGAAGTGTAATGCAGCATACCAGTGTCTTTTAATTGCGGACCAGCATTGTCGAACTCAGAAATACTTGCTGTGCCTTGCCAGAGGGATCCCTTGCGTGTCTCATATCTGGGTCCATGATAGCTGTCATGCTAATCAGCTTCAAAATTATCGGAATTACCTTTTGCCAGCTGGATATAGCCTCCAGGAGCAAAAATTGCTGGAATGGTGAGTGCCAAATAACCATGATCTGAGTCTACAGACTCTTGGAGAGACCTGTTCCACTTGGGAGGCTCTTAAATAGCTACAGATACTGAAGCTGACCTGAGTACTGACTCCCTATACTTTCCCTTCCATATAGGAGCAGCATTTCCATCTCTTTCTTTGGACTTAAAATGACCTCTAATGCCAAGGTACATTTGGGTGCCATATACACAAAAAACAGTCTCTTTGGAAGTAAGGAAGGTGTCAGTCTTTCTCATGAGGAAGGCAGAATTCAGACAAGGCTTCCCCCACCCTCGGCTAATTTCTCTAATTGCTCAGAAATGGGTAAAGGAGAACAATACTATGTTAATTTCTTTTTCCCTTGATACATTTTGGAGCTAGCTTCTGCATTTTCTGTGGAGTCTAATCCAGTTAGCCTGTTCTGAGATGACAGAGGAAGTCAGACTCCTTAGGCAAGCTGAGGGGCAGACACAGTAGATAACTGTAGACTTTTGGGCAGGAGACTCAGGTCTTCCTGCTCAGCCCCATCAAAGTGGAAGTAATTTGGATGTGCACAAAAAAGGTGGCTCAGGATTAGGAGGAGCTCAGTTTAACTTTGGATATAGGCTGCTGCGCACATACCCCACCAACACTGTCTAGCTCTGTGTTAGTCTCTATAAACAAAGGATAGTCAGTCCAAGTACTTCAGGAAGGGTGGTAAGAGAGTGGGTCATGGTGTGCAAGATACTAAAAAAACATACATGGGAGCAAATCAGGTGACGAGGCTACTGGATATTCTTACCAGTCTGCATTTCTCTTCACCCTGCAGGCACCCACGAGAAAACCCATTCCATAACCTGAAGGTTCTCCTGGTGTCAGACCAGCAAGAGAACTTCCTGGATTTGTGGTCTGAAATTCTCATGACAGGGGGAGCAGCATCTGTTAAACAGCATTACTCACGTGCTCACAACAAAGGTACTTGCTGCCAGTTTCTCAGGGAATCCTATGCCACTGTGGTCTTTAGTATGGTTTAAAACCATGTGGGATGGTTTACAAGGTTGTCTGTAAGCAGAAAGGCAGGCAAAGGGTGAATGCTCACTACTCTAATATAATCTGTATATAGATTACATCTAGGACACCTGTCTTGCAGAGAAGCTGCAGCAATTCAGACAAAAGCCATCAGCTTCCAGCCTACGTTGAAAGGGGGAAATTGGTGTCTCAAATTGTGCTTCTCTTGTCCTCCTGAACTGGGCTGTCTCTCCCTCTCTGTATGTGATGTAGGCCCTAGCACTCACAGCCTGAGGTCAGGACTCAGGGTCGTGCCTATACTTCTGGCTACTGGTCTTCCCCTTATTTTTATCTGGACTAAAAGGAATATTTTCTTGTGAGGTGCAGGGCTGCTGTAGGTGTGTCTTAACTTTTACCAAGAGAATTCACTGCCTAGGAACGAGAAGACATAAGAGTGGTTCATAGTGGCAAAACACACTGAGCTGCCATGTTGGATGGGGCTTGAAGGAACCTGGTCCAGTGGAAGGTGTCCCCATTCTTGGCAGAGGGTGGAATGACATGAGCTTTAAGGTCCCTCTCAAATCAAATAATTTAGCATTGTGTGTTTCTGTGATGTTCTGCTGCAGAGCAAAATCCTCTTTCTTCACCTGACAGATGCCTGTCTTTCCTCCTGTACAGATATTGCTTTGGGTGTTTATGATGTGGTGGTGACTGATTTTTCCTGCCCAGCTGGTGTCTTGAAGTGTGCAGAAGCTTTACGGCTGCCTGTTGTCTCACAAGAGTGGGTGATCCAGAGTCTTATTGCTGGGGAGAGAGTAGGCTACAAGCAGCATCCAAAATACAAACATGACTATGTCCCTCACTGAGTGAAACTCTGCCCCGCTGTCCAACTGTTGTGCAGACTGTGTTTTAAACAGGTTTTAAATGTTTGTGAATTGGGCAGTATGCATGGATTATTGTATATAGTTTTACCTGCTGGACTTTTATGATTAAATAAATGTTTGATCTCTTGTGGTATCTGCTGGTACTCCTCATTTATCTAAACTTACTCAGGCAATGCCTTCAGGAAAGGAGTGCAGAGAAAAAAGAAATGCTTACATTTCTCTGAGCTGAATATCACTAATATTCTGCTTTGAGTAAAGCCTGAGCTAACACAAAGTAAGTTACAGAGAAAAGAGTGTTTTCCATTAGCAGAAGTTCAGGGCCATAGCATTTCTGTTTGTTGGGAAGAACACCACCATGTATTCCTCCAGTTTGCTCCAGCTGTTATTTTCTATTAATTTCATAAAGGTGCTGCTGAAGTGAGTGCTAGAGATAGACACAAGAACCTTGGACAACTAAACTACTAGGAGACTGAGGTACAAAGAGTATGTAAGCGCTGTGTATCTTTAAATGGTAACGGGATAAATCATCTGCTTTTGAGCATCTGCATTCACATCTTAGGGGTCAACTGGTATAAAGGCAAAAGCTCTTCACACAAACAGTGCTATAGGCTGAAGCCCTCCCTCCATCCTCATACAATCTTTAGTCCCTTGCTTCAAAAGTGTAAAGTTTTTCTCAATGTGTATTCCTTCCTCTATCATTTCATGGCTCAGACAGTTGACTGTGGTGGTCTATAAATCCCACATCCAACCTTCAACACTTTCTCTGGCTTTCTAGCTTTTTCCATGGTCAAGGGCTTTTAAACCTTGCATCAGGTGCAGACCTACCATAAACAACTGTAATGTGTGGAAGGTGCCAAGTCCTATACTTGCTGGCTGTTGTTACTGTGTCTTCCTGAGTGAGCAGAGAGGATTTTTTCCCCCCCAAGGACATGTAACTTCAGTGTGAGCTGCAGCTGTGTGCAAATACCAACCCTTTGAGGGGAAAGCTGGTTTCCTGGCAGCATTTGTGTTCAAATTGGGAAACCTGCTACAACACCCTAGTGATGGACTAGAGGCTTCTCTTTTGCCACTCATTCAAGGGTCTGTTCATTATAGCAAGGCTAGGAAATCTTAGTAACAGGCAAGAGCTCCTGCCAGATCATGCTCTTCAGTGACAGACAAGACCATGCCATGCTATTCCCTTTGCACTGGGGTGCAGACATTGACAATACTCCATATAATTGCACGACAAGATATTTTTATTTTGGTTCAGTAAGGTAGTCACTAGTAGCATTCTAAATCATCTGGAATGAAAATAGCACAGGTGAACATCCCAGGTAAGCATCTCCTTACCATTTTCCTGCCGGCAGAAGGCCCTTTCTACTCAAACAGGGCAAGGCTCCTGTCTTGGCAAGTGTAATTTTAGCACATAAACTATTAAATTGTATAGAGAAAGCCCACAGTGTCTCCATGATCTATGCACATATACTAGACTAGTGCACTGCATGAGAAGAGACTTAAAAAATATTTCTTTTTCCCTCCCCCTTCACCTCAATTGAAAATTGCTACTGTTGTTTCATTTATCTGGTGGTGTTTGACTAGAAGAGGTGTACTGTAAATCAGCTTACTACACAAGTGGAACTTCTGAATACAGCCAAAACTTAGAAGAGGATTAATTCCTCCATACTCAAACTTGAAGTGGAACACAGTCCAGCTGAAGAGTAAAGAGACTGTAGTCGAGCTGAAGAGTCCGGACATCTAATTCTGGTTTTTCACTTTCTGAAGAGGTTCAGACTGCCTCCCTGGAAGCACCTATAAGTATATGCAGGGCTGCAGAAAGCGTATTTTTTTGATTTCTCGAAGAAGTAGAATAGCTTTCTGTAATTGCTGGTCAGCCTCAGATAAGAGGCAATTCCTGCCAATTCCCTGTGAAACAGCATTTCATCAGGCAAAAGCCAGCTACAAAGAAAAATCTGAGCGCAAACTCTGCAACTGTCCAAGAGCGCCAGTCTCCAGTGCTTGATGCATCACTAGTCACAGCCTGAAGCAAAGGCCTTTAGTGCTTAAACTCCAAAACTGCAAGAGAAAGGTACAATATTAGCTACATGTTGAAAGTAATTCCCTTCACCAACCCACACCAGCATTTTCTGGCCAATATGAGCTAGCAGCTTGTTCAACTTTCTGCCAAAAGAAACTCAATGGGAAGAAAGCATATGAAACCCAAAAATTACCATATGCTGATTTATTATTGTTATTTTTCTGTCATAGTATTTATCAACACTTAGTGTAAGTCAAAATAATTGTAAGCCATCAATAAAAAATGGCTTTGTACTTCAAGTACCTCAGGATAATGCTACAAGCAGCCCTCAAGATATTCCTACCTGCCCAAGGTTCCTCCAGCCTGGGTGTAGTATTTGTTATAATCCAAGCGTAGCAGCAGTTGAGCTAAGTCGGAGTTTATCTGATGATTGCGAACGCTAGAGAGAATCTTGAAGAGCAGTGATGACTGACGACTGAATCCCTACAAATTTGGAAATGTCAGTTCTGGGCCTTCTCAGAAGAGAAGGAAAACAAGCATCTCATCTCTGTTTCTGCCTACCCAGTCCTTTAACAGCCTGAAGAAGAGAATCACTACAAGAGATGTGATGCTTGTGGTCCAGGATAAGGTTAGCTGTGAGCCACAGGAACTTCTAGATGTTAGTTATAAAAAAGGAGGGGTAGAGGTACCAACCTCTGCCTCCTTTCTATTCCAGTATCTGCCCTCATTCTGCCTCTCTGTGCACACAGAATTTCCAACTCAAGTTGATTAGGTAAAATAATTACAAGCACTTACATAGAAGGTCTTGGCTTACACTCACAGTTGTTCTAGAACTTTTAAAGCCAAGATAACTGCTTAGTTAAAATGTTTGCACAGGAAGAGAACAGATCCACAGAAACAAATTCACCTTCACCAAAATACTGAGTTGTGCAGCTCCCCGTTCATCTAAGGGACCTAGATTCTGACTGACCAGAGAACAAAAGCTATGACAAAGATCCAGAATTTCATTTAAGCAGTGGAAAACCTACATGGAATAAAAAGTACAAGTTAATAGTTGAAACAGAGTTCATACACAGAGAGAAAGCAGAAAAGTTGTAGCATTCCTAACAAAGATGTTTCTGATACTGTACTTTTTATTCAGGAAGATATTGATGCAGCATTTTAAAAAAAGTTTTCTATGGAAATGGGATTTAAATGTTATGCTTCCTCTGCCCCTCCCACAACCTTTACTGACTTTTCTGGGAAAACAGCAATTAACCATCCAGATAGGCACAGGAGTTGAACACTGGCTTCTCTATCCAACCAGCAGGTCATCACTGCAGCTTTGGGATTAAGAAGGCAGGATAAAGACCAACAAGAGCTGTGATTCTTTCACTGTTTGCTAAACTAGGAATTTCCATTGTATCAGTTATCTGACTGGGTAATTACTATTCTGACATCTTCATTCTATAATAACCTCATAGATGAGCACAGAGACGTGTTTCATTGAAACTAACCTTCTTTGCAGATGTTTTTGTGATGCTGTTTATAAAAATACTTCTAACTTTTTTTTTTTTTTAATGAAATTAAAAACACCCTAAGTCCACTCAGGAACATCACAACTAATCTTTTCTCTTAAGTAGAAGATGAAATTTTTCCTAGTCTAACCCATATCTGTGAATCCCTCAGGAATACAGCACTATGCTCATTAGTTCTTCTTTAATAAAATAGCCTGTGATAAAAACATAGTGATAAAATACAAATTATTAATGTTAACTGAACACTGAAATAAGCTTGACTTAGAATTGCCAGGAATACAGCATTCACACTCACCAACTGTAAAATAGACGATCTTAATTCAATTATCAGTTATAGTTTATACCTGCCTAACTCCTACAATTGTAGTCTGCAGGAGATTATCACTGATCTGTTTTAAAAGATGTGATTTGTCATACCTGTTAAAAAAGGTGTGTTTCTTAGGGCACTTGGATAATTGGTAGAAAAAGGTGAAAACAAGACCTACTTACAGGTTTTAGAAGGATGAAAGACTGAGCCAACAAATTACTTAGGAAATGATCATGAGCCAATCGTATACTCTCAAAATCTCTTGTGGCATTTATCTGCTGCAGAAGCTGTGAGAACTGAGACTCCAGTACATCGACCTGATGAGTATGTGAAGATACCTCATTAGTGGTTTGAGGAACTGGGAGTGCTTCAGACCAGCCAGAAGTTTGGAATAAGAAATTTACTTTTCTTATTGCTACCTTTATTTTATAGGCTGAGGATCCCCTTCTCGCTGATCAATGAATTATATACAAGAGCAGTACATAATGTGGGGTATGCAACAATTTTTGATGCCTAAGTAATATCTAAGTAGAAAGGGGAATTGTAATTTTCTTTAACTAAGGAAAAGTATATAGCTAGCATGTAGACAAAGGTATTCGATTGTAGTAATTTCTGAATTTTATACTGGGAGATACTATTTGGAATCTTAGGGCAAAGGCTGCAGTACAAAAGCTCAGCCACATTACTGTGGAGAATTTAGAAATCCAGGCTCCCTCTCAGTTATTTAAAAACCAAATATAAAAGCCCAAAACTTCACTCCAAGTAGAGTTTACTTAGAGGCCAGAGAAGGAACCAGGATGGTATCTTAATGATGGTCCTTCAGAGATGAGTGGTTTCTCACAAACATTTAGTAGCATTAGAGAGCTACTAAAGAACTCCTCCATTTCACTGATTCACAAGTCCAAAAACTTCGTAATTGGAGCAGTAGTCTGGAGGAAGCTCTAGACTTGCAAAGGAAATCCTGATTTCCTTAAGGTACAAGGAATCAGAAACCCGAGATAGGTCTTCAGTGCTCCCTCCATGCATTTCTGCCAGTTTCTGATTAACTGATACAATTTTTCTTTCTCTGTTATACTGACCTGCAGATAATACTGAAGATTGTCCACAAGGAAAGCCATGTGATCCCTCAGACGCCACTTGATGGCATCTGTTCTATTAGATTTTAGGTGTTTACGTTGCATCTGGAGAGCCCAGCAGTGCTGCAGCTCAGCCTGAACTCGTCGCACACTCAGCAGGTATTTGAACACAACGTTGTACCTACAATCAAAAAGTACAAAGTTGTTTAAGACTAAAATCTTCCTCTGTTACTGGAAAGTGGAGTTACTGGACTGGAGTTATTGGAGAATGTAACAATGCAAGACTGGAAAAAGAAACAGGTGGTGACTGCCAATAGTTAGGGCCAGTCAGGTCATGGCCCATGTGCCCCATGGCACATCTTGCAGAGCAAGATTTCTGCTTGTACTGATTAGTGACCTAAAAAATATGAAGTTAGTTTCAGTGTAAGGAGGGGAGCTGTCAATGAAAAGACTGTCAAAGTAGTGCTGTTTGTAAATCAGTGCAGATCTGTCAGCATCTTGCAGGTCTTACTGTCATTACAAGTACTTTCAATATGGGTAAATGGAACGAACCATTTTAAGGTTCAGGGAGCAATTGCTCTGTCTTTTTCTCCATAGAGAATAAGATCCCCCAACACACTAGTGAATGCCTCACATCAGGGAACATACAGATGAATATAGAAAGACCACACCTAGTACTTACTTCTCGAGAACAGCAGGAGTAAAAAGAATGTGCAGTGGCCACTGAACTTTGTAAGAAAGGCCCAGAGCTGCCCATCCAGATGTGGGGGCTTCACGTGGAGATAATTCCCGAGAAGGCCCTTCACGAGTCTGAGAAGTATCTAAAAACAAATAAGGTGCTGAATTATGTCATCTTCTCAGTCAGTGCAACCATGGCAAGGAAAAGAGGAAGAAAATAATTAAGAGGAGCCAAAGTAGTCTAGGCCATCACATAGGGCAGTAAAGGGTAAAAATTAGTATTTCTTTAACTTGAGAGAAGGGTAAGTAATCAATTTAAGAACAAGGTCACCATCTGCCCTCTTAATTTACATCTAAAAATGCAAGTAGATACCTTTATGTTCCTTTCCATGATACTCAATGGTTAAGTGAAGAAGAGGAAGAAGGTTGTCATCATCTAACAGTACCTTATGAGCAGACAGCTGAAATGCAATGTTGACATCTGACAACAAGAGAAAATGTATCAGCACAACATGATGCAGCTAGTGCTAATTTTGCACCCATTAATTATTTACTCTTGGTCCTAAAAGACAAAATTGATGCACTATTGACACTCTTTTAATTACAGTTTCAAATACCTGCCATCAGAAGGTTTCTGAGAGATTGTTTTCACTCACTTTCTGAGACATTCTCATTCACAAGTGCTGTAGTTTCAAAACTAGAGAGTTAAGATACAACTCTTCTGTACTGGACATGGCTTACCAGTTTCCTGTTATACCACAATGAGGCCAGTTGGTTAGCAAATAAGCAACACTCACCATGTTCCGTTACAGCTGTAGGTGGTGTCTTTAACATGTGCTGTGCGGTGTCTATGAAAGCCTGAAACAGTTCACCTCTTCCCAAAAGGTAAAAGTCTTTTATAATCTGTGGAGATAAGTTTGTTGTACCTAACATACTAAAAACTGAGCAGAAATTTTAAGCATCCTAGCTGATTGCACCCATTTTTATTATTTGGACAAGTGCTGTTTCTAAACACAGCTCTGAATTTCATTCATTGACCAAAAAGTCTATGCTGCATTTGTTTATTTCAAGATGCAAAGTACACATCCCTCTAACTCTGTCTTTGAGCATACAGTGATAGAACCTGGCCAATCTTGAGACTGGAAAGTGAAAACAGCTTTACCTAAATGAAGAAAGCCCAGAGTGTAAGGCAGCAAAGTAATTAATAGAAAGAAACAAAGAAAAGAAGAAACAGCTGCTTTAGCAAAAATAAAGTAGCAGTTGCATTACCTTCAGTTGTCCTAGTAGATCCGATTCCTCCACCATCAGTTTCCAAAGATGCTAGTGAAAATACAAAAATCAAATGAAACAACAGAAATCTCCCCTCAGAATTATCTTGGCCATTCAGAGGGAAGAGTAGCTGCTGTCTTAAAACACTTGCGATGCATACAAAAAGAGCACCTATACAAAATACTGTATAAACTACAATAGAACACAGTCAGAGTCCTGTGTAGCAGCTCATGCTACCAGTTAAAATTCTTGATATATATTGGCAAAAACTCTGCCTAAGAAACCTGAAGACCTGTGGCAAAAGAATGCAAATTTCTATGAAACCAGTTCTACTCCAGCTTTGTTCTTGATTCTCCAACCTCCCCCTTTTCTTAGGTTCTCCTCCCTGCCCCAAGCGAAAAAAAGATTAAAAATTGCCAAAACATGTGCCCAGCAAGATGCCATCTATTATGCTGAAAGCAAATGAAAAGTTCTGAAATTATTTCAATAATTTTCTGAAATAATTTTCAATTTTAATTAAAATTAAAAAAACACCATAGCTCCCTTCTTTCCCTCATGAAAGAGCATAGTATTTTTTAATGACCATTTGTGACTAGAAGTTCTGAGACCAGTTAGAACAGCTGCACCATTGAAATGTTTGTTCAATCACTGGCACTGACGAGCCCTCTTCTTCCAAGTCCTTAACAAAAGAGCTTCTCAGCCTGCATAGTAGTTACCCTTCCTAGGATGCTCACCTCAGCAACAGTGCTCCGTATCCAGTCAACCACTGATTCAAAGTCTACCAAACTAAAAAGTGGTTGCTGCTTGAGTCGATGTAGCTCTGCTGCAAAAGTGTCCTCCTGGTTTTTTAGGATGGAGCCTGTGCAGCAATGACAAGAATTTCAGACAGTAAAAATGGATGCCATTTGGAGATGTGCAGACAGAACAGAGGAACAGAAAGGCTCTCCAGGCAGCAGTTTCAGGTCTGGCAAGGAATGTGAAGAGGAGGCTTTAAAGTACAAGTACAAAGGTATAACATTACTATTGCATGTACAGTTGCAGTATATTTACTTGCCTCGGCAGTGCTGTGGCATCAGTAAAACCCCCAAATATTTTCTACATAAATGGTTGCTGCTGAAAGCCCTTTTTCGAGGACTGAGCTAGATCTTCAAACCCACAAACTTTTCTGCAACATTAACCAGCTGGTTTGGGTCTTCCCTTACCCCTGCCTCTTTCAAATCTATCCTACTGCCTGAACTTGGGGACTTTGTGTTTTTTTAACCAACTGAGCTAGAAGACAAATTTCCCCCCCCTCCCCCGCTTCTGCTACTGCAAGAAAACAGTCCACCTGAATTGGTCCTTTGTTCTCTGTAATGTCACTCAAGTAACTGAAGTACTTTTGCATAGGCATGCTCAAGGTAGTGCCACCACAGCAGTCCTCCCCCACTGGCGTAGAAATATATTTCACAAACCACCTTCAATGTAAACTTTTCAAGCTCTCAAAGTGAACTATCACCTAGAAATTTCTCTCCCTTGCTGTCTTTATGGCTCCATATAATTTGTCTTTCATAGCAACTTTGGGACTACCTTGCAAGTGAATCTCTCATGTTTGTGGATGCAAGTTAATCCCATGACACCATTCTGCAATATATATATAGAGCAAGATGTGCCTTTGTGTCAGTTTGCAGTCTTTAGGGAGAGGGATGCAAACTGAAAAGAAAACAAGGCCTTTGCAATTGCTTTATGCAATTGCTTTATGCAGAGCAAATCACACGGTAACTTGCTGCTGGAAACTTGGAGACTATGTTTGGAAAGTGTTAATCTACTCGTCCTGTTTTTACACCTCTCCCTTGGAATCAATCAGAAGCAGAACACTGGGACTACTGCTCTGTCCTGGCACAACTATCCATACAGTCTGAAGAATAATGGCCAATAGTCAGTGACTGTTGAGGAATTAATTAATGTGGCATTTTGGAAACTACATGTCAGTCACTCATAACTGAGCAAAGGTTGCAAGAAAGATGTTCCTTACCTTTTCTGGTCAGGTTAACATTCTGATTCTCAAACATCTGAACAGATTCTCCCACAAAGAGGATCTTCTCAGCAACCCGTACAGGAATGTATGAAGGCAGCATTTCTACTCTCAAAGAAAACTGCTTTAGAGATGGAGCTAACATGTTCTCCTCCTCAATCAAGCGCTGCCAGAGATACCAGGGAAAACAAAAATCAAGTGCAAAACAGTGTCAGGAAACCAGACAGAAAAGGTGTATAAAGGGGAATGTGTGTGAGGGGGGCATTTAAGAGCTTTGGAAGTAAGCAGAAAGGTAGCAGAACTGATTTGTATCATTTAACTAAGCCAGTAATCTTCCTTATACTTCTGGTATGCTAGCAGATCTCCCTGGAGATATTGGTTCCATCAGAGTGCAGCAGAAGGGGGAAAAAAAAGTTAAAACTTTGTGGAACAGCAACAAATTGGCTGTATTGAAGGGTTATGATACATAAGAAAAAGGAGTGTTACTGCAAATACATTACATCAGTCCTTTGCTGCCATAAAAATGTTAACTGGCATTACCAAAAATAATCCTCCCCTACACCCATTCCTATGTTTCAACACTGTTAGAAGTCTTGTGATACAGGCCAAATATAAACACTTCCACTAGTGAGCAAATAGGATAAAGATCCAAATGCTTACTAGCAAAGATAAGGCAATTTTCTCAGTTCCTGTGAAAGTTGTCTTAGAACAATACAGTAAGTTATTAATTTTTTTTCTGAATGTTAATAAGAAATTCCAGGTATGGAGGCAAGATCTTCCTTCATGAATGCAATATTAATAATCGCATCTGGCTTTCTTGTTACTGCAGAATTAGTTTCAGTGGTCCGTAATCCAGAAAAAAATCACCCACAGTTTTGAGAATGTTTCCCATCTACAAAATTCTTCATTTCAATAGGAGAATTCAGTAATAATTTGTATACTGATGTTAACAGGTTGGCAATTCTTAAGATTCTAGCAACACTTTTAGATGAGGCAATACCCAAGTATTTCATCAATCTACTCCACTAAAACTCAAGAGTTCCTATTTTACTCTTTGAAGAATTGCCAATGCTGTTAGTTGATAGTACTGAAGAAAGAAGTTGCTTAGTCTGCAATTTCCACCATGGACCTAGAAGACTGAACAATTTTCACTTTCTTTATCCAATATAGTGAAGTAACAGATTTTTCCACTAACTGCCTTTTAACGTTTTTCCCTGTTTTTCTCTGGGTGTAGTCCATTTTCAGCAGAGACTGTTGGCACAGGGCACCTAATTAGTATGCAACACAGTTTCTGTGCAGTCACAGCAAAGCTGCACGTACCACACTAACTCCATAAGTGCCCATGAAATGTTTTCTCACCATAAACTAGAGGGTAAATTTAGAGTTGAACTTGCTCCAGACCATTCTCTATTCAGACACTATTCAAATGCTCAGTGTGGAAGACTACTCCATTGAGAAAGGTACTTTGCAAAAGGGCACTCTAATGGTATAGCATCTACAGGAAGTGTTACCACGTTTCACCAGTGTGCCGGCAGGTTGCTCCCTTGCTTAGCAGTCCCTTGACTCTCACATAACACATTTTCTACCAGTAATGTCAGTAGCATTAACCTGTTATGTAACATTTGCACAACTAATGGTTGTACAAGAAAGGCACCTGACCCAGGTGCCCATAGAAAGTGCGCAAATCAAATCAACAGCCACCTTCCCCACACCCTGTTTCTTGAATTATTCACACTATCACCATTGCCTATGCTAAAGAGATCACAGTGTTGACCATAAGGAATGAGGAACCAGTCAGTCAAGAGCAGTGGGCATGCAGCAGTTCCCACTACTTGACATTAGCGTCTATTCCATCCATAGGGCTTTCTGCCGTGGAGTTATCCAGCTGTGCCAAACAATAGGTCTCTGCCCCTTAGGCCTGGCAGCAACCTATCACAGTATTATTTCACTTTACCATCCTAGAAGGTTTCAGTATAGTCTAGCATAGCTCGCACCAAAGTAGAATACAATACACATCTTTAGTTCACTAAGAACCAAAGATGCCAAGTTATGACTCATAGATCTTACCAGGTCCTGCAGTTCTCGTAGCTGTTTTCCTGTAAGCCCCCCAATTCCTAAGTCATCGTCATCTTCTTCAGGTTGGCTAGGGACATTTCCAGAAGAGGGGCCTTGTTTGATAAAGAACTCTTCATGTTGGTCTAGTAGCAATCCATGCAGCATCCAGGCAGAGAGCTGCTTATACATGACTCCATGACACACAGCCAGAATCCTGAGGTCATGTGAAACAGTCAGTCAGGCCTTTGCACACAATAATCAAAACCTCATTGTATGTTGTTCCAGAAAGTCCAGTTGGTCAGCCAAGGAGTATGGAAAGTACTAAATGCCTAATGTGGTATTTTATATATATATTTAATTTTTTTTTTTTTAAACAAGGGTGGACAAAACTAGAAGGTGCAAAACTAAGCTAACATATCCTCTGAATATGTGGCTTCTCCATGGAAATCTGCTGGTATACCAGAGGTATAAGTCTGCAGTGGTTGCTGTTTCTACTCAAAGGACATTTTAAGTGGTTTGACTTTCTCCACAAGGACATACAAATATCAGAACATTCACAGAGTCACATTTATAATTTTGAAGGATCAAAGATCAGAGATCAGTGATATGCACAAAAAAGAAGAAAAACCTGGGTCTAAAGTTTCCTAAGCCCTTAGCTTTAATTCTCACCAGAAGCCTGCTTTAGATAAATAATGAGGATGGTGACAGTTTTCTCCTGCATGATATTCCTACTTTTATACCAAGGCTGTTTTGCATGTACTGTTTCAACAAGTAAGAAACACTTTGACACTAACTCCAGAAGAATGAAGTAATAGCTTTACTGGATCTACATACTTTTCAAGAGCACTGCGAACAGGAGGCAACCCCCCACAGCTATGTTTGTGGACTGTCTCCAATATCTGGCACCCATGAATCTGGAGAAAGAAAAGGTTACATTAGGTCTGTTATTTGGATATGTATTGACCTTTTTATACATTTAAACAATACACTTTCAGTTAACAAAAAAATGCCTTCACAGTCTTGCAGAAAGAAAGGTGTAACATGCTGCATGTAGTGATGAAAAATGCCTTCTATGTGTGGCTTTACACTCAAGTTTCTCTCAATACTTTCCCTTAAAAAAATGTAAGCATCTCTGGATTCTTAAAACATTACCCTCTGCCTTTTTTATTTCAGGCAACAGCCAGAAAAAAACAGTCTCAGAAGAGAAAAATTCCAACCTACTGAGCATACTGTCCTATAAAATTCAGCACATCAAAGACTATGGGATAAGGGAAAAATTCAAATACAGTGTAAATGAATTTGTAAAATAGTCTCAATAGTTACAGCAGAACTAGTAACAGGGCATCCTTACTGGAACTACATTATTTTCTAGTATTAGAAGTCTGGAATGGGGGCAGAAATTACTTTGTCAGTTAAAGAGAAAATCTGTTAAGAGAAATTAGCTGCAATTTTACTGTACCTTCTGAGTTTTGATCTGTTCCACCATGACCATCACAGAGGGGAAGAGTAACTGAAACTGCAGAACAAGAAGTGAAATATTGCTTTAGGTTGTTATGTAAGGAAGAGAGTTGGACAGCAACTGAACACAATAATTTAATAAAACTATTATCTGTGTTTCCTCACAAATTAGAAACATGACATGCAACTCTCCAGGAAGTATGTCTTCCCTTCACTGGGCCAAGATGCACAAAGTTACTATATTCCAGCAGTAGTTCAGGCTAAACACAGTCAGTGAGCAATGTGTGAGGGTCAAGGTAGAGGACCTTAGCTTTGTGTTGAAGTGCAGGTGATCCTCTGAGCATGATTAAGGAACTACAGATGTAGAGGCATTAGATAGAAATGGCATGACATGATGGAATAAGCCTCGTTTATCCACCCACTTTCTTATTAGATAGACTCAATGAGGGATACGAGCAAGCAAAGAACACTACCTCTTTAATAACATGACATACCTGGTCCAAGGAGTAATTAACATGTGAGATGGAAAGATGTGGGTCAGCCAGAAACTATAACGATAAAGCAATTAAAGAAGATTAATTATCACAACCACTGGATGGTGACACTACCCAAGGTATGACAGCTACTGGTCTAGCAGAGATTAATCAAAACCTCTAAAACTGAAAACAGAAACCACAATAGTCTGAGACAGCAGACAAAGATGGAGCCTTTACTGAACTGAAGGAAGAGGGGACAATACTTAATAGGATGAAAAGTAATTTACAATGGCATCTCACAGGAATAATTCTCACAGGAGGGCATCCCTAACGTGGAAAGGAAAATACCTTGTTTAATTTTAGAAACTACTACTCATATATTAATTGCAGAAATGACAAGTTTCCACAATCTGTCAGCAGCACTACAGCCTCTTGTTCTGCATCTCTCTCCTTTACCTCTTGTTCTAGGTCAAGTAGTGCCTGTCGATAAGGCTGCAGCACTGAATCAAGACCTGTACAGAAGGCTCTCAAATAAATGCCATGCAATCCACTCTGGTTTTGCTGAGATGGATGGTGATCCTGAAACCAAACAATAAAATCTGCATCAGCATCCTCGCACAACTCTGAAGAGTAACGTAGTATCTGCGCAGTATCACAGCAGTAGTCAGTGCTCAGAACATCTTGAAATGTAGCTTAGCTCACCACAAAGTGATCAGAAAAACAAATAGAACCTCGTCACAATTAGAGTTACTTGAGCAGACTTATATTTAGCTCTTTTGTGGACATATGAAAGTCCTGGGAGCCACTGGTACCAGTGCTTCTTTTCACTTAGGTATGCCTCTTGCACCTCAAGGGTCTTCGCAAATCATGAGGAGATAGTCATGAGCATTCTGCTCAACTGACAAACACTGGCCAGTCCGCTGTGGTCAGAAATTATTACAAGACGTCCCCAAGAATAAGATTTTACATTTGATTCATTTTTCATTGCTCTCTACCCTCCCTTACAAGCATCGCAGAGAGCTTTCTGGAGCTCTGCTCGGTGCGAGCGCGCGTATGGGCCACGGGCCACTCCTGTGTCCTGGGCAGCTTGGTCTTACTAGCACCTGCCGCGCTCTTCCCGGGAAATAACTCGGCCCGGCGCCCCCACCTGCTGCTGTACGTGTCCCGTGTACTGCTCCACGAATTCGGCGAAGCGGATGTAGTCGGTGCCGAGGCGGCAGAGCCGGTTCAGGACGCTGGTCTCGCTGGGATGCAGAAACGGCAGCTCTTGAGACACCTGGAAGGGGAAACAGCGGTGACGGACGGACGGGCCGCGCAGGGTGGGGGGCAGGGACCACGCGGGTCGGGTGGGCTTTGCCCGGGGGGTGGGCTTTTCCCGGGGCCATTCCACACCTGGAGGCCGCCGCGCTTGCTCCAGGTGAAGGCCGCCCCTGGGTACCCACTCAGGGCCAGCAGCAGCTCGTGGATCATCCTGCCGCGCCGGGCCGCGCGGGCTGCCGGGAGCAGCGCGGGGGCCGCCGGGAACGGCGGGCGGGGGGCGCCGAGGAGACGGCGGGGAGGGCGGAACGGCGCAACGGCGGAACGGCGGAACGGCGGAGCGCGGCGGGAGGGGCACCGTGAGCGGGGCCGAGAGGGGTGCCCTGAGGAGGGGGCACCGTGAGCGGGGCCGAGAGGGGTGCCCTGAGGAGGGGGCACCGTGAGCGGGGCCGAGAGGGGTGCCCTGAGGAGGGGCCGCCGTGAGCGGTGTCGCCGTGAGCGGTGTCGCGCGGGGGGTGCCGTGGCGCCGCTCACGCCCGACCGCTCCAGAGGCGCGTTGGCTTTGGCTCGCGGCAGGAGGACGGTGCAGTAACGTGAGTGGCTGTGATGGCAAGTGCCTGTTTGAGAGGTCGCAATTCAGGACAACAGCAAACGCGCAACCTTCTATGTAGACTTGGTTTCGGTATGCCTCAGTAGGTTTCTTTATCGGTTTCGCAGGTTATCTGTCAGTGTTTTATCAATGCTAGTTTTACCTTTCTCTCTTTATTATATCTTGCTTTCCTTCGTATGCCCGGTAGTCTTCAAAACTTAAAAACGGTCTAGTTTGAAAACTATGAAGTTAATAAATAAAGTATTTTTAGCAGCCTCTTTTTCATTTCCCCCCCCCCAATTTTTGACAGTGTTTTTTGCTATGTGCATTTTTACTCTTCTTCATTTAGAAGAAATGATTGCTTAGTCTTAAGGGTCATCTAATTTCTGTTCGGTTCAGCTTGCCACAATAAGGTCTGAAATGTAGCAAGAATATGGGCATGTACTATCTTTAGCTGTACAGCTTTATGGGTGAATTGGGAGCCCCAACATTATTGTTTATCATGTATGAGTATAATAAAACTATCGTCTTTCTGTTGACAAACCTTTTAGCGTCATAGTAAAGACTGGGGGGTTGGGCTAGACATTTGTTATGCATCCTTGACATAAATATCACAGTAAATATTTCGTCCGGAAACCCCTGCAAAAGAACAGATAACAGTAGTTTATTTAAAGGATTTTGGTTTCCTCTGGGAAGCCTAGTGATTAGTCACTAAGACAAAAACCTAAAAAGATTTTTTTACAGAATTGGTTGCTCAGAGTTTGAAATGAGAGAAAAATTGGTATCTCTATAATACTTGCAGAGCCATCTGACTAGTGCTCATTCAATATTAAGGGAAAAAAAAAACAAGGAACAGGAAAGGCAATAAATTAGACATAAATATACAGCTCCTAATAAAAACATTTTGTAGAGTCAATAACAAACACCAGAAATCTTAAATCAGGGGAGCTGTTAGAGGTACCGTTGACTACAACCTTGAAGAGGTTCAGAAAGGTTCTTTGATGATATGTAATAATTGTGTTTTATTTTTCTTATCAGAATAAGATGTTTTTGAGGGAGGATTGTGGCACTGTGCAAAAAATGTTACGAGATTTTTAGGGGGAACAAAATAAATTCCGCATTCCACAGTCTACATATAAACATTATTTTGAATGTCTTCTCATTGCATAACTTCCAAGTGGCCACATGTGAAGTAATGCAAATGTTAATAAATAGAACCCTAACTGTATTATGAAACCTTTTGTTTTGTAATTTATGTCTGGCATTCCCCAATGTAGTTATTTCTGTAACCATTGAATTATGTCTTTCTTTAATCAATTAGGTTCTCTAAGATTGTTGAGTCCAACCAATGATCGAACACCACCTCATCAACTAGACTGAGGCACTAAGTGCCATGTCCAGTCTTTCTTCTAACATTTCCAGGGATGATGTCTCTACCACGTTCCTTGGCAGCCCATTCCAATCTCCCTTCCTGTGAAGAAATGCTTCATAATGTCCAACCTAAACCTGCCCTGGCACAGCTTTAGACTGTGTCTTCTTGTCCTATTGCTTGTTGCCTAAGTATATATAGTAAGTAAATGTACTTTTTGATGGGCTCATGGAATCATTGAGTTTGGAAGTGACCTCTAGAAGTCTCTAGTCAGTCCCACCTTGTTTCCTCAATACCAGGTGAACTCGAGCAGGTTTGTCCAGGACTATGCCTAGTTAGGCTTCAACTGTCTCCAGGGGCAGAGATTCCCCAACTTCTCCAGGTAACTTGTTCCAGTGTTGGATCACCTTCAGAATACAAACATTTTTTATTTTGTTGAAATGGGACTTTTTATGTTTTTCAGTCCATTGCCCACTGATTCTTGGCATGTTCTCTTGTGCTCTCCTCATATGTCAGATGCTCCAAACCCTTAATCAATTTGACTGTACTTGTTCTATTATGTCCATGTCTTCCTTGTACTGGGGAGGCTGAAACTGAATCCACAGCCACAAAGATGTCTCCCTTACCTGCTGGTGATGCTTTTCCTAACAGAGGCTATTGGTCTTCTAAATTACTTAATATGGGCTTAGGTGGTAAATGTATGCCCTGGCACTGAAATTCATGGAACTAATTAAAATGGATACATGGTGGCTGGCATTGTCCGTGCTCTGACCCTTGAACAAGAAATAGGCAAAGCAACAGTAATATGTACTGAGGGGAAAGAAATTTTCAGGGCATGATTCTCTTCTGGCAGTGCTTCTGGATATTGCTATTATTTTTGGGCACCCTGCTTCCACTTATGGCTGAGGTGAGTTACCACGGTTTGGTCAGTAGAGATGTTTAGATGGAAAGGCATGGCTGCTTCCAGCAAGGCCAGGTTTTGCTACTGTGAAGGGCAATGCAACTGGGGAACCTGGCAGGACAAGAGGGCTTAGGCAAAGCAGCATGTGGGAGGCAGCCGGGCCGTGGAGGCTGAGCTGATTGGGCTGCACCGCACACAGTGGGGCTCACATGGGCTGGGCGCACATGGCTGGGCTGGGAGGGCTGAGAGGGTAAGACGTGGGTCATGACCAGGTTGACCTGGGTTGTGCCGCATATGCCGGGGGAGTTTGAGAGCTTAGCTGGGTGTTAGAAATGAGGCTAACAGGAAGATTCAGGGCCAGGGTGCTGGCCCTGTGAGAGGGAGGGACAAGGCGCCCGAGCCGGGTCCTTCAGGTTTACGGGATGGGCCGAGCTAGACTGGGGGTTGGGTCCGGCCGGAGGGGGACTGCGCAACTCGTCGTTTCTCTCCAGCGGCGGCCGAAGGTGGCGGGGGCGTCTAGGGTGCGGCCGGGGCGGGGAGAGGGAGAGAGAGCGCGGAGGGGCGACTCCTCCCCCGCCACACCCGGTGCACAGGAAGAGGAACAGCCGCGCCCTGCTCCCGCTAGCCCCGGCCCAGCGCAGCGCCATGGCGGCGGAGGACGTGGACGGGCTGGCCGTGTCTCGGCCCCACTATGGCTGTGAGTACCGGGACCCCGGGGGTCTGGGAATCCGCGTGACCGCCAAGCGACGCCCCGCCCGAGCTGTCCGTGCCGTCCAGCGCTGGGACGGGAGGCTTGGTCACCGCAGGCATGGGGGCAGCCGCGGGGTCCGGGCCCCGGGACTGCCCCGCGGGCGCGGCGCGCCCCGCCGGCTCTCCTCGCGGGCCCCGGCGAGCTGCGCCTTCCGCGAGATGGGCGCTGTGCCGCGCGGGAGCTCGCCAAAGCTCGACGGTCCTCCTGAGTGCTGGCGAGGAGCGCTGGGAGAAGGCAGTGGATGAGCAGCGACGGGGCGTCCCGCGGCTGTGCCGCCGTCGTCTGCCGCGGGCGAGCCCTGCGCCGCGCCCAAGATGTCCGCCGCGGGCGGGGCGGGGGCGGCCCTGCCTTCCGCCTTCCCGCCGATTCTGGCGACCACACCCCATTTGCCGGGCGGAACGCCGCTCCCGTCGGACTCGCCTTGTCCCGCGACTGCCTTGTCGTGGGCTTGCTGTGGAGAGGGGGCATCTTGGCGTCCGACGCGCGGGCTCGCCTGTGCTACGATACTGCGTCAAAAATGATCAACGGCGGAGGAAAACGTGGTGCTGTGGAGGGGCGATGTTGTAGGCGGCAGTCAGTCGGACCTGGTCTTTTAACACTTCTAGGGATGGGGTTGCCACAGCTGTGAGCAGCCCGTGCCAATGCCTCACTATTTTCTTGGTTCAAGAATTTCTCCCTATCATCTGGTCTAAATCTCTCCACTTCTAGTTTAAAACTGTTCCCCCTTGTCCCATGAGTATCGCCCTCTTCCTTTTATAAGCCTCCTTTTAAGTACTGAAAGGCCACAGTGAAGTATCCCTGGAGCCTTCTCCAGGCTGAGCAACCCCTGCTGTCTCAGCCTGCCGTTTTGGGAAAGGGGTTCCAGCCCCCATAGCATCTTTGTTGCCCTCTGGACGTGCTGTAGCAGGTTTTGTGCTGAGGACACCAGACCTGGATGCAGTGTTCCTGCTGGGGTCTCACAAGTGCACTGCAGATTGTTGTTGAAGTTATTTTAGGTATAAGCTAACCTTTGCTGAATAACAGTATGAGATATTTCTTATTTGTCAAATTGGTTCATAAAACCTAAAATCTGTAGGTTTTTCTTCTTTTTTTGACATGAGATGTAAGTATGGGAAGAGAAGACTTTTTCACCGAGGCTTTGAACACACAGAATCTAGAAGATTTAGGCATATTACCCCTATGTAGATCTTCAGCATGATCTGAGGATGGAATGCAGGTTGGGAATCTGAATGATTCCCTTCCTTATAGGGAGTGTGAGTAGCATTTCCACCTTGTTTTAGAGGTGGACTATAAAGATATAGAAGGGATTATATGATGTGAATACGTATTTCTGTCCTTCATTAATCTTTTGCTATCAAAATTGGAGGATAGGTGAGGAGACAAGTGGTTGCTGATGGGCTTTTGAGGAAGACAAAGGCAAATCTAGAAGAAAATAAGAAAATAAAGGATTGTTTCTAAGAAATTGTGAGAGGGATGCAGTCAATTTGAGAAATCAGGAAGAAGGAATCTGGCACATTTATGTGACAAGGATAAGGAAATGGAGAGTTTTCTGTTGCTCGTAAAGAACAAGTCATTAGATCCTTAGTTTTCTGAATTAAAGAAGAACAACTGTGATGAGTTTCTGTGGGAGAGGTTGCATCTGATTTTTGATGTGCCTGTTCCATTACATTCAATCTTCAATCATCTGAGGGCTGTGTTTTGTTTATTTTCAGCCGTCTTGGATAATGAGAGGTTAACAGCGGAGGAAATGGATGAAAGGCGACGCCAGAATGTAGCCTATGAATACCTTTGTCATCTGGAGGAAGCAAAGAGGTGAGAATAATTGATTTTGAAACTGCTGGTGCTCTAAAAGACGATGTGACCTTTGGTACAGGGAATAATTTGGATGCATCTTACCTCTTGTCTTGGTTTCTTAGTGGCTATATAGTTTTGCTAGAAAGAACAACCAATCAAAAAAATCAAAGAAACTGACTTCCTCTCCAAAAAAACTAACTGACCTCTGATGTGTATTTCTAAGGTTCTCAAAGACTTCATGACAAGGGCTCTGTAGCTGTTTGTTCTCTTATTCCTAGCACTGGATGGGTTCTCCTGATGCTATGATGATTTTTTACCTTTTCTTTTTATATATCACTTATATATTCTCAATACTCTTAACATGCATACTTGTAATTCTTTAAGCCTAATGTCTTAGCACAGTCCTGGTATTCTATTAAGCCAGAAGACCAAACATCCTGAAGGCCTTGCACTTGGAGGCCAAAAAACCTTATGGTATCTTGAAAAACCAAGACTCCCTCTCAAACATGTCCTGTAAACTAAAATTAAGTCCATCTGGGGGAAAATACTTGGAGATAAGAAAATGTCACACTGTTCATTTAAACCTCTCAGTGGAGTATAATTTTTAAATATACTAATTTACAAAGTCCGTAAAATTGTATATGTGATCTACTGTGTGTGTACATTTTGGTCTATTCCACCTTGGTGAATTATTGCACCATAAAAATCCTTATTAGATACCGAGATAAAAAGCCCTTTATCCCTTAACCCTTTCTAACTCTTAATTCTAAAGCCAAAGGCATCATGTCCCGTTGTCTAACTTGTATATGTCTGGTGCACTATTGCCTCCTGGCTTAGCAGTGCACATGAAAAACAGTTATTCCCTTCCTCTTAACTGAAACCTTTTACAAATTTAAATTGTAACAGTGTATATTCCTTGCACACTGAGACCTCAATTCTTGCATATTTCTCCATGCATCCATATATTTAATAGATCTGTAGTACTTTTCCCTGGGTTGCTTGGACTGCTTTCTGGGCACTCAGTGCCTTTCTGGAAGTTCACTGCCAAAAGAGAGAAAACTTTTCCAACAGGGCCTTAGTGGGCATACTTAGAAAAAGTGCAATGATTATTTTGTATACTCCAATGGATTTGGTAGTATCATACATTATTGCATGGTATCTGCTTTTTCTTGATGTTATGGTATAGTAGAGTTTTGCTGAGTTGTCACCGTGAAGTTGTGCTGCTGACTTTTGTTTCTCATCTTTTATTTATATGGTCTGTTGTGTTTTCCTGAGTGTTACCCTTCACTCAATCCTGCTGAATTAGAATTTTTCTGATTTTTGTTTAAAATATTGAAATAGCTTTTATTCTTATTTTCCCTGTCTGGGTGCTGAATTTTGTGTGAATCTGTGTTAGCACGGCAGGCATGTTCAGCTGTAGTGACTTTACTGAGGAGGAAGTACTGAGTTTGTACAAGTTCAAACTCAGTTCTACTGGCAGAATATAAAGGGCTGAATTCCAGGACTTTTATTTTACCACAAATTTATAGTATATTTTTGAAGGGACAGGGAGCACGCAGTTTATGCTGTAGTCCTTTAGGCACTTAATGAGAGTTATCACTGTTGTAAATTCGCAGAGACTGCTTAGTTACTAGTAGACAATTTTCCGTCCATACAGACTTGAATGAAGTTTGAAGTAGTAAGCAAGATCTGACTGTGTTTCAAAATAACTCCTTCCCTTTGAATCCAAAGTCTACCAGCAAATGCGGGGCAAACAGGAAGAGATGAGTTGCACTGTAGTAACTGTCCAAGCTTGAAGGAGCCCCAGATCCTTCACTTGTGGGTTCTTCCTGCGTTCAGCCTTGGAGTAAATGCTAGAGGAGGTGCTGATTCTCACTTGAATTCCATGCTCAGGTCTGCAAAAAACCCAAAAACCACCTCAGGCAAAAATACATTTTACAGTAACAGCTTTAATATTTTCGTCTAGCTCTTGCTTAATCGTGGGTACTTACTCTTTAAATAAATCAGCTTTGACTCCGAAGTTCTTAGTGATCTTGTCTCTGCTTCTGAGTGTCGTCTTGATGTTGATGAGATTGAGCAGCTGGGCATTTGATTTTTGCCGCACATTGTCAGAAAAAAGAAGTGTTCACTCTTGTCTCAGGGTGAGCATTGAGATGTTTCAAATAATGCCTAGTGGTAGCCAGTATGTTTTGTAAAGAATGAAGAAACAGCTGTGCTGCTCCAAATGCAAGTGGTGGTGTACAGCCTTCCTTGTATCCACCTTGGCAGTAGGAGCACATATTTTTCAAGTGGAAGGTCTGCTTGGAGAGCCTCAACCCTTATCCAACCCATAACTCATGTTTGCTTAGTGGCATACAGGCTATTCATGTATATGTGAGTGGGAGTTCCTGATTCCTATAAAGAAGGCCATATCACTTAACATAAGAGTTAAAGATTAAATCTGTTCCAGGAGGGGAGCAGACTTCTGAGTTTAATAATTAAGATATACAAGGGAGAGAAAAGGCTTGAGTTCACTGTCTACTTCCAGGAATTTTTTTTCCTTCCTGAGAGGTTATTTTGTAAATTGCCCTTCGAGTTTTGTTTATTGCTACTAGTGCAGTCTAGAAGAGGGCTTTTGACTGCTTTGTTGGTAAGGAGATTATTTAGCAGAAGCAATTAAACAAGAGCTATAAGAGATCAGTGTGTTTGAAATTAATGCCCTTGATCTGAGATTTTCTATATTTGAGTTCTTTGCCAGTAGTGTAACTGAGACGTAGCATCTGAATTAGATACTGTGGCTTTTTCTTGTACTATTGATTACAGTCCCTCTGAGCTGTGAGAGGCCTAATAATCTTTCTTCATGGTGAGAGAATGTCAGATTGAAAATTATATCTCTAAGGGGAAGAGGAGGACCTAAGAGCCAAGGAAGGTAGCTGGTGTACTCTGTGTTGCACTCAGAAGCTGGAAAGGTGGATGTTGTAAAGGTGATGGTAGCCAAGGCAGGGTGAGAGGCAGCTGAAGAGCAGCAGCTGGTGACTCCTCTCCTCTTCCCTGTAATCATGTTATATTATTACAGTATAGTATTGCATTCAAACACTGTAGTTTGTATTTATTTTTTCTTCTACAACATAAAGACAAGTAAAATCATGTGGTTAACAACGTGCTGATTAGCATTATTAGAGGCTTGCTAGCCCTTTAACCGAGCAACAGATATGGAATCTAGAAGCAAAGTGTTTTTTTTTTAAATGTTAGAAGACAGGAAGATAATAATTGGCTAGCACCTAATTTCGTACTGAAGTAAAAAATATAGAAAAGTTTGAATTTCTGATCTGTTTGATGTGATGGCCCATGTGCAATGTAACTTTGGGCACTTCTGTACTCTATTTATGGCAATTTATAGCTGTTTGCAAGACCCGTCTGCTAATGAGCATACATCAGAAGCATTATTAGAGTTGTTTGATTGGTCTTTTTCGACTGTCACTGTTTTTTTATTGTTATTTTGTAGTTTTTTATTTCAGTTAATAATGTGCAACAGTCTTGTGAAACAGGAATTAATTCTTGCTAGTTGGCGAAAGTTACACTCTGCTTCCCTAAGTTGCCCAAGATTGTGAAAGACTGAAATGAAATTTGGAGTTAAAATGAAGATTGTGAATAGAGGGATTACTGTACTATGTGAAGAAAAATGGCTTTATTAATAAGTGTTGTTTAATACTTCAAATTTTCTTTTCCATGTTCTCTTGTTTGTTTGTTTGGATTGCTTTACTTTTTTGTTTTGTTTTGGGTTTTTTTTTGTTTTTCCCTGTCTCCAAATCACAGTAATCTAATAGAAAAGCTGTGGCAGTGCAGATAAAACTGCAAAAATATACTCTGTTCTGTTGCCAGCTCATTCTCACAGAAGGGTAAGGGTATATTTGTCTTGAACAGAAGCAGCCTGAGACCTGATTTTTGTGGTCCTTTTCTAAGAGTCAGGGTGTTTTACTATAATATCCTTCATCAATGTTTCCACTTGGAGATTGGGTCAGATACTGGTTTTGGGTTGGTTGTTTGAATTGGTTTTCAATATGTGTTGTTTTGTGGTGGGTTTTTTTGTTTGTTTTCTGCTTCTCTCAGACACAATGTAAGTGTCATGTTAGATTGTAATCCAGGAGTATTCATAGACAATATTTTATTATCACTAGTTATAAGTTGAAGTAACTTCTGCTTAGCTCTTACCGCTTTATTTGGGCTTTTATCGGGTCCTGTTTGGACTTGAGGTATTTCTCTACAGATCCTGTTCTGTTTCGTGTGACCTCATGCAGTTGCAGGGAGTGGCTGTCTGGACTGGAAATTACTTGGAATGCACATTCACGACTATTTTTTCTGAGAAGTGGGTGGAGAGAGGTACAGAAAGGACAGTGGTGGAGTACCACCATCTTTGCCTCACTTCAGATTCTTCTTTTATGACTCACTGGAAATGGTAATGAACAGCAGGCCAGGAGGAAAGAAACAACTGTTTGTTTAGAGACCAGGTTTTTTCTTTTTGGACGGTGCTTTCTGAAGGAGTACTGTGTATAATGTAAGGAGAAAACAGCCCAAAATAACCAAAGCAAACAGATGTTGCTAACAGTTCTTGGCTGTTAAGTACTGTGGACTGCTTCTTAATAATCCTTATTTACAAGAAATCAAGTTGGTCTGGAGGAGTGATAACTTCAGTGATGTTGTAGCTTCCAGGCATTTAGGCCTATTTAGTTTCTAATGCTAAATGATCAAGGCAATTATCTTGAAGAAGATTTCTGTGTGTTTGATAATTACGTTCCTCTTGACTGTGGGCTTGGTACTCATCTCAGCTCTCCAGGACAAATGATCAATCTTTTTTGGCAGACATGGCAAGAGCAGCAGTATCCTCATCAGCAAGAGCAGCTAAGAGAATTTTTACAGGTTTATGGCAGTGTTTGCAAGGAAGCAAAGAGGAACCTCATATTTACTTTTAAGGGGATAGGGAGTAGTAGAGGGAAAGATTTTAATGACAGAGTATCAGTATTGTCTTTGGTTCAGCTGCATGTTGCCAGGAATCAATCACTGGGGAAAATCTGACATGTGTTACTCAATTATTTCTTGCTCTCTTGTATCTTTGAACTGAAAATGCCTGTGTGGATAATGAGAATGTTCTTTTACCTCTGGCTAGTACTTACTTTCCTAGCTCTCCGTCTGTACAAACCTTACTGAAAGGCATTGAAATATCCACCTACTTTTCTGGAGGATAACACTTCTGATGTGATAAATTTATTTTACTTTGCCATTGTTAACTCTCTGAGAGATCTTTCTTTCATCTTTTGAGGTGATTCCTTGATTTGTTTAGAGCTGGTAGAATGAGTTATTTTGAGGAGAAGTTTTTGTTGGGATTTTTTCCATGACTGTCTAATGCCCTTGTTCAGGTGAAATGGATGGAGAGCTGAGTCTGTCTTCCAAATTTTCTCTTCTTAACCATCTGTGAGAATGCCTGCCAAGTGTACATTTGTAACTGCACTAAAAATATTTGAGATTGCCTCTACATATGAATGATCTGCTGGAGTATGGGAATCCTAATTTTTCAATAAAACGAATAGTATGGTTAGTCAAAAAGATGCCATATCTGTGGTGTTGCAGTAGTAAGCAGTGAAAAAGTTTTTAAGCCATAGTTTTGTACATTCTTTTGGGTGGTTAGTGCAGATACTGTTGGGAAGAAAAAAAAAGGTGCTGCCTTTTGCTCTCACTGCTTTTTCCTCTGCTGTGGTGCTACAGCGGCCATGCATCTTTTCCTTGGTACATTTCTGGGGAATTGCATTAGAAGAAGGGCTAAACGATCACAAACAGAAGCATCTAGATGTGAAGGCACGATGTGCAACAGTTGGAATGAATTGTCTTTAACAATGCCTGGATTAGCTGCTAGTCATCCAGATCCCAGCATGTTTGCATTTGGTTTCGCTAGACCCCCTTTGAAGGCAGAGCGTAGTGAACAAATGCTGGTGCATCGTGGAGGTGGTACTGGACAGAGATAGTCATCGCTGTTTACTGTCAAAGGGTATGGAAAGGTTTATCCTTATCTGTAACCTGTAAATTCTCCATCTGGTTGCCAACTGAGAAGGTGTGCAGAAGATGTGAGGAGAACTTGATGACTGGTCACCCTCCGTGTCAGGGCAGCAGGTCCTGGACCTCCTGATCCTTGTTGGGCCAGGTGTAATGGCCCTCTCCTGGGTGGATAACTTGAACATCGTTTTTCCCGCTTGAGCAAGAGCTTTTTCTTTTCTGGGGCAAGTAACAAAACTCTAAATTTCTATTTTGGCTTGTTAGATTTTTCAAAGCTATTTGAGTTGAAAGTGAAATTAAGAATGATGCTTTTGGTAGAGAAATAGAGGTAGAATAGACCAATCAGCAGTGAAATGTGTTTTAGTAAACACATCTTGCTCAATAGAATAAGTCAATTTACAATCCAGATAGTTTTATAGTAATTACTGGTGTAATTTTAATGGTTGTAAAGGTACCTGACAATGTGTCATACTGATATGAGCAAAGTCCTCTGAGTTAACAAGTGTGATTTTGGATTTCCATGCTTTGGAAGTCTTTAAGGGACTGATCTTGAACATTGTATCTCTTGATGATGATCTTGTTTCCCAGGATGTTTGTTGTTGCACCACTGTGAAAGCCTTCCTGTGCTTCTCTTCCCTCCACCCTTCCCTGGGATGTGATTATGATCTTTGAAGAGTGGAATTCTAAATAAGTATTGTTGGTACCTTCCTTTAGATAGGACACCTGCTGTCTGAAACATGCTGGTGTCCCTTAGTCTTCTTTTGTGAGCCTTGTTTCTGTAGGATCAGTTCTCAGGCAAAAGATGATAACGCTTTAAATGGTGTCAGTGCTGGGTGCTGGACAAGGCAGGCAAAAAAAAATGATGTATTATACAAATATGGACCCTGAGGGTGAGCAAATCCATTGGGGAGTTAGGGAAAGGGAGACAGTTTTTCTTTATTGAGGTTTTGTTGTTCTGAATGGAATGCTTAGTATGCTGTAAGTCATTGTGTGTCATAATTTGTCATTTTTGTAGTAGGAATTAAATGGCAGGCTAGCATTATTCACTGTCTCATTTCCAGCTTCTGACTTATGGTTGTACTGTGACCACTGAAACTCCATTTGTCAGAGTTCTGTCCTCTTGTGTGTTTTCTGCCATCTCTTAAGATTTTTGCCAAATTCTGCTGTTACAGCAGCCACATGAAGAATAAGATGCTATCACGAACTATTACTTAAGGAGGTTTATATTATTTACTGTATGTCAAAAATCCTGTGAAACAAACTATTTTCCACCTAAATAAATGTAGTTTTCAACACAGGAACAGGTTGATCATGTTACAGGTCCTTCTTGCTCAAAATGTAGCTGTCCTGAAATTGTGAATCTAGCTAAGTAACTACCAAAAACTGAAGTATGTGAATATGTTTGGGTCTTTACTGCTGCAGGTTTTCATACCAACTTTGGCAGATCAAGAACAATTTTTTCATTTGTTTTCTTGTGAGCAAAACTATTGTTATATGTTTTATGCTTTTTTTTTTCTTTTTTTTTTTTTTTTTTTTAGCTCTGACTAGACAACTTTAGGAACTTTTGCATTAGCACTGTGATATTTGGCAGAGTTATACCACAAAGGTTTCCAGTATTGATTTTATTGATGCTCCAGGCACTTCAAAAGTGCACAAAAATGACCTAATTTCAAGAATTTGTACTCACAGTCTGAGCACGTGCATGGAAATCATGTGTTGAAAATGTCTTTGAAGAATGTGATTTTGGGCAAACAGACTGCCTGTTTCATGGTTGTGAGAAGGAGACGTTTAAGGCAGTCTAACTCTGTTGGTAAAGCACAAGCTTAGGTAGGCTTGTTTTCCTAATTAAAGTATATTGGTATGGTATACAGACAGTGTTATGAAGATCGGAGACCAGCAGTCAAATATGGCCCTGGAAAGAGAGTTGAGCTCTGTGCCCCTCCAGTCTCCCTCCGTTTCCTCATTCAGGGGGAAATGGAGCATACGCCTCTTGAAGAAGAAGACAACGACCTTCTGAAACGTGGTTGGTAGGGGAACACTGGAAGCAAGGAAGCGCTGCTGTGGCACTGACATGCTTACAAAGAGAAGACTCACATGATTCTCACCTGTGATCAGGAGCTCTGTGGCCAGTGCTCTCAAACTAGCGACTCAGAAGTTTACATGGAGGTTCTGTTTGCAGCTTTCCTGCTAATGCAACTGGTGAGGTATTCAGTAAGCAGAATGTGATGTGGAACTGAGCTTCAACCAACAGTGTTGGTACTGATACAGATCGTACCAGTTATTCTTCGGCATGATGCGTCAAGGTTACATACTTTATCTTCTTAGAGTTCTTATTTGCTGGAAGTGATATAATGTCACTCTTGAGGCCTGCACAGTGGAACTGACCACCAGGTGCAGACTTAGATGGTGTGTTGGGCCACTGAGTCATCTCAGAGTTGAAAAATGTCCCTGGCTAGGTCTGTGTTTTGGAATGGTAGGAGAATTGAAGGCTAGAAAATGTTACTTATATTTCTGGCCCCTTCAAATAATTAGTTTTACTTGGAAATTATTGTTACTTAATGATGACCAAGAAGTGAGCTTTCCTCATTGGTGGATAAAATCACTTTTTTCAACTATTGATGCCTTCTGTATTTTGTATGTCTTGCTCTGTTTTCTTTTTGTGCTGGAACATACTGCATGGTAGTCCTGTCATGAAATGAGCAGCCTTCTTTAGAGGCTTTTTCCATTTTTAAAATTTTCTACTCTAGTTTTTTTATTTATTCAATTTGCAACAGTTTCCGGAGAGATGGTTTGCTAGTTATACTTCCTCAGACTTGTCTATAATCAGTCTGAGAGGAAAAGAGTGGCTTTTTATTTATTTTCCACACTATTTAAATTGTCTCAGGTTTAGCCAGACTCAACATTCTCACAAATGAAAGAGCAAAAGGTATGCCATATGATCAGTGTTAAGTTTTTGCTGTGTCTAAACTCCAGATCTGGTTGAATTACACCTACGATACTTTTCAAACATAAGGACACATTTGTGTAAATTTGTCATAACTCTCAATAACGCCATATTGTGGGAGAATAAAAAAGTTGCTAGTTGAGATGATGATGTTGTTTTTTTCCAGTCCTTGGTAATGAAGCTGAGTTTCCTTTGAAAGCTTGAAGACAATGTTACTTGAGAGACTGGCTGCCCAACAATACCTGATGTTAACTTTTTATTGTCATGTGTTGTCAGGAGAGCCTGGCTCTAAATTGCAGTTGATGGTAGTAGCTGCATGTAGGCATTCAAGAATCTTTTTCTAGGAGGGGGATTCTGTAACAGTATGACTAACTGATTGAAAAGGTGAACTTACTACTTTAATTAGAGCTAACTTCAGTAAAATTGTAAGTCCAGTATTGTCTGTGCAGTCATGTGATGAAACTTGATTGAAAAAACAATTCTGGGTTAAATATTGTTTTCTGTACTGGTGAGAGGGAGGGAGCATAGTGGAAACAAGTAGCAGAAGTAGCAGAAAATAATTGAAAGTTTCTGCAAAAAACTTTTTGATGGCATATTGTTCAAATGCCTAATGTCGAAAAGGAGTAGAGGTTGTTGCCCATCACCTGGGTTCCCCGCTCATTGAGAAATGTATTTGTATTGTTCATCTGGAAGTTCCACATGTATTTCTGCCTTTTAAGGATGACAGGTGTTAATTTTAATACAAGTATGTAAGCTTTTAAATATAAAAGGTACTGAATGATATTTTCTGAAAACATAGCTTTGTCCTCTGGCTTAGCAAATGGTTAAGGAATGCTACACCAAGCAGGAACATTACTGTATGTAAATTGCTCTAGTTTTGTAGTTATAATAACACCCACCTAAGAACCTGTTGAAACAGGTATGAGTACATTGAGATAGCTTATGTTCTAATTATGGGCCATTTATCTTTCGTTATGGAGACAGACAAAACTCACTGCCTCTGTGCCCTTCCATAAGGTAATAATTAAATTGTTTGGTCACATGTCCCTTCTACTTACTTTAGGTCTTCTAGTCTGAAGAAAGTGGATGTTTTTTGGTGGTTTTTTTTTGTTTTCCAGGTAAGGTAGTTGGGAAGGTGTTGTGAAAACTGTTGCTATGATTTGGACTCTATCAGCATCTGAGTAGCTCTGTGTCCTCTCAGGAATCTTTGGTTCTAATGGTCTGTGGCATGCAAGTGACAGTATCTTTTTGATAATAGTCCAGAATTTTTAAACTTATGTCATGTTTATCACATATTCAGTTAGTATGAGCATTTTTCTAGAACTTAATATTCAAGAGCAACTAAGTTTTGAGAGGAAAGCGGCAAAACCTGGAAAAACAGTAGTTTTAAGAAGAACTGAGTTTCTTTCTGTATTTTATGTATAGATATTTTCCAGGTGTTTCCAGAAACCTTTTCTTCCTGGTAAACACTACTTTCCAGGTCCTGCTTTAGGTTGCAAGCCCCACCTTTTTCCTGGGCTCAGGCTGCAGTCCACAGTGCAATGGTGTCTCATTTGGGATTTAAAGTGCACTGGGTTGCAGCAGGATCAACTACTTGCTTGTGTTTCAGATTAGTGCCAGTAACATGGGTTTATAATACCTGTAAGCCAAATTATTAACTTTGTTTACGTTATACTGTCAGCTCTGTTTTGTAGTACCGACTGTTGCTCTTTTGGACCCCTGTTGTCTTGAAAGTCGCCTTTCTGTGATCTTATTTGGTACAAGTCCTGTAAGAGCTTTAGAGTTCAGCTGCAAGTGAGGCATGGTCTGAGTAAGACACTTTAGAAAATGGCCTGTGGTTGTGCAGGTCCCTTTTTTAGAGACTAGAGCAGTCAGGTAGCAGGTCATCTTCAGGTGAAATTGTAGCTGAGCTCACAGGTTACAGCCTCCAGTAGCTTGTACAGAAAAAATATCAAGATGCACCTTTGTTTTGAGAACAGTGATTTTTTTCAAAATGTTTTGCTGTAGTCTTTATTTTTGTCATGAGATCTGTGATATCATTTGATGAGATGGAAGGCAGCAATATAAGGGAAAATGAGTTATGAGGAGAAGAATGCCTGTTCCATGTTTTTTCCCCTGTTCTTGAAACGTAATAGTAGGATGGGAGAAGACATATAGGAAGATAGACTTAAGAACATCATCGTTGAACTGAAAGAGGGTAGGTTTAGATTCGATATAAGGGGAAAAATTCTTTACTGTGTGGATGTTGAGGCACCTGAAGCAGTTTGCCCAGGAAATTGTGGCTTGCCCTATCCCTGTAAGTGTTCAGGACCAGTCTTGGATGGTCTGAGCAACTTTGTCTAGTGGAAGATGTCCCTGCTATAGCAGAGGGTTGGAATGAAAAAGGCCTTGAGGTCCTTTCTGACTCAAACCGTTCTGTGATTCTGTGAACATTGTAGGACCTCTCTGTGAGATTTAAAAGAGCTTGAGTAAGTGACACAAAGTCCTGAAATAACTAGCAAATACTTAATGAGAGTAAAGAAATGCTTGTGAGATAAACCGGTACAAGGGGAAGATTTAAGTTAAGTTAGTTAAAAGGACAGGATGGCCACACTATCTGTAGACCAGTGCAACCTAGGTTGTGGGCTGAAGCAGAAGCATGAAGATGAGATGGTGTCTTAATTACTTTTGAAACTCTGGCTGATTAACTCTGAACTCTTCTCCTTAATATTTTCTCTGAAGTATTACTGACTAGCATTTTAATGACGCCACTCTGTGTTAGTGTTATATCTGTTTTCAACCCCTAGTGCTAAGTGAATAGTATGCTTGAGTATGACAGCAGCAGCAGCATGAGACTTGTTTGGCATGGGATTTTGTTCACAAATTAGAAATGTATTAATATGACCAATTTTGTTGTTTTTGCACTTCCAGATGGATGGAGGCTTGTTTGAATGAGGAGCTTCCTGCCACAACAGAGCTGGAAGAAGGATTGAGAAATGGAGTCTACCTGGCAAAGCTTGGAAACTTTTTCTCCCCTAAAGTGGTTTCTGTGAAGAAAATCTATGACAGGGAACAGACTAGGTATAAGGTGAGTACTGTTGACCATGGATACTTCTTTAAGTAGACATCTAAAATGGGAATATGTATGCATGGAAATACTGTGAGAAAATAAGCATAAAGTTAATTTGTATTAGTCTTACCTCAGAAACTCTGCCTTCATTCTAGAACAATGGTTAAATTAGGGGGTGGGTGGACTCTTGCCTTTATATCTAAGCTTGCACTTAGGTAAAATAATTTCTTGTAAATGGTCAATATGAGTGTTTATAGAAGACTTTGGACTTCTTTCCTGCAAAAATGTTGTTTTCACTATCTGTGTTAATGAAACTCATTGCTGTTCTTGACAGCTGTGATATTTTGTTTCGAAGTGCCCTCCCTCTTGTTTCTGCTGGTTTTTATTTCAGGCAACTGGTCTCCACTTCCGACACACAGATAATGTGATCCAGTGGCTGAATGCCATGTCTGAGATTGGTCTCCCCAAGGTAACTTCTGTCTTGTACATACGAATAAATAAATAATCTCAGAAAAGCTTTGCATTCTGTGGAAACATTTGCTGTTACAAAAAGAATCAGCACACTTACACTAGTTAATTCTTAAATTTCTAGATTTCTGTCCCTATAGAAACTCTCTCCTAGAACTTGCTGAAAGATTTCATTCTGCTACATGTGTGAGAATGACTAGGAGCAAAATAATTTATCCCTGTGTACCATATCCCTGATATTACTTATCTTGCATAATATCTGCAATATGTCGTTCTTGCCTTGTTTTGAGCAGTATCCAGGCGACAGTTTGATTGTGAAAGTTTTTTTAGAAATCAATGCTAAACGTAGCAGCACAACAGAAAATACTATGTTCTCTGTTTCTTCAGACTTTCCTGTTAAATTTTCACGACAAGTTGAAAATGTTCCTGGTGTGGCTTAATCAAGTATAAATGATTGACTTGACTAGAGAAATGACCAGATAAACTTTTCAGTGCTAATAAACACAGTTGCCTAACAGTGTATGGAACTGTGGTAGCATTGGGCTGATAGTCAAGTTTATTTGTAGCCATGTTATGCATAGTCTCATCAAAACTGGCATTGTGTAGTTTAAGTTGATGCATGTTTTCTTTGCATATGTACTTGCAAATTGAACACTTTGGTTTTGGCAAAGATTTTTAAATAACTTCCTGTGATTTACTAGTTGAGCTTTCCTGGGATCTATGATGATCTTACAGAAACACATTTGGTATTAGAAAATACTGAAATATGCTGTTAGGGTGGTTAGGTGAAAAGAAATGAGGGATTTAGACGGAGAGGCATCAAGTGCCAGGTATGAGGTAAGATTTTTCAGATGCCTTAGGCTTTGGGTGGAAGTAAATGTGTGAGAAGATGTTGAGGAAACTGGGTTGGGGTTCAGTACATTTACATGAGATACTGGTGCTTTAAGTATTTACCATGCAGAAGAGCCAGTGAACTGATGCTGTGGAATTAATGTTCATTCAGTTGCTCTTGCCTTTACAGAAAGAGCAGTGCTATTTTGTTCTCATAGGCAACAGCAAGGAACCTTCAAATAGCTGGAAAATAACATACTTTATTATGTTACAATAAATCAGGACTTCTGAAATAGCTGAAATGTCGTTTGTTAAACTTGGAAGGCTTTGTGTTTGAAAGCTTTTGGGTCCAGCTAACTGAAAATATAATATGCAGAGCACCTCTGTGCTGGTCTGGGTTTCCAGTTTCCCTTTGAAATTGTCTCTCCTCTTGTTTTTCAACCACATTTAATCCAAACGAAATTGTGTTTTCTCTCTTCTCCTGTAAGTCTTTTTTCATCCTTTGGCTTTCACTGAGGTCCTTGCTAATACCTCATGACCCAGTCAGTATCTTGGTGTACACACAAAAGAAAGATTCTGCCCATTCACATATGTAGAACTTGGCAGGAAAAGGACAGTTCTGATTTGTGTATTGGAAACAAAAGGAAGCATTGACACTTCATTAGGAGAAACACTGGTCCAGGGCAGAGAAGCTTGAAGAGTTGTGTTCCATGAGCTGTTTCTCTAGTGTAATGTGGAAGAATTGAGCTGATGTGATTTGGCTATATAGATTGCATAAAATTCAGACAGCTACCTTTGTTTTGTCTCTAGATATTCTACCCAGAAACAACAGATATCTATGATCGCAAGAACATGCCACGCTGTATCTATTGTATTCATGCACTCAGGTAAGGAATACTAGACAGAAATCTGATTGCTTCTGAAATCTTTCTGCAAAGCTGAAACGTGACAGGAAAGACAGCTGAACTGAAGGCTGGATGACGGCAAGTCTTCTAGCAGAACAATCTCATCAGGTCAGCAAAGATTAATTAAGCCAATATTTTGCCTACGGCCGGGGCCAAATCAGATTCTGAAAGAAAAAAGCCAGTCAAGTATGTTGATCTTACTACCTTTTTATTCTGGTATTCTGGTTCCCACCCTCTCTGCTGTCTGAGCTAGGCAGAGTTAGGCATTGTTTAACCAAGAAGATAGTAAGGCACTGGCACAGATTACTCAGAGAAGCTTTGGCTGTCCCATCCCTGGAAGTGTTCAAGTCCTGGTTGGACTTTAGCAGCCTGGGATAGTGGAAGGTGTCCCTCCCTGTGGCAGTGGGATGAGTTGAAAGTAGATGATCTTTGAGATCCCTTCCAAGCCACGCCTTTCTGTGATTCTGTGATCTGTGTTGAGCTGGCATGACAGGCAGAAAGTAGGAGTTGGTTTTATTTTCCCAGACCCATGTTTCTGCAGCTGTATGGAATCATCTCTCCTTTGTAGCGATTCTATTTCTCATCAGGCCACAGGTGAATACATTAACCCTATTTTAGTGAGCCAAATCAGCCTAGTGGATACTTCATTATTAGAAATGCCACACCTGCAGTCCTGTGTCCAGTTCTGGGCTCTCCAGCATTAGAGAGACACAAACCAGCTGGAGAGAGTTTAAGGAAAGGTCACTAAGATGCTTAATGGACTAGAGGATCTCTCCTATCAGGACAGGCTGAGACAGTTGGGCCTATTCAGCTTATATAACATATAGTGCCATGGGAATCTCAACAATGTGTGCAGCTATCTGAAGGGAGGATGCAAAGGAGAAGCCAGGCTCTTCTCAGTGATGACCCATGATGTGATAAGAGGCAAATGGCATAGTCTGAACCATAGGAGAGTCCCTCTTAACATCAGCAAATTTATCTGTGAGATTCTGCTTCATTTATCTGTGAGATTGACCAAAGAGTGGCACAGGTTGCTCTGAAATGTGAAGTCTCCACTGTTTTGATCCCCAAAAGCCATCTGAAATGATCCTGGATAACTTGATCCTATATGACCTGGTTTGAAAAGGGAGCTTTAACAAGACAAACTTGAGAGTGCCCTTCTAGCCTCAACCATTCTGTTATTCTTTGAAGACTTCATAGTGGTGGGCATAGTTACGTTCCATTAAGGGGGGAAGAGAAGAGTCAGCTCACTCTCTTGGTGATTATGAGCTATTATATTGGCTTACCTCTCCTTGAATCTGTATCTCCTAAAACTGTATCATTGCCAGAACCACAAGGAAAAATGCCTAGTTCTAATTATTTGCTTCTTTTATTTTCTAGCCTGTACCTTTTTAAACTGGGTCTTGCCCCTCAGATTCAGGATTTGTATGGCAAGGTAGACTTCACAGGTAAAAAAAACCCAGCACTTTCGTATGCTGCCTTCATCTCATACCCTTCTAGATCAGTTATTGAACGCTTGTTTAAGTCAATTAAAGGATTGTTGCTGTGATATTCTTAATGTAAATAAAATTATAAATTAATGGCTGTGAGGAGTTTCAGTAATTTAAGAAAAAGAACTTAATTTGCCAGCTTCCGAGACAGGCAGTTAGACAGTCATTGGTTCATTTTTTGTACTGTAAACATTTATTTTACAAATAACAATGTCTGAACACTTTTGTCACTGTGGTAAGATGCTTAAGCCTTGCATCCATCTTTTAGAGTTGTATGATATTTAGCAACTGCATGTGTTTACGCACTGCATTCGCTTCTCTCAGTGTAGCCTGTTTGTGGGGAAAAAGAAAATCTTAAACTACTGCCTGTGTGTTTTCCTGACCTGTTGGCAACCACAGTTGAGGTACCTCAGAATGGAGTCGGTTTCCAGCTCCTCATGAGAGTTCTTGCATTGTTTTCTAATAAGAAAAATTAGAGAATACTCCCGTATGAGTTTCTGGGAGAAATGTAGATTTTAGAAGAGTGTGCAAAATGTCTTAGCATTTTCATTTATTTTGTTTCACTTACTGAGTTACAATCAAAGTATTATTTAAATAATAATTGTCATCTGTTGTAGCTGTCCTATTTTTTTTTTTAGCAGCAGTTAGTACAACAGTGCTAATGGATTGTTAATGATAATGCCATGTAACACTAATTTAACATGTTTCAGAGGAGGAAATCAGTAATATGAGGCTTGAACTGGAGAAGTATGGCATTCAGATGCCTGCCTTCAGCAAGATTGGAGGAATTCTTGCAAATGAACTTTCTGTGGATGAAGCTGCATGTAAGGAAAAATGGCATTTTGTTTGCTTTTTCAAATCAGCAGATCATTTAAGTGTTAGTTTTAATGCTGCAGGTTTTAAGGCTAGTACAGTCTTTCTGATAGGCCTTTTCGAAAACTGCAAAGATGTTTTTATTCTTTCCCTTGTGTATTTTTCTTTTTTCTGGAGCATGATTGTTTGACTACTTAAAATATTGTAGGAATTAGGAATTAAGCTGCTATTTTTTTCAAAACACAAAGCCATGATGAAATTAGATATACTTTGATAATTCTTTTGCTTTCCAGTTAATTTTCAGATGATTTTTCTGCTCTTTTCAAATAAGGGATTCTGGATTTCTTGATTTTTAACAGTGCTGTTTTATTTGGGACTAAGTGGCAGACTGTGGCTTGTTTTTCAGTGCATGCTGCTGTCATTGCCATTAATGAAGCAATTGACCGTCAGGTTCCAGCTGACACTCTTACAGCAATGAAGAACCCTAATGCTATGCTAATAAATCTGGATGATCAACTGGAATCCACTTACCAAGCCACACTCTACAGAGCAAAGCAAGACAAGATGGACAATGCTAAAAATAGGGTAGCTCAGTTCTTCTTTCAAACCATTTGTGTGCGTTGCTGTGTTGTATTGCAGTGTAAACTGTGGGGAATTTGCTGAATGTGTGTTAAGGTCATGTATATGTGGTCTTGGGTGGATTTACTCCTCCTGGCATTCTGTTACGTTCTCCAGTAACTTAACTTCTTGCAGAAAACAGGCAAGAGTTAACTGCATTAGTCTGTTTAACTGTCTGAAATACGGGCCACATAGATACAGAATTCCTGTCAACTTTTTTTGTTGGGAGTGCATCCTTCTGTTTTCACAGATATGTTTTTCTAACAATGAAATGATGAGCAAAACTGACTGATGCTGGAAGTGGTCCATGTTGCTTTAGAATAGTATATAATAGATGCCTAACTCTGTGTACAGCTTTCTGTGTTCTGGAGCTCTACTGTGTGTTCAGTAGGGCCATTAGATTGAAATAAGATGTGGTTCTAAACTGTCTGTATCAGAGTTTGACTATAGTTACTCCAAATGTATTTATGTCTAGGGCTTCTTTTTGCATGTGTAGAGGTAGTGTATGTATGGCCTATCTCAGATCTATATGGGTCAACATTTACCCTTCCTGACCTTTTCAGTTAGAAGGTCTGTAAGGGAGAAGGAAGCTGTAGAAACCCTGATTAGTTTTTATTTCATCTTCAGATTGCCTCAGAAAGTTCAGAGAGAGAGAGAGATGTGTATGAAGAACTTCTGACTCAAGCTGAGATTCAGGGAAACATCAATAAAGTGAACAGTAAGTGTAATGTTATACTAATAGTCTTAATTAAAAGAATGATACCTTCAAAATGATACCTGTCCTCCTCTTTTTCTGTAATGCTGACAAAATTTCAAGGAAGTTCCCTTGTTTTTGTGGGTTATTTTAGTGGTGGGGTGTTTTGGTTTTCTTCAGTTGTGTGGTTTTCTTGTTGTTAACTGGGTTTTGTTTTGTTTTGTTTTTTTTTAGTCATTATTAGTACATAGTTGTAAGCTTAATTCACTATGACTTCTGTAACCCTTGCTTTTGGAAATGGATTGTCCATGTTGCTGAGCCCTTCAATTCTTCATTCTGAATAGTGCATGCCATTTAATAGCCTGTTTTTCAGGCTAATAATTCATAATTGACTATATAATTGATTCTGGAAGTGTTCCTTTTGGATTACATACCTAACTTGTTGTCTATCAGGTCTAAGAGTATTTCTTTCTGAGTGGCAGGTTGTGTAAACCATGGCACTTTCTCAAGACTCTGTTTTACTGTTGCTAGCACATGCAGCCATATCAAAGATTGACCTGGCTTTGGAACGAGGAGATGCGTTAGCACTGTATGAAGCTTTGGCAACACCAGCCCTGGGACTTCGAGGATTGCTACAAGAAAATTGCGATTGGTATTTCAAGCAGTTCTTGAGTGATAGACAACAGAAACAGGAGGTATGGTGTTGGGGAGGGTGAAACAAGAAAGCCTTTTAAATATGACTGCCCGGCAAAAGAGTTTGAGAATATAGAAACTATAAGTGAGATTGAAATGAAAGCGACCTTTGAGATACCTTAGTTGTGACCAGTTGAATGTAATCCCCACTGGAGGAAACAATTCCCTCTGCAAGTAGGCCCTGCAGCTTGGCAGACGGGGCCCAAAGAGTAAGATTTAAGGTTTAACATGTAAATGTAGTATAGTAATGTAGTGATTCTTATAGGTTGTGTGGAAATGTTATAAGATATGCATGCTGTAGTAGATTGGTTAATGAGAATCTGCATATTCAACACTGAAGATGATTTATTGTATTGTAATGGGAGCTTCGCTCTCTTTTCGCGCTTTCTTATCTCTCTTCTCCCTTATCTCTTTGCTCGCTCTCGCGCTCTTCTTTGCGCCCTTTTCTTTCTTTGTCTCTTTGTCTTCCCTCTGCACTTCTTCACCCCCTCCTTTCTACATGCTCTCCGCTCTTAAACCTTTGCCGTTGACTCTCTTACGCTTTAAGCCCCTTTTCTCTCGGGCCTGCTCCGAGCTGCGGCTGGCAGCTCACAGCAGGGCCCTGCACCCCCACCCTTTGCAATAAACTACAAGTTATATGACTTGGCTTCAAAGAGATCTCATCTCCGTCTGTCCCTACCGTGCGTGACCCCCGTCACTCCTACAGTATGGAAAAGTATAGATTACCCTGATTTGTGAGGTTTTTTTCCCTGCCTTTCACCATACAACTGTGTACTAATCACTTGGTATATACCTGCATTACGGTTTAGTGTTGTCTAGAAAAAGTCAGTGTTAAGAGATGGAAGCATTGAGTAAGCCTATTATTTAGGCTTTATCTCTGCATGTGAAAGGCCAGTATAATTTTTGTATGTATGTAGGTGTACATATAATAGACCAAACTTTAAACTGCTAACTTGTGTGTGTATAGAACTATTAAAATTAAGGTGTGTCCTCCCTCATTTTGCTATTGTCAGTGCCTAAATAATATGAATACGAGTGTTTTATAAACACCTATCAGATAAGCTTGAACTACTTTCACTGTGGAGAATACTATCATAGACCGCTTGAAGGCATGGTGCTTAGGGACATGGTTTAGTGGTGGATTTGGCAGTATTAGGTGTATGGTTGGACTCAGTGCTCCTTAGGGTCTTTTTCAGCTTCAATGATTCTGTGATGGTACCCGAGTTATTAAAGTCCTCCTACTTATTTTCTATTTGTATTTGTGTGATATCATAATAGTTCAAGAAGTGTGTATGTATAAGCCAATGCTGCATGTTCTCCATTTTGATGTTCTGCTAACTCTGTAGTTGCTCAGAGGTAAAACGCAACATTACTTAATGGATTGTTTCATGCCAATTGCTAGTCTCACTGCAGCAACCAGCTCATGTACAGAGAGCCTTTCCCCTCAAAGTTGTGCCTTTTGTCTTAAGTATGTTATCACTTTGGAAGCAATCTTGCCTTTTATTGCTATGTCCATGGGACTGCAGTTCTGATATAAAAAAGATCAGATTGTACACATACAATCTTTCAGCACCTGAACTTAGAATCTGGTGAGTAATTTCATATTTCCTTACGTCTATTCTTTCTGGTTTAAGTTCAAGTGGAGTATTTTTATTGAGGTAATTGAAATTAACTTGGCATTGTTTCACCCTTACAGTTTCTGTTTTTTCTTTAGGCTGGCCTTACAGGTCCTCTGCAGAAGGAAGAGTTGCAGTTGGGAGTGGATGCTGCTAACAGGGCAGCGCAGCAGTACCAGCAAAGTAAGGATCAGCAGAAATTTCTGTAGCAAAGTCACTGTGGATGTGATCAAGAAAATGAAGCAGCACAGTATTTGGGTTTATTATGAATGGTCATTGTGAATGTTCTTTAAGTATTTTACAGCTGCTAAGAACATGAAAGAGAGTTGGTTGCCCTAATTATTTGCAGTGTCTTTTATCCAACTCTTACAATGTGGCTGGAGATAACAGCATTAGAACATTAATTTGAATTAAGAAACATTGAATTTTTGCATCCATCTTAAATAACCTCTTTTTATAGATTACTTTTATGAATTTTTATGCTGTGGATCTGTGAAGAAAATCTGGATTGCTCCAAGAGATGTGAAAGATAGTTTTATCTGCTGATCATTTACACTGAGCTATAGAACCATTACTGTTTCCAAATATCAGGTAGCAAATAAAATGCCGATAATTTGCTGATTGGTTTTTGATAGATGCTTCTGAGACTGCACTGAGCTCTCTTACTGTCCAGGAGCAATTTACTTTGTGATAGGTAGAAAGGAGAGTAACAGAGGTTGGAGGAGAGAGGGTTTAGAATACAAGAGGAAAATAGCGAATGCTGAATTAAGTAGGCAGCTACCTTTGAAGTGCCTTGTTTGTTAGGCATGGACGTCCACATTTGTTTACCTTCTTGTGGTGTTTTAAGTTAGCCAGCATGTACCCAATATGGAGTGCCTGTGTTACTGCCTTGAGCAGGATAGAGGTAGAAAGGAAGAAAAAATCGGTATGATTCACCCATCCAAAAATTTGCAGTGAGGCTTCTTACTATCAGAATAGTGAAATGGTAAAACAGTCCCTTGATAACCAGACAAAAAGGTGAACTAGTATTAAATAGGAACATTGTGTGTTTTAATGGTCTTCAGTAATGGAAGACTGGCTAACTAGTGTAGGGGGTGTATGGATCTGAGAGTTTGGCTCTTTCCCTGCAGTTTGGGTATTATTCTTTGTCTAGTTAAGTATTTGAGTAAAATGAAAGTGCTAGTAAGTATTATGGGAGTCTCAGCTGTCTGCCTTCCTCATTTTTTTATGCTCTTTGAATTTCTAGAACTGGCAGCAGTAGCCAAAATTAATTCAGCAATTCGAATGGGTGATGCTGAGAAGACTGTGGCAGAAATGATGAATCCAGAGGCCCAGTTACCAGAGGTTTATACATTTGCTGCAGATCTTTACCAAAGGGAGCTGGCCACCTTACAGCAACAGAGCCCTGAAGTAAGTATCAACTTCTCTGTTATTTCTGAAGGTTGGCATGGGTCACTGGGTCCACCTTGTCTGTTTTCCTGAATGCGTTCTCTGGAACAAACCTGTCTTGAGTCTTCCCAGAACTGCTTTGGTGTTCAGTCTGTTCTGATGTGGTTTAATCCTTTGATCTTGATCTGATCGGCCTTGTAAGACTTTACCTCAGTCTCTTACTTAGTGATCGAGCTTTGTTTATGATACTCACCTTTCTACTTTGTTGTCTTAAAGGATATCTCTTTGCCTTGTTACATGTCTGCTCTGACAGCTACTCCATTGTTCTCTGTGTGCAGCAATAGTTTGTATAGAGTGAATAGAATTAATTTGTTGTCCTCTTTGTATGCAGGGTCACCTCACCCATCCAGAACTGGCTGTTGCTGTGGAGATGCTGTCTTCTGTGGCCCTGATTAACAGGGCTTTGGATTCAGGGGATATGAACACAGTGTGGAAACAACTGAGCAGTCCTGTCACAGGCCTTACAAACATTGAGGATGAGAACTCACAGAGGTGAGTAATTCAAGGAATTGTAGCTATCCTTGATGTGCTCTGTGGCTTCATGAATTTTCTGTTCCTTCTCTTAAATTTTACATGATTTCTACATTCTTTCTTGCAGTATGGATTTAATCTCTGCTATCTCTTGAATCTTGTTTTTGCAAATACTGTTTCTTATTGGTCTGATTCCTGTGCTGTCTTGTGGATTTCACATTAAAATCGTGCTGTAATACCATTAGGTTGTCACTAGTACTTATGCCAGCTCACCCATTTTGTTTGTCCTGGACTCTTACTCAGCGTTTCAGTGCTTTTTTCTGTTTGGCAGTTTTGTCTGATTGAACCTACTTCACATTTGTGCTGATATCCTTCACACACACAATCATTTCTCTTTCTCCCCATTTTCAGTTTCAACTCTCATGTTACCTCTCCGACTTAGTGTGCAGTTCTCAGTGCAGGGTTGTGTGCTCCCTGAGCAGCTTGTTGCAATGTCATGTTTACTGGATTTGGGTTTTGTTTTCTGACAGATACATTGATGATTTGGTGAAGCTGAAAGCTGAAAGAAGTGCAGAAGGAAATGAATTTATCACATGGAATGATATCCAATCATGTGTTGATCATGTGAATAAAGTTGTGCATGAAGAACATGAAAGTAGGTTTTTCTGTTCAATTCATGGTAGACTGATTGTAGCTTATAAGGAGTGCTAAAAGTAGATGTCAATCCAAAAAGTTATTGATTGACTTGTAGTTGTGTTATGCATTAGATATCTAGGAAGATCTTAGTTGTGAACAAGACTTGGTGTTCTGTAATCTGAAAGTCTTGATTGCAGGACTTTTTGTGGATGGAGAGATCAGGCAGTCTGTTGTGTTTGTGGTATTGATGTCAGTATTTCAAACTTCCAGTGTAAATTTCTACCCTTTTTGGGTTGGAAATGCATTGCCTGCTGTCAGCATCTAGGATTAGTCTAGAATCTTCTCATTTTGCTTCAATCCCCCAATTTTAGGCTAGTATTACCAAAATCTCTCAATTAGTTGTAGCCTTGTCTTGGAGTGCTCCATCTTTCTTCCTAATTTGCTGCATTCAGTAGAAGAGATTTTTCTTAAAGTCTTATCCTTTTATTTGATGGCTACTTTTTCCCTGTTCAGGTTTTCCTATTCTTCCTTTTTTTTTTTTTTGTTTTTTTTTTTTTTTTTTAATCTGCACTGGTCTTTTTACCTTCCCAGTATTTCATTCCCTGGTTTAGTTGCCAGTGATTTAGCTCTGTAATCAGAAGATGTGCAAAAAACTCTCTGAAGTTGCAAGTGTCTAACACAGATCACTGGTGATACTCCTGCTCCCTGGGTGCAGGGACAATGATATTTGAGCTCTCACAGTGGCCATGCTTCTGAAGTTAATCTTTCAACTGTACCTTGTGTCTTACGCCCTACAATCGCACTGTTCAGTGTTTCCCTAGGCGGCTTATTGACCTGGAGCATGGAAGCCTGTTTCTTTGCATTCATATAAAAGGTGTGCTCGAGGAATCACCACTAGTGCATTGCACTCACTTACAGGTATTGGTCAGTAGTCCTATATTGAAGAGAAAGGGAGAGGTGTAGTATATACATACATATACAGTGCAAGGTTCAACGAGACCTGGAGCAGCCTGGTCTGTAGTCTTCTTGGCCTAGTGGAAGGTGTGCCTTGCCCCTGGCAAGGGGCCTTGGAGCTAGGTGATCTTTAATGTCCCTTCCAACCCAAACCACTCTATGCAGCAAGTGTGAATACTGAAAATTATATACTCATGAAAGAAAAAAAATTACTGTTGCAAGCTGAAAATGGTGAATGAGTGTTAATATAATTCTGTGCTTCTAGCCCTTCAAGTTTTTTACTTTCTGTTTCTCAGTAGTATTTATGTTAATAATGGTCTTGTAACAGTGATAAAAGACTGGGTGTGAGTGTAATTATGAAGACTTTATCAGAAGAGAAAACTGGAGTAATTCTTCTTGCACTAAGACAGTATTAGTTGACGTAAAATCCAGACTGAAGATAGAGGAGTCCTTGAAAATAGTACAGTTAAACAAACTTATTCTTCATTAGATCCTTGTGATGTTCTGTTTTGTATGGTTTAATTTTGTAGGTTTTTTTCTTGTTTTCATTAAGGGTTCTTAATTTTTGTTTATGACCAATACTGAAAACCTCCTGAGTTTGACTCTAGCTTTGAAGCTATATTTGTAATATTTATAATTTTATAATATTTAGTATCTCAGCAAGGCTTGGAGCTTTGCATCATAAAGCGGGAGAGATTTGTCACAAGTGTGGAGGTGATGATAAAATTTATGTTGTACACGGAGACAAGCCGGTGTCTTCTGCCACTCCTTGTTTCTGTACTTGGTGTGTTTCACTTTGCAAAGCTTATACTCTAGAGAGGGTTAACTTGTAAATTAAAAGCCTGCTGTCTTGGTTAACTTGTTTTCTGCATCTCCAAATAGACACTATGTTTCCTGTTTGGGTCACCTAAGTAGATCTGTTAAAACCACACAAACGGGGCGCCGCATTGGGGGTGCGCACACCGGGGCTAGTTTTATAGTATCTTTATAGTATCTTTTCCTTTCTGTGTAAGAGGTTACAGTGGAATTCTAAAGGTCTGTGTAGTCCCAACATCCTGTTTCTTTTAACGCCCCTTGTCCTGTAAGAAAATCTGCAGAAAGTCCTATAATGACGTAAATTGTTCTCCTGGGACATTTCCTAATTCTTTGGTCTGCTTCGTATATGCCCTTATAGAAAGATACGTTTATCTTCTCTCTATGAATAACTTGAATTAGTCAGAGAAGGTCCTCAAGCTTTGTGATTGTGTATAAATGTATGTGTGTGTGTATGAGTGTATTTTTTTTTCTGTGTGCTTTCTTAAGTTATCGTATCTGGTTTTTGATGGAAACCATGCCATTGTTTTATGTTGCAGTTCTTGCAATGTCCTTAGCATATATTTTTCCTTGATCTATATCCAAATGTAATCTCTTCCCCAAGGTGTTCTACTTTTTTAATCAACTTCTGTTTTGTGAGTCTTGTGTTGAAGAGTCACAATCTTTGAATACAAGCAGAGTTGGAGATTCCCACACTGATCTCCTTTCTTTTATCTAACAGAGTTCTTTGTTCTGCACTGAACCAAACCATGGCTGGATCCCTCTTTAAGTAGAGAATTGAATCAGATGAACTCTGGGATTCATCTCAACCTGAGTTATTTCATGATTTTCAGGATCAGTTGCTGTAGATGTAGATTCTGTTTGCATTTAGCTAACTGTAAGGTCTTTATTTTGCTGAACAGTAAATTTTACTGTACTTGAATAGCATCCACTTTTCTGATAATACAGCTGATACTACATATGTCCTTAATAAAAGAGTTTTCTAAAATACAAGGTTACTGTATTTTTAAATGGTATTCCATGCAGGGCCTTAGTTTCATGTGAAGATTTCTTTCCAAGCCATAACCTTGGAATATTGTGAACTCTGGCCATTTGGGCTTTCTAGAAGCTCTGAGCTGGGTGTCTGAGGATTCAGTTTTGTCTCTGCATGTGGTCTCCCTGAGGTGCTTTTTTATTTTTTCCTTTGAAACTTTATTTTTTTGATTGCAGCGCTCAAGAATTACAACTACTTTGGAGAGGAGAAATAGCTTTGGTTTCTTTGCTAGTAAATAATGTTTTCTGTTGAAAAAATAATGTGGTTCTGAGCTGTTACTTGATTTAGGAAGGACTAACTGCACTTTTGTTCTGAAGCAATGCTTGTGATTATTGTTAACCAAGAATGAAACTTTGTCTTTCTCCTCCCCCTTTGCCTTCCTCCCTAGGGATTTTGGCAATTGGTCTTATTAATGAAGCTCTGGATGAAGGGGACACCAAGAAGACTCTTCAAGCCTTACAGACTCCTGCAGCAAAATTGGAGGGTGTAGCCCCAAAGGTAGCACAGCATTACCAAGATACACTACTTCGAGCCAAGAGGGAGAAAGCGCAGGTGAGTGCAGTTAAATGCACCTTTTGAAAGACCTTTGCATTAGTGTTCTGTAATGTTACTGGTCTTGAAAGTCCGGAATCAAAACTGGCAATGGAGAAGTGGCCATTCTGCATACCTTCAACTGATCTTCACCAATCAGAAGGAGATTTCAGCTAGCAGTGTCAATCTGTGAACTGTGGAGATGGGTGTAAGGATATTAAGAGCACATGGTTGCTTGCTATAGCTAAACTCAGGTCCCAAGTGAGGTATGTATCTTTTTTGTGGAAAAAATGATATTCATTATCTGGTTTTGTGAGGAGACCATGTTCATTCCAGGAGTACTGAACTTCTGCTTGCAAGTTTTCTGCAAGCTTAAGTACTTTATTCTCATGTTCTGTGTTAAATGTATTCTGAAGTATAGTTATATATATGACAAAAAAGAAAGTTTCTGGAAGTGGAAAAATCTGTAAAGTGATAAATTAGAAAAAAGATATGAAACAACATGCATACATGCTACCAGCAAAATATATATGCTGTTGTTCACCTGATGACACTTCCATTGCTTATGGCTTTTTTGAGCTGAAGTTGTCATTAGCCAGGGACTTCTACCTACTTGTACATAGTTGCAGTTTTCACTAATTGAAAGGTGAAGATGAAGAGAGGAAGAGCAAGTTTCATCTTACACCTTTCATCAAGGTATAAGAAAGGATGACAAGTGCAGGTGTGTGTATGCAAGTGATTTTTGGGTAGTAGGGAGGGCACACTGTTTTTTTTCCCCATATCTATTTACAGAGAAGTAGCAGATGTCTGCTTTCCGTGACTTGAGAGTGTTTTGTTTTCTTTTTTCTGCTGTGGAGCTCATTGTTCAAGTAGCAATGCACAATTTTTTACAGAGGCTAAGGTCTAGATTGTGTTGAACATTTTGTTTTTGACTAAAGGTAAACCAGTATGATGACAATAGAAAACTGTATGCTATTCTGATGGAAATCATTGAGCACCTTTCCCAAGGGTCTTGACAGGGTTAATGTTCCTCAGGATCCATTTTGCACTGAAGCATTTCCTCTCGCTGAGTCAGAATGAAACAATGAAATCTTTTTATCCTGTACTTAAACTTGCGCCAGACTGTGCTGGTAACTTCTGGGTTGGTATGAAATTACCTTATTTAGACATAAGATAAATAAAGGGCTTCTCCCAGCAGCATGGGAATAATTCCAGAAATAGAAAGATCATATTATACAGTAACTATGTGGGGAAAATAACCACAATCTGAAGTCAACTGTTACGAACTAGTGATTTCTATACCTCGGGGCTGAGAAGGATTAATGTTCACCTGAAGATGTTGTTCAGTTGCTTACTTGATTGGGGAGTGCTATATCATGCTGATGAGAGAGGTGAGAGGGGAAAAAACAGTAGACTCCATAGTATGTTACAGTGTGTGTATCTTGCAGAAAGCCTTGCAGCAGTAAAACTGTAGAGAAGCCACAACATGGTTTTGACTTCTGTGGATACATAGTACAGTACAGTGATGATTCTCCCCCACATCCTGGACAGGAATTTTGCTGTTGCTGGTACTCTTGTGGGACTGTCTGGCTTTCAGATGAAATCTGCCTATGAAGGTCATGTTAAGCTCTTGAATGAAGTATCATTTAGCCAGTTAGTTTCAGATCTGCCAAAACAATGGTTAAAATATGGAAAGCACATGAGGAAATGTTCATTTTAAGTCTGACCTTAAAGCCCTTGAATGTTGTAAATAGTGGTTCTTTTGTGCACTGTGATTATTATTCCCTTCCAGAACTAAAGGTTTCCTATGTTCTGTTTGTATGAGAAAAGTTGTCAGAGGGATGGTAGTTGCATCTTAGCATTTCTTTTGGTAGTTACCTACAGGAAGGACCAGTGGGTGGAGAGAAGCTTATGCTTGGCAACTGCTGGGTCATTGTTCTCTATGTATATTTTGGGACTTGCAAAACACTTGTCCCTTTCCTCCTCTCAAATTTCTGCGTGTAACATTAGCTCATTTGGCTAGATTTCCCAGCCAAAATACACGATACTGTGTGATCACTGTTCCTTGACAGGCCATCTGTTAAAATAAAGATTTAAAACATGGCTTTGACTGCTGTGTGTGTACACCCATCCACAACACATACAATGCTTTTTGCTTTGTTAGTTTGTACAGGTTTGTGAAGTTTTGTGGGCAGGGAAATGAGCAGCCTGATGTGACCTTTCCCAAAGGTTTATTAGTTTCTGCACACATATGTGCATCAGCAGCTCTCGGTAGTCCTTCTGTTGAAGGACTAACTTCCTGGAAAATCATATACTCTTAGCTAGTATGGCTTTAGGACTAGCTGGCACTAAGTCCCTGGCCTTGTGTTTGCTCATCTTATTAGAGTGATTCTTATTGATAGAATTTCTTGTTTGTTCTGTTTACTGCGAATTTCTTTTGTCCAGGGAAAGTGTTGAGTTTGGTAATGCCATAGTAGTCTCTGCCAGTCACAAATCCACATTATATCCTTGTGCTGGAGTTAGTTAGGAAGACTGAAATACTTATTTTTCTCTCTATTATGGAAAACTACTCTATTGGCTGTTTCTGAATATAGGTTATCTTACTTGGCAAAAATAGTGATACTTTTCTCCTGATATTGTATATTTTTCTTGTTGTATTCTCTTCAGGACACACAGGATGAAACAGCTGTACTTTGGCTAGATGAAATTCAGGATGGGATTCATAAAGCTAACAAGGACACTGAGGAGTCCCAGAGATGTAAGTATTATCGCACAGTATTGCAATTAATCCCCACTACCAGCCAAATACCACTTATTTAAGGAAAAGTTGGGGGCTAGAAATGTCATATACATGTGGCAAAGGAAACCAGAAGAGCCTACAGGCTTCTGGTGCAGGTGTGGTTTTTTGAGGAGTGAATGTCAGATTCTTCAAATACTAAATTTCTTCTGTTGTGGGGGGATATGCATTTTTTTCCAGTTTTGCATGTGACCATTAGACTACGTTACCTTGTTGGACCAATCTTTTTCAAATTGTTTGTCATTTGCGACTAATTGTGTGTGTCTGTGGGTGATTGGTTAGAAGTGAGAGTGTTCACATGCACTATTGAAATGATGCTTTCTGGTGAGCATTACCTTTTATTTGTGTGAGGTACTGTTGTCTTGTCTTGGTTCTCTTAGATGTTACCAGACAAACACTCACATGGTTTTTGGATACAAAGAGTACTGCCCGTCAGTGATACTCACCTTTGCTCCTTAATGCAGTTGGCAGGTGGACTGGTCCACCCGTTGTTGCTTCCCAGTCATTATAACAATTTTGTTTCTGTCTGCAGAAACAATTAAGTAATTATTGCTCTGGTTGTTGAGTTGTGGCTGGCTCTGCCAGAAGAAACTGTGTTAACTGAAACAGACATCAGAGGAGAGCTGTAACTGTGTATGTTGAAAAGTTCTGGTGATAAATCAGCACCATACTGGGACTTTGGGCACACCATTACATGCTGTCAGGTGCAGTTTCACGCATGGCTGGATACTCTGTACTGAAGAGGCCTCTATACTGCAAGTCCTCGAGTTGGTTTTTTATTTATGTTTCATGTTTATGTACACTTAAAATTTGTATATCTTACATACAGCCCAGCTATGAGGGTGTGTTCATGTTGCCTTGCTCTGTTCTGCCCTTCTGTGCTTGCTGTGAGCTACTGAGACCCTGCGCTAACTTGCTTTCTGGTTTTATCCAAGTCTCCTTAGGAATTCTAGCCATTAATGAAGCAGTAGATCGTGGTGACGTTAGCCAGACCCTGAGTGCCTTGCGTTCACCTGATGTTGGGCTGTACGGAGTCACTCCAGAATGTGCTGAGACGTACCAGCAAGAATTGTCAGAAGTTAAGAAAAAGGCGGCAGGTACACCTTAAGTGGCTAACTATCAGTGAAATAAACGCAAGATTATTGTTTATTGGAATTGGAACTAGAGGTAAAAAAGCCCCTGGGAAAAAATCCTGTGTTGTAGATAGCAGCTGTGGATGCTCTGTGAAATAAGGTGTTTTTTTTTTTTTTTAAAAAAAATGACTATTATAATGTTCTCCACTTATACAATGCGTTGTGTTTAGGTAGCTCTCATATGAGGTCATTAGGGATTCAGAAACATTCCTTTCCTTGTTTGGAGAAAGAATAATCTGTAAAGGAAATTTCCTGGTTGTAAAATTTGTATGTGTGAAAGGTAAGACACTTGTCAGTGTGTTTCAGACTTCTAATTGCAGTTTCTGCTCTTAGGGGGCAATGGCAGCGAGTGGGTGAAACACTGGGTGAGAGGAGGCTATCATTATTATCATAACCTGCGGACCAAAGAGGGAGGATGGGATGAACCAGCAGAATTTGTGCAAAATGACACTCAGCTGTCACGGGAAGAGATACAGGTAGAGTAATAGATTAACACATACTCCTTCTCTCAAAAGTTGACATTCTCACCATTCCCACCCTTAATGCAGCTCTGAGATAGAATGCTTCAATGCCATAGTCATGTTAACTCGCTTAGTAATTAATTTGATTTGCTAGGCATCATCAGATTGTGTGTGTCCTATTGTGACAACTCCTTGTCCTATTTCATGAAAATTTATCCTCTCATTAAGAGAGTACGGGACCGTGATGTCACTGTTTTTTGAAACACAGCTTTGGAGTTTCTTGTAAGCACAGTATGGAAAGCTGATGTAACATCCTTTTTTTTTGTATTTCCATTTTCTTTTTCTGGCTTCTCTTCCTATCATAACATTAAATCAGAGCACCATATCTGGAGTCACTGCAGCATACAACCGAGAACAGTTGTGGCTTGCAAATGAGAACCTGATTATGAAACTTCAGGCTTGCTGTCGAGGGTATCTTGTTCGCCAGGAATTCAACTCAAGAATGAATTTTTTGAAGAAGCAAGTCCCAGCAATCACTTGCATTCAGGTAGTGATACCCTTTAATTCTGTTTGGAACTTGTACTCTGCAGTTGTTTTCTGTACACAAGCTTATTAACAGTTTTTGTTCAATTCAAGTAATTACAGCACACAATTGTCTTTGCCTCATATTGTAACTTATCTAAAAACATTTCCTTCTCCAGTAAGTTTTGGTGTATTATTTGCTTTTAGGTGTCATATATAATTGATCCAGTAATCACATAGAATTGGAGAGAGAAAAAGTTACTTGAGGAAGCTTTAACAGTTATTTTTTTATACGTTTCGGGAGTGAGGAAATATGAAGTGTGTTCTATGTGTTGACGGTGATAGTACCATGAGATGCATTGCTGCTGTGATTCATCATGAATTAAGAAGAAACAACATGGTCTTCAGTATTCTTGCTTTTCTTGTCCAGGGATTTGGAGGATAGCTGGATAATTCAGCATGAAATCAGGTGCATTTACAGGACAGCCACAAAAAAATTATTCTGTGATGTTGTAACTGAATTATGTGCAAATGCAACAGTTGCTTTGCACTCTATTACCATTTTATTTTTTCAGCAGTATATATCCAATTGTTTCTGCCTAAGTAGCAGATACTCTGCTGTATATTTAACAGAACCTCCACACCCACTCCCAGCTCATTAAAATAACACACTCTCCCTTTAAGTGTATTCCAACCCCTTGCCTGACTTCTCTTCCCAAGTGTGAATGGCAGTGGGTCTGCTGGGAAAGCTTAAACTGTTACACCATTGTTCTCAGCAGCAGCAGCAGCAGCTAACACATGATCCTTATGTAGAACAGTTTCTATCAACTTGACTGTTTCACTGTATCCTTGACCCCTAATTGTGCTTCAGAAGGCCCAGGCTCTTCATGATGTAATTTCAAGTCTCTCATGATTACATTTGGAGAATAGTTAATGCTTGACACAGTGTCTCTTGATAAGACAAGCACATCTCCTTCATGTTTCATTTAGCCAAAAGGGCAATTGGAAGCTGAGGAACCCAAAGAAGCTCAGATTTGCAATTACTTCTGTTCAATTAGAAAAGTAAAGTGAATGTGCCTGTTTTGTTTTGTTTTCAGTCTCAATGGCGTGGCTACAAGCAAAGGAAGGCATATCAAACCCGTTTGGGTTACCTACGTGCACAAAAGGACCAAGTAGTAAAGGTAGTGCAGGTTTTCTGCTTGCTGTTTTGGTAAGCCTTTGGGGTAGTGAACTTCATAGATAAGTTTTGGATCTGAGTGTTTTGGTTACCCTTCAATAGATTCAATCAATGACCAGGATGTATCAAGCCAGAAGACGTTACAGAGATCGTCTGCAGTATTTCAGAAACCACGTAAGAGGCTATCTTGTTAAATATATTCTGTACCTGACTTTGGTACTCTTTCCAGAATGATGTCAAGTGCTTTTTTGTTTCTTAAATCCTAGATAAATGATGTCGTAAAAATTCAAGCCTTTATTCGAGCAAACAAAGCCCGAGAAGACTACAAAACCCTCAGTAAGTATTTCCAAGAGAATAAAGCTGCTGTGGCTTGAATCTCTGTTTGTGAGGGATCATAGATTCATAGAAGAGATTCCCCAATTCTCTCTGCCTGTCTCCATTGGAGAGATGCTTTAGCCCATGATAAATCTTTGTAGCCCTCCTCTGGACTCGGCCGTGCAGCTCCATATCCTTCTTACTATATTGGGGGCCCCAGAGCTGAACACAGTACTTCAGGTGGGGTCTCATTAGAGTAGAGTAGAGGAGGAGAATCACCTGCCTTGACCTCCTGACCACACTGCTTTTGATGCAGCCCAGGATGCAGTTGGCTTTCTGTGCTGCAAGTGCACATTGCTGGGTCACATCAAGCTTCTTGTCAACCATTATGATATTGGCTGTGTGGTCTATAACATCAAGACAGTTTTGAGGAGCAGTCGGGATGAAGTTGATAGGGAAGTGCAGGGTGTAGGTAGTTCTTGAGGCTGAAGGAGAAGTTGATTCTAGCTGTCTATTTTTTTTTTCCCTGCTGAAAAATAGAACTGTAGCTTTGCAGTTAGCTCTGACAGTGTGTACTATCCTATGCTAATACTTTGTTCTTGATTTAGTTCTCTTACAATTTTCTCAAAACAGGAGAATTAAAATGTATGAAGCTAACCGGTTAGACAAGATGGTACTAATTTGACTCTGGGTGCTCCTTGATGTGCTGTTTAAACATAGATAAGGCATATATTTACTTCTGTTTGCCATCCCCTAGCATTGTCTATTTTCTTTCCTGTTTTTAGTTAATGCTGAAAATCCACCTATGGCTGTGGTTCGGAAATTTGTCCACTTGCTTGATCAGAGTGACCAAGATTTTCAGGAGGAGCTTGAGCTAATGAAACTCCGTGAAGAAGTTGTAACCTTGATCCGATCCAATCAGCAACTGGAAAATGACCTCAATCTCATGGACATCAAAATTGGTTTGCTAGTGAAAAACAAAATTACATTGCAGGTAAGAAATGTGTGTTGGGAGACCAGCTACACGTAGAATTGAGCCCAGTGGTAGTTGGCATGGAGAGCTCCTGGCCTTAGATGTTGGTTGCTCAGACCTAGTGGAAAACATTTCCCCTGACTTAGTTTTTACCCCCAGTATGTTCTTAGTTAATTCCACTGATTTAGTATGTATCCCTAGAAAGAAAACTGTAGGAGGAGAAGAAACAAGTCCTGAAGCTAAAAAAGGCAGCAGGACTATCTTGAGCTAATAAATGCAACAGGTTTTGTATTGAATGGCTTTGAGACTGTTTTGTTGCTCCTTTGGGGTTAAACAAGTCACATGCCACAAGCTTTCAGCCAAGGGGGTGATTTTGTAATTTTGTCAGCCAAGGGGGTGATTTTGTAATTTTGGAGGCAGGAGACATGCTTGTGAGGCTTGGTTGCTTGTTGGTTAAAGGAAGTGCCCTCTATCTAAGCTTGGCTGGTGTGATTCATTTCCAAAAAAGAAAAAAAAAGGGGCTCTTGCTGATACAGCATTGTCTTTTCTTCAAGCTGAAGTATTGGTCAACTTTCATGTGGTCCTGAATTCATTACACTAGGCTTCTCTGAGCACAAAATCTCAATTGGTGTAGTGAAATTTGTCTTAGAAGGAATCTGCAGTGGTTGGGCTGATGATTGCAGTGAAAAGTGCTATTGCTGTCAGAGTATGTGGAGGTAGTGAGTTAGGTGAATATAGAACAGTATTTGTAAACTGTAAGCCCAGTTTAAAAAAGGAAAACATTTACAAGTTTCTCCAGAATGCTACCAGCTCTGATCGTAATTGCTGCCAAGAGTGACTAGCCCATCTAGGGTTTCAGACCAATTCACAAAGTCAGGAACGAAGCAGAACATATACTTCTAGTTGGAGAAACTGCTGCCACAGCAAACAATGCTTCACTTTTATAGCCCCAGGCATTTCTTGACCCTGCATTTCCACATCCAAGAGAACTAGCTCTCAGATGCAACTGTTTTCCAGTATTTCTTGTTTGAAACTTCTCAGAGTGAAATCTGTACCTTTTCTTTCTTTCCAGGATGTTGTTTCTCATAGCAAAAAACTTACCAAGAAGAACAAGGAACAGCTCTCTGACATGATGATGCTGAACAAGCAAAGGGGAGGTTTGAAAGCATTGAGCAAAGAAAAGAGAGAAAAGTTGGAAGCCTATCAGCATTTGTTCTACCTACTTCAGGTAAGCAACTTCTTACACTGCTTGGTAACCTTTTGTCATAGAAGGTGATATGTCTTAGCAGAGTCTTTGCTTGTGCGCTGTAGTTGTCATAGAAGTAAGTAAGGTTGAAAAAGACCTTTCAAATCAAGTCCAGCCAGCAACTGTTTTGAGCCACCTTAGTTTTTTAGCAACACCAGTGGGGACATGTACACTAAGTAATTTTTCTTGTTGTTGTAGACTAACCCAACCTACTTGGCCAAGCTGATTTTTCAGATGCCTCAAAACAAATCCACAAAATTCATGGATTCTGTCATCTTCACGCTGTATAACTATGCATCCAATCAAAGAGAGGAATACCTGTTGTTGCGACTTTTCCAAACAGCACTGCAGGAAGAGATCAAGTATGTGGTAGCATACGGCACATTCTTGCTGTTGAATCAGTTTTGGCAGTTCCTGAAAATGAGGCACCTTTTCATGTGAAGTCTAGTGCTTATATGCAGATAATGCTAATCTGTCCCTTCACTGTCCTTTTCCCATTTCATATCTATTAATGTAGTCTATCAAAGAAGAATCAAGTATGTCAATAGAAGATGAAGGCTTTTCACTTCAATCAAGATTTCACAACATGGCAGCTACTTCTGATCTGATGCAAAGTCATTCTAAAATTCAGTCTAATCTCAATTCTCCAGTGTCTGATTATAAATATGTCCAACAAAGTGCAAACTCAGGCTTTAGGAGCCAGGAAGAGAGCTAAATCTAAGCTGTCTGGATTTGCAAAAACTAATGAGGAGTCTGAAATCTCTGTTGTTTGGCACTTCTATTTCCTGTCAGTGTTAGAAACTCTGGCTGTCCTCAGACATGTTTTGTTGGATTGCTTAGGCCTTAGGTGCTCAGTGTAACATGACTTACATGACTGTAACTCAAAGTGTGAGTTTGAGTTACATGACTTAACAATGCAGAGTGGCACAACTTGCTGTGAGGAAGAATATGCAATGAACTTTTTAAGGAACTACCCTCAAGCATTTTTGGGAATGCTTTTTAAGCATGAAGGTGCCTTGAAACAAATAACAATTTCTAAAAAACATGTGTGTCTCCCCCCACCACCCCACCCCCAAAGTTATGCTTGGAACAGTAGTCCAGGGAAGCGTAGGCAGTGACAGAGTTATGCATACCTAAAATTTCATATGGATTCTTTCTTCTTCAGATCAAAAGTAGACCAGATACATGAAATTGTGACTGGGAATCCTACTGTTATTAAAATGGTGGTAAGTTTCAATCGCGGTGCCCGTGGTCAAAATGCCCTGAGGCAGATCCTTGCACCAGTTGTGAAGGAAATCATCGATGACAAGTCACTTAATATCAAAACTGATCCTGTGGATATTTACAAGTCTTGGGTTAACCAGATGGAATCTCAAACTGGAGAGGCCAGGTATGGGACCTGTTAATACTGTATTTTTCTAAACATTGCTTAGCTGCTTTGCATTGCTCAGTTAGTCATTCAAAACTTGCCTCCTTGACTCCACTGCATGCATCTGCCAACTGTCTTGTCAAGACAGCTTTCATCTGAGAGTTCTAAAGTTCTTACTCTGGTTATGGTGCTGAGAGTATTGAACAGGAATGTCATTAAATTATGGAAAAAGAAGTACTCTTTGGTATTTTCCTATGTTAACTTGATAGTTAGCTATGAGATGCCCTCTAACGTAAAATAGTGTATTGTAAGAAAATGTATTTGGAAATTGTTTCCATGTCAGTCCCTGTTCATGTCATGCTTGGCCTGTGCAAACACGTACTGTTCTCAAGCACACAAAGCCGCTCTTGCTGGCAGGAACCATCACATTGCGTTTAATTCTCCTTGGTCCTAATATCTTTCTAATTAATATCAGCCATTGATGACAAATTTATATTCAGCTATGTGATTTTGTGTCATTCTGGTTTCTTTTTCTTCGGTGGTTGTGATTTGCTAGGACTTGAGGATTTTGTTGTGTTATTGGGATTTTTTAATGTATTAAAAAAAAAAAAGCAAAAGCCATACAGATGAATGACTTCCTCTATATCTAAAACAGTTGTATACATTTGCACACTTTATGCAAAATTCTGGATATGGTAAAAATGGAAGTGATGATGTGTATTCCGCTTCTTCTCTATACATGAGATTTAGGATACACCTTTATGAATTATCATTTGTTTGTGTTCACTGGAATACTATGCAGTAGTTTCAGCTGATTGAAAAAAGGATAACCATTCCTTCAGCAGCATGTTATATTGATTTTATGGATGCTGCTCTGCTTGTGTCCAAGTTTTCATCATCTTAATACTCAAATGTGTAGCTTTCATTTTCACCAATTCGCAGTCTGAAGTACCACTATGTATAATGAGTGGTGCTTTTTTTGCCTGGTGTGCATGCTGTAAAAAAGATTCAATTTTGAGTTAGCTGGGTCTTTCTCTCAGTGGCCAGCACAAGGGAAAGTAAAGGAAGTAAAAGCAAAAGAATTTCAGTTCTGACGGTGCCAAACAGGTTAATTAAAAGCAGTGCATAATTTTTTGCAGCGAAGTGAATATAAGTTTCTGGTTTTGGCAGTGAATATGTTTCAGGCTATCAGTTCTTGAAGTGTACTAGCCTGAGGAATACTCTCCTTTATATGTCTGACTTTTTCAAATAGCAAACTGCCATATGATGTTACTCCTGAGCAAGCCCTAAGTCATGAAGAGGTGAGGACGCGCCTGGATGCCTCAATCAGAAACATGAGGACAGTGACAGACAAGTTCCTTTCTGCCATTATTAGTTCAGTGGACAAAATCCCGTGAGTCTGATGCACCACTGTTATCCCTGTGAAGTTGCTGGTGTCTTCATGCTTGCAGCAGTCTTATTTGACCTTTTCTTTCTCTCAGGTATGGAATGCGTTTCATTGCCAAGGTCCTAAAAGACTCCCTGCATGAGAAGTTTCCTGATGCTGGTGAGGATGAGCTTCTGAAGGTGAGGATCTATACACCTTTGTAAGGAATTGCCAGCCGAATTGGCTGTGGCGAGCTCATCTCATTCTTCTCTCTTGTTAGGTGTATGTTTGGAGAGGAGCGCATGTAAACCTATTCATTTACCTCTACAGATAGAAAATATTTCACATCAGGCTATTGACGTCATCTTCATACACATCGCTTGAGATGTAATACATTGTTTAGAAGGAAGTATCCTGATGCTTCTGTTTTGTTTTTAGTATCTTGGGCATTTGGACCTTTAGGTTTCTTGACCTGGGGTTTACTGTTGCTCCTAGAAAATAAACCTTGGGTTAACTAGTGTGATCACTGCCTGCTGCTCCTTCCTTAAAGAGACAAGTTAAAAAGTCTGTGTGCCAAATTCTTAATGCCCCATCTGGAACACACTGGGATATTTTGACGGCACTATGTAGAATTGCTTCCCATGATGCCTGGTCAGTTTTGTATTTTGCATTTCAGTTGGTTTGGAGAACTAAAAGGATCCTAATATTAGTTGCTCTTAGATGACTACAGCATCGGGGTTTTTGTTGAAATTTCGTTGATTTTGTGGCTTCTGGGAAATTCTGACTTTATTCCCATGAATGCTTTACTTTTTAATATACAATATATAGTTTGGTTATTAGAATACTTGACAACGTCTCTTTAAGCTTTTCTGCCTCTGCTTCATTACAAAATAATTACCAATCTGAATGCTGTTTTCTTCTCTCTTCTAGTTCTGTGCTTTCCCATTCTGAGACATCGGTTCTTTCTATGCAGGTGAATTAATTTCTTCCATCTGTAAATTTGGGTGGAAAACTGCAGGTTTTGTTAATCCTCATGGAAATAATGTAACTGTCCACATGAAAGTCAAAACTGCAGTTGCGTGCAATACCTACCTGTAGATTTTTTTTAGCAACTGAAGATTCTCATATAATATACTGTTCTTTTTGCCCCACAAGTTCAAATGTCATTAATTCAATTTCTTTCATGGTTGTTTTTTTCTTTTTACTGGCAGTAAGCAGACTGTTAATGGTCAGCAGACTGTTAACATCCCACAGCATAATTTGTGAGAGTACAGCAGAGGCTTGCATAAAACACTTGTCCAAACATGGCCTGACTGAAACCAGTTATTAATTTCTGGGACTTACCAATGGCTAGGTTTTTTCTCTGTGTTTTCACCTGTTTGTTCAGACCCCAATCTCTTCCATGCATTTTAGTCACATGAAAAGCAGGTGAAGCCAAGGTTCAGTGACCTGGCCTTCTGCAAATGAGCATGTGGTGAGAGAGCTTTTGCTTTAAATCAGCACGGTGAGTTAATACCTTTCCTTGCTAGAATTACTTTTGGCAAAATACCCAGCACAGGGTAGAAGAATATTGTGAGCATATGGATAATGTGATAATCTTTATTTGTAGTTCTTTGCTCACATTTGACTAGGTAAATTGGATTTTCAAAGCATCCAATGCCATTTGTTTTCTGTACTTCTGATTTTCTTACTTCTGGATTAAATGGCTTCTCACTAACTAGGGATTTGTGCCAGAATATCTTGCTGGGTTATAGAAGAAGGCTTTTACTCTGAAAGAGAGAAGGGCGCTTTGGACAAGAAATGGAAAATCATTTCCTCAATTTACCTTCTTGTGTGCCATTCTTCTTCCCTATTTTTTCTTTGTCAGAGATGGCAGCCAGTGCTTTATGCTTCTTTAAAAATCGGCTCTTGTTCTACACTGAAACTTCATTATCAGATTCCTCTATATTGTGGTCATTCTGCCCTCTGTTAGGCTAATTCAGTTGCATTTAATTCTCCTGACAGACTCTCTCATGCTCATATCAGTAGTTCATTGGTAACTTGTAGTATCTCCTATCCGTACATTTTTGTAAGTTGCAGTTCTAAATCTTTACGCATAGGAATATCTGCTGCTGTATTGTCCTGTGACTGATGGTGCTCAGGCTTTCCTCTGTGTTGACTTTCCTATTGCATCTTTATGATATTGGTTTTTTTTAACACTGTAGATCTTTTGGGATGGTGTGTGCTTCTGTACAGCAGAACCTTTGTGTTGGAAAGAAGCTTACAAGAAAATAATTTATCTAAACACAGAGTAGTTTCAATAAAATTTGGTTGGGTCCTGTACTTTTGTTTATTGATACATTTCTTCTTTCTTTCCCAGATTGTGGGCAACTTACTCTATTATCGCTACATGAATCCAGCTATTGTTGCACCAGATGCATTCGACATCATCGACCTTTCAGCTGGAGGTCAGCTGACGACAGATCAACGCAGAAACCTCGGTTCCATTGCAAAGATGTTACAGCATGCTGCATCCAATAAGATGTTCATGGGAGACAATGCTCATCTAAGCATCATTAATGAATACCTGTTGCAGTCATACCAGAAATTCAGGTAGAAGAACGTAGCTAATTAAGTTGGGAAGTTTGTAGAAGGGTAACATTGCAAGTAAAAAGGGAAAACAGTAAATTTAGAATATGAAAAATTCTGTCTCTGTCAAATATACAGTTTATTTAAAGTAAAAGATTTCAGTCCAGACTGCCACAAGCATCAGTGACAATGGGAGATAAAATATATACCTGGGATTTATGAACAATGGATTCTATTTTCATGAGATTGCAAAGTCAAGAGTTTCAAGTGTCCAAAATAAAGGTTGCTTTTGCACGTGCTTATTACAGTACTTTGGACAGGACATACATTCTTCTGTCCTGTGTGAACCCTGGTTGCATATGAAAATCTAGTGGTGATGAGGAATAAAGCAGGTTGGCATTTAGCTATTCATGTAGTTGAAGTAAGGTTTTGTTTAAGAATTGTCATATCTCCTGTCTTTTGGAAAAAGGGTAACCAGAGGTAGTTGGGGGCAAAGGATGATAATGCAGTGGAGGCAGGAGAATGAGATCACTGAAGGCAGTTCTGTCAATTTTGAAAATGACCAAATGTCAACATGGCCAGTATCAATTGATTGAATTTACTAGTTTGCTTCTGATGTGCTAAACTAAAGCTGCAAACTGTAGTATGCCATAGTGTACCATAGTTTAAAGGGGAGAGTCTATGCTTGAACTTGTCACAGGGAGGTAATACTCTTGACATATCTCAGAGTCATACTGAGTGTTCTCTCCTTCTTTGTTCTGAAGACGTTTTTTTCAGGCGGCCTGTGAGGTTCCCGAATTGCAGGATAAATTTAATATTGATGAATATTCAGACTTGGTGACTCTCACTAAACCAGTAATTTATATTTCTATCGGTGAAATCATCAATACACACACTGTAAGTATGCATTAGTCACAGTTGCTCCTTATAAGCAGTGTTTGTGAAGAAAATGCTGCTTCTGTCTGAAACACAAAGGTACCAAATACAAGGCCGAAAGTCGTAATGATTGTAGTTGGTGAGAGCTTGTTGGTTTATCGAATATAGTAGTTTAGGTACAGCTTCACTAAGTTTCTTTGGAAAGCATTTGAGTATTTTCACATTATTGTCACGATTTTGTCAATATTGTGATATTGACACAGCTCTGAATATTGACATTGCTGCTTTGGAGTTCAGTGATTTTTTTCTAAAAGATACCAGCCTAAAGTAATGAAATTCTACTGTCTAGAAAAGGATATATTGTTAAAACATTATTGTTTTTTTTCTATTCATCTAGTTGCTCTTAGACCATCAAGATGCAATTGCTCCTGAGCACAATGATCCAATTCACGAGCTGCTGGATGATCTCGGAGAGGTTCCTACAATTGAGTCTTTAATAGGTGGTCTAGTTTATTCTGCTAAAGTGATATGTGATATTACCTGAAATGACTTAAAGTGCAGTAAAGAAACAGTAAGAAATCATCACAAGTCCTTCGGGAGGACATGCTCTAAAAAGCAGCTGCAGATTTGTTGCAGTATATTTTCTCTGCATAATTTACTGCCCTAAAAAAAACCAGGGGTTCTTTCTCTTCTCCCCACCCACCTCACCTTATCCCACTCTAGAAGTTTCCAGAAGACAGATGGATATTGACATATTTTCTTTGTTCCATTACACTGGAGCCATTTCTCTGTGCTTGTGTCCCTGTTCCAGTTTGTTTGCAAGGATCCGTCCTTACTGGAGACCTGTAGGTATTCCTTGCAGAGTGCAGTAATAAATGTATTAAATTGCATGTGTTCCTTTAAGAGTCTTTGGCATGTGGACAGGTGATCTTCCCCAACAGACAGGTAACATTTTTCCCCTCCTTTAGAGTTACTTTCCATAAGGAAAATAGAATTTTATTCCCTTCTGGCTGGGAAAAGAAGGAACTAACACTGCTAATCTGTGAAACTGTTCTGGAAACCTGAGACAGTTTACTGCTTCAGGATGTAACACATACTGGAAGGATGCACAAGTTTTTCTCCCTCATTGGTTTCTGTGTTGCAGTTATTTGAAGTTTCTAGTCTAGCAGAGGGGAGGGAGGCAAACCAGGCACAGTTTTTGGAGAAGATGCTCTGACAGCAAACACTAACCTTGAAGTTGCTTAATCAGAAAGGTTAGAATCTTCTAAAGGAATGATTGCAAGCACATTTTCTTCCAAGCACTGGCAAAGAACTGTAAGAGGCATTATCTGAACAAGCAGAGACCATGGGTTTAGCTAGAACTCGCCCTCCTTCCCCATTTCATTTCTCCTGTGTGCATTGTTTCACTGTGGCTAATATGTCAGATCTTCCTGCAACCCTTTAAGAAATGGGGGGAAAGCTACCAACTATTGTTCTGGTGAAAGTTCATGTGCAGTTAGAGGAAGAAAATTTCTTTTTGATGGGATAGTTTACTTAGTTCAAGAGATGATGATAGGCTCAGTTGCTAACAAGCTCTTTACTCTTACCTTGAAACATGCATTTTGATGAGGACATGGACATATGGGCATCATCACATTTTTGTTTTCTGCTTTTGGCAGTTCAGCCACTCTTCTAAGTGAGATACTGAGATAGAGTGTGGAATGCATGTAAATCTTTAAGGCATTCAAAGTGGTGACTTTGTGGTGCTTTTCTGGCTGGTGCGTTCTCTCAGATTTATTATGAAAAAGTCTGATATTCAAGATACAGTCTGATATATTCAAGAAAGTCTGATATATTCAAGATGATGTCTTTAAAAGTTGGTTTGGGTTTTGAAGTGTCCTTTGGACAGTATAGGAAGCAGTCTAATTTCTCTGTGTCTGTTATGGGAACAATTACGAAGTCCTAACAGTTAAGAAGGTAAAGAATGTGATTTAATCTATAAACTCTCTCTGCTTGGCAGGGGAAGGTTCTGGCAATGTTAATGACCCCAACAGGGAAATGCTAGCAAAGACTGAGGTTTCTCTCACACTCACTAATAAATTTGACGTTCCTGGTGATGAGAATGCAGAGATGGATGCGAGAACAATTCTTTTGAAGTAAGTAGGAGATAACTGCCTGGTATGTTACTTAAAAGAAGGAGCAACTGGAATTTTACCAGTTAATCAGCATGTGAAAATGAGAGCATTGAGGCATAATTTAAGGAAATGTGGGGGGTCTGTTACTCCAAATACACTGAGATTGTAGTCATGTCCTTTTCCATGCTGTGGCATGACTTTTAATTGATGAAGACTTACAGCCTTTTTGAGAAGCATAGGTCTTATAACCTAAAGGAAAGAGAGCAATGGGCTGTTATTTTATCTCACCGCAAAATTATTATTTCCGCAATAATAATTTTATTATTGCCAGAATATTTATTCTGGAAAACCTGTAACTAGCAGTGACTCTTGGCTGGTTTTAAGCAAATCCCTATTGCTGAGATGTACAAAGCAGTGACCTGATGTTCAAATGCATGCTTACCTCCTCTTATGCATTCCTGCTCAGATGGCAGTTTGAAAAATCTTTGCTCAGCATGTACTAGGTGTAGGCAGACAAATCATCTCCCATGAGAAGATTTTGTCTCCAAAAATAACTTTTACCGGACTTCTTAAATGATACATCAGTATTTTCCTACCCACCAGACAAAGGTCACATTGATTTCAAAAGTAAAGATTTACCAGCTGCACTGGTAGTCATTTAAGTTGTGGATGATGAGGAAGGTGCGTATGCGATGCACTTTGTGTGATTCCAAAAATAATTCCAGCTGGACTACAGAGATGCTATTTGGTTTTATTGTGTGGCTTAAGGACAGAAGTGCTTCACAGTGGACACTGACTGTGATTAAATCTCAGCTCAAATCAAGGAAATGACCCTGTCTGTTGCCAGGCTGAACTTGAGATCTACCTGTCTCCCATCCACATAAGAAAATAATCCTTCTGAGTTTTTTGATACCTGTTACAGATCACTGAAGCATGCTTATGGATGGATAATATTACAGAGCTTTTCTGGTTGCACAGATGGGCTGTGGCTGCTACCTGCATTATCATTCACCTTGAATGCAGTTTCTGTGGTCCACCTGGCAGTACTGGGACTACCTTCTAATATATGGGGTAGCCTCCTTGCTGTTTGAAGAAGTTTTGGGAAGCAAATTGTGCATATTACAGAGAGGAACCTTTCGAGGAACCAGTTTCCAATAACGCACTGTCCAAAACGTAAAGTGCTTGTCAGGGTTCTGGTCTAGTTTAGCCTATGCCTACCTGAGTACTTATCCAGTAATAATCTGACTTTAAATAAATCAGTAGCATTGGTATTGTTGCAGAACAGAAAAGTATTAAAGGTCTTTCTATTTAATTTTTTTTCTTCTATTATCCTTGATCTCTTTACAGCACAAAACGTTTAATTGTTGATGTAATCCGCTTCCAGCCAGGGGAGACGCTGACTGAAATTTTGGAAACTTCAGCTACCTCAGAGCAAGTATGATGCTGTTTGTCTGTGCTGGTTTTAGACTTGGAAATCATAATCTATCTAGATATATGTGAGATTCTCCATTTAAGTATTGCAGTGACACTGTCTCCACTGATGATGGAGCAGAGTGTTAAGATAATCAGGAGGGTGTACAGTGGAAGTAAATTGTACGTGTGAATCTTACTCCTGCAGCAGTTGCTAGAAACTGTTTATGTAGAAGACCACTTTAGATGATAGATAGGCTTCTCCTGGTCCCCATATGTAGAATGTGTTCATCAAAATCTGTTCATTCGAATCAGTATGGGAATTGCCAAGCAAAACTCTTTATCCTGTGTTATGCCAGAGATCAGACAATCTGTCTCTGCTTCTTTTTGTCTTGTTGTAATTGATCTGCTTATGAACTTGCAGGTTTTTGTTTTCTTCTAGGAAGCAGAGCATCATAGAGCTATGCAGAAACGGGCCATTCGTGATGCTAAAACTCCTGATAAGATGAAAAAATCTGTCTCTGTAAAGGAAGATGGCAACTTGAATCTCCAAGAAAAAAAAGAAAAAATCAAGGCAGGCCTGAAGAAGTTGACAGAACTAGGGCCAGTGAATGCCAAAAATAAATACCAGGAACTAATTAATGACATTGCAAAGGTATACCATTTGATGGTTTCCTAGTAATGATAGTTTTCCCAGTTTCCAGCTTTGTGAAACTGGCATGAGTTTTCAGAGGGAGAGTAAGGTTTTTAGTAGCTAATTTATAGAGAACAATCATGCCTTTTGTTGCAGCATTTCCAGCTCTTGGCATGTGGAAAGTCCTTTACTTTTATACAGTGTTTCTGTTCTCTCAAACGACTGCGTTGCCTGGTTCTCAGATACTTTAAGAAAAAACTTAATAGCTTGGAAGGGAGGTCCTGATGTGTGATGTGTTTTTCTGCTCTATTTCACTAATTCAAGTAGTGCCTCTACAAGCTTAGTCACTCAAAGAAGTTCTGCTCATAACTCTAAGACATCCTAATTGTTATTTTGATTTAAATGTGCCTGTTAAATAATCCCTAAATTATGAGGAGAGTTGCTATGAAAAACTTACAAAAGAGATCCAGTACTGTTGTATATTGCTACAGTGACAATATATTTTACATCACATTGTTTACTGAAAAACTATTTGGGAAATGTTACGTAAGTAAACCAACTAAATAATCACCTTTAGGGATTTGATAAGAATTAATTGTACTATAGATTATACGTGTCACAAATTAAAGTATCAGTCAATGAATGTAGTGTTTTCTTGTTGAGATATTAAGGCAAGTGATACTTAAACGCTGACTGACAAAGAAAAATAATGAAGTCTGTGTGCTGCTATGGTTCTTGCGCTCGATTTGTAAGGTACTTTCCAGTGCTGGCAGAATTACTGCTTTTATCTCATGGGCTTTCAGTGCCTACTCTAGTCATTGCAACTAGAACAGAACTGAAGTTTGAGAAAGCCACAGAAGGTGCAACTTTGTAGAGTTACTTAGTTCCACAAATAGTCATAACAGAGAAAAAGCTGTGACACTTAAACTGGGGCAAGTGCAAGTGAGTGCTCAAGCCTTGCATTGAAGCAAAATCAAATTGTGTGTTTCAAGTACTCAGTGGCTCTGGGACTGAGCACCTGGAGAGCTCAAATCACTGTTAAGTCTCTGCCTTTCTTTGTGCTGTAGGATATCAGAAATCAGCGTAGATACCGTCAGAGAAGAAAGGCGGAGCTAGTGAAGCTGCAGCAGACATACAGTGCCTTGAACTCCAAAGCTACTTTTTATGGAGAACAAGTAGATTATTACAAAAGTTACATAAAGACCTGCTTGGATAACTTGGCCAGCAAGGGCAAGTAAGTATCTTGGAACTGTAGAACCATAAAATGGTTTGGTTTTGAGGGGACCTTTAAAGACAATCTGGTTCCCACCGCCCTGCCATGGGCAGGGACACCTTGCACTAGACCGGGTTGCTCCAAGGCCCATCCAGCCTGGGCTGGAACAGTTCTGGGATGGGGTAGCCACAGCTTCCCAGGCAACTTGTCCCGGGGCCTTACCACCCTCACAGGAAGCTGTTGACTGCAATTCTTTGAGTGTGACCATCCAGTTGATCCTTATCCATCAAGTGGTCCATCTATCAAATCCCTTTTTCTTCAGTTTAGACACAAGGATGTTGTGTGGAACATTGTTGAATGCTTCTCCACAAATACAGGTAGATGATTGTCAGTCAGAAATGGAGAAGAAGTAGAAAACCTCATCCAGAAATGGTATATTAACCCTGTTGTAGCAGATCACCAAATGGGCCGGGCACCTGAGTGAAGGTATATTGGCTGTCACCAATTACCTCCTTGTTTTTCATGTATCTTAGCACAGTTTCTAGGAGGACCTTGCCAGTCACAGAAGTGATACAGATTGTATCTTCCTTATTTTCCTTCTCCAGTTGATATGAGCTTGACTGGAATGCCACATTTTCTCATACATGGTGGATAGTGGCTTAGCCACTTCTTCCACTGGTTCCCCGAGGACCTGTCTCATCAGGGTCCATGGACTTCCACACCTTCAGATTCCTTAGATGGTCTTGAACCTCATGACCTGCAGCAGGTGGTTCCACGGCCCTAGAGGTGCTTCTTACAAGAAAGCATGTGTTGCTAAGAAGAACCATGATGCTATCTGCTGAAAGCTCCTTGTCCAAGCTCTTTCCCACAGCAATAGTCTTAGCAAAAGGGTCTCAGCAGCAGTAAGAAAATACAGGGTGAGGCCCTTGCCATGAATGGTGTCAAAAAGATAATCTTGAAAGATTTTTTGTTCCCTTTGGGAGAAGATAGTGCGGAGAGTCCAGTGGTACAAACGTTGTTGTCCACATAGGCACTTACTGCTCAGTCAGTCTGTCCTGTTATCCTTATTAGAATGAAAATAACATAGTTACCTACAAAGAAACCCTTGATCACAAATTGTCCCCATTTCTATGCCAAATGAAGTCAGCTGTTACAGTGCTAGACAAATTAGATTTTCTGGGGGGGAAAAAAAGTTGTTGTCTTCTCCTGTCATATGTGAGAATGTGAACCCTTTTTGTTTGCAGAATGAAAATACAAGCAAGTTTCTGAGTAGTCTCAGCTTTTCTCCATGTCAGTTGTCATTAGACCCCATTTTGCCTAATGAGAGATGGTATTGCTTTTTATGAAGTACCATATCCTTAGGTTTTGGGTAGGATTTTTTTGGTTTTGTTTTTTTGATTGGTTTTTGTTTGCTTTGGTATTATTATTATTCTGCTTAAATGTTAGTGGTAAATAGTAGAAAATTAAGGATCTGATCTGGGCTACCAGTGCTTTGTGGGTAAACTGACTAGTAGAAGTACATAATTATCTATCATTAGTTACAGTTCTTTAGCTGTACTGATTCTATGCCCTCTTTCAAATAGAATTGAAAATTTACTGCAGTGTCTTTACTTGTGACCTTCTAATTTGTTTGGTTTGTCTTTTTTCCCCAGAGTCTCCAAGAAACCTCGAGAGATGAAAGGCAAAAACAGTAAAAAGATTTCTCTGAAATACACAGCAGCTCGACTTCATGAGAAGGGAGTGCTTTTAGAGATTGAGGACCTGCAAGGTAACCAGTGAGTATCTATTATTTAAAACTCTTTAGAGCTAAATAACCTTTTTGGAGGAAAAGGAAAATAGATATGCTGAATTCCTGTCTTTTTCTTAGAACTAGTCTAGGTGCTGATAGTTGAGGACCAGAAATTTTGAGATCTCTTTGAGGCTGTGTGACATTGTCTCGCAATTCTGTTATTTGAATTTTAGTGTTATTGGTAGACTTAGTTATTGAAGCTGGAAAAGTTGCTTTGATGACCTAGGCTGGCATCCCTAGGGCCAAGACACCTTGCATAGTGATCACTCTTCAGTTCTCTTTTTCTGGTTGGAGCAAAGCAATTCTTTGATTGAGAAGTGTAATGTGATTTAAACATGACATCGTCTTTCCCCCAACCGTTTCTCTGTCACCTCCACAGTTATGGGAGGGTACCTCCTTGGGTGAATTGTTATTATGCCTAACAGCTTCCATTGCTGAAAAGTCAGCTTTATGCTAGCTTGAGTTTTTCCAGCTGTAGTTTGCTAGCCTTGAGAAGCTGGCATGTCTTGTGTGGAATATAGAGGAGCTGGCTGTTACTAGAATTTTTTCACCTCTGAGTCATACTTTGTACTCGGTGCACTAAATGAGGCATAAATATGTGGCACTAAAGTAGACTGCTTAGATTTTGCAAACTAAATTAAATGACCCTGTTTCCTGCTATGCTTCTGTGAAGATAGGATTTACCGGACATAGAATCTGTTAGGCTTCTGTTCATTGTTGTATTGAGTCTCTTTGGCTTGTATGGGCTCATTTCAAATGGGGATAATAGAATAAAGAGTTAAGAAGAGAATTTTTAAAAATTTGTCTTCAGGTTTCATCTCATATATTCCCTCCCTGTGATTTGTCATTTCTCAACTTCATAGGTTTAAAAACGTGATTTTTGAAATCAGTCCAACAGAAGAAGTGGGAGATTTTGAGGTTAAAGCAAAATTCATGGGTGTACAGATGGAAACGTTTATGTTACATTATCAGGTAAGAACTGTCCTGTTTAATAGTCTCGTGTAAGTTCCCGTGCCAGTCTCTTCATCAAAATAGCAGTGACACATTTTTTGCCTAAATGGTCTGAATAATGCTCTCAAAAATAACCCATTTATTGCAGATGAAACAGATGCAACACATACAGGGGATCCAAACTGCTTTTTGTTTATTTGCTAATGAAAGCCTGTTGTCGGTCTGTGTTCTTAATTATGTATACACATACACACACAAAACAAAAACTTGCATTTTCAACAATTTGCTGCTACAGCGGAGAGCTTTGGAGTCTGTGGCACCTAGGCTTGTGTGTGATGGCTTCAGCCAGTCATTGTGTATTGGTATTCTTTCTGCTACTCTACACTTACCCATTTGTTTCCGGTTCTTAAGTGTCCTCCTTAGGTGTCAGCCTCTACTTAGGCCACCAGAACAGGCATGCCGACTTCACGGTTCCCTGTTCTTTTTCTCATGCCAGTATTTTCACACCTGGTGTCTCTGTCCCTTTCTTTCCCCACTCCCTGTGCATCTTGGTCTTTAGGTTTGTTAGTTGTGGAAGCCTCAGGCCTTTCAAAACAGATTGTGTGCAGTAGCACTGTGCATTGCAGTTAGTCCATGCCAGCTTGGCTGCTGGGATGGACAGCTGCCTCACACCTTTTGTTTGCTTTGAGGGCTCCCCTAGTAAGTTCCGGTCCTAATCTGTCAGAGCTGGTCATTAACTTGTTGGTTTGTGGGGCTACCCAAGGTCACATGGTTTACTATACCAGTATGCCTTTGTAGCGCTGCCCTGCAGATAAAGCAGATGTTGTCAGAGGACAGCACAAGGGATACAACATCACACACGTCCACCCATATGCCCACACCTACCCACTGTGTTACTTGCAGGAGTGGGATTGCGGAAAGAATTTAATCAGTGAGACAAAATCAGTGCAGGTGCATTGCTGACAAAGCAAAGTATAACTAGAAATACCACCCACGTAAACACCTGAGAGGTTGAATCGACATCATATGCATACTGACTGAGATGCCTTTTCTTTTTGCGCCGTAGATTGAAGCGCTGTAAGCCACTTCCCTGAGATCTGTGGCCACTAAAACTTTCAGAAAGGGACACTGTGGAATGTTGTAATGCTTCATGGGTACATGATAGAATTAGGCACATAGGAAACCTAAATGTTCTAAATGTTTATGGCTACTGTGCAAATGACAAGGCTGGAGATGGCTGGTCTTCTATTTCTGTTCTCTTTTGTAATTTTTTTAAACCCACTGCTTAAAATAATCAAGACCTTTAATGTCTTAGAATGACTATTTTTTTCACAGTAAAAGTGGCTCTTTAATAAGTCTCTTGCTTTTCTATGTTATGCTGTGTACTTTTTTGTTGATATTCCTTAAGATCTACTGTACTACAGGGTCTTATATATTCTCTGTCAGCTCTTGACAATTCTTCACTCATTAAGATAGTCTCTTTGCAGGATCTCTTGCAGCTGCAGTATGAAGGTGTTGCTGTCATGAAGTTGTTCGACAGAGCAAAAGTGAACGTCAATCTTCTGATCTTTCTTCTGAATAAGAAATTTTATGGGAAGTAACTGACCTCTGCCAGTAAGTCTGTGAAAGGGGAGATGGATAGAAACCTGCACATGCAACTTTTAATAATGTGGTGATGTATCAGTATATTCGCACCGTGTACTAATTGTGTCAAATGTATCATGAAGGAGGACTAAGAACCTCTTGGGAATTGACAACCCTGATTGAGTCTGCAGGGAGTTGGTTTCTTGTTTATTTATAGTCTTCCAACTTTGAAGATCCCCTTTAAAGAGGTTATTTTAGAATGTATTTTTACATGGGTTTGGCAATTCAACTAATATTCGAGTATACTTAGGCCATCTGAATGCTTAGTTTGCCTACTGTGTGCTTTATGAGGCTTGAGTTATTTTTGCCTGTGCAAAGAGAAAGCTGGCACTATATGGAGGTCTATTAGCCTCTTCCTGAGAACTAAAAAAGGGTTGCAGGTGGTATTTGGACTCCAGTTATTCTCAAGCAAAGATGACCAATGGAAAACATGGTTAAGATTCAGGTTATCCGTTTGTTTGCAAGCTTGCATTGGTAGAGGTGGCAGTTGCCAGTTGCCAAGATTAGAACTACTGTGGTCAGGTAATCAGTAAGCATAAAAAGTTATTGAGCTATTTGTGATGATGTACTACAGCCACATATAGCAGCTTAAGTGTCTCATTTTTCTCCATTTGCTTCTGTTTATCACATTGTAGTAATTTACAGGTGCACCCCTAATGGAGGGACCATGGAATGTATTTACTAGGGCTTATAGATGAAAAGATTTTTGTGGAAGGGGAGGGTAGCTGAAACAATTTCTTGTGACACGTTAACTTTTAATGTTGCTTGCAAAGCATTTGAAATGTAAAATTCACTTTTTTTTCCCCAGTTTAGAGCAATGTTATATATATATCTGTGTCTGATGCAATAAATGTTAGTTTTCTTCCTTGGACAAGTCTGTAGGTAGAGCCTGTCTCAAATAGATTAGCTTTTAAAAAGTTAATTTTTTTCTAGCTACACTCAAATTCCTTTATCTTTTATTATTTCATGGGGGTTTCGTCTGTGCTTTTTCACAGTGGTGGTGGTTGTTCTGTTATATCCAATAAAAATGCAGAGACTCTTACAAAATATAATTGACCTTTAAATTCATTTGCTTCAGCTGTTTCCCCAGTTTTTTCCTTCAGTTTTTTTTAACAGACACATCTCCTGCAAATTTCAAGTTGGCCTGCTTATTCAGGTTACTGTACAGAGTTTAAATGAACTTTTTGATCTACTCCGAGGCAAGTTCTTTCAGCTTATGTCTTTTTTTCTCATGAAAGACGCTCCTAGTATTTGGAATGTCCATGCTACTGAGTATAACTTTTCTGTAGTTCTCTTGGAAGGAAATAAGTAAACTTGCTGGTGTTTATACTGTATTTAAACATACTCTAGTGTGTTTGGTGTATGTGTGGTCCAACCCAATAACAAAAACTGCTTACCAAGCCCAAGAAAGATGAAGCATATCAACCATTTAGCTTTTCCCTCGTGTTTTATCAGGGAGTTTATGGCCTTGCCGAGAGACAGATGATAATTAATGAGTTCTAGGCTGAACTGTGACAGTAACCAGTTCTGTTCATGGTTTATTGACACATTCATCAGCCACACTCTCCAGTAAGTCCTGGGGTTTGTTCCTGTTTTTTTTCAGCCTTATATCCAACTTTCCATCCCTTCTCTCTGTCCAGTGTGTCTTTGGTGTTCCTTTCTTGTCCTGTGTGCTTCCCCCTCCCGTTCCCTTTCACTACTTCAGTCTCTCTTGTTCTTGTTTTTCTTTCAAGAAACAAATACTCAATATTTATTAAGTAAATATTACTCAATCTCTCTCCTCTACTTTTTGTCTCTCTCCCTCCCTGCCCTCTTTATTTCTCCTTTCTTCCTCTCCTTTTTCCTTTGTCCTGGATGTGACTGTATTTCTTTGTCCCTCTCACTGTCCTTTTGTCCTGTACGTGTCTGCAGCTGCAGCCCAGCCCTTCTCCCTCATTGTACCCTTCTCTTGGTAAGCCTCTGACCTGCTGGCCATGCCGCTCTTTCTCCATTCCTCTGCTGCGCCTTGCCCGCCTTCCCCCCGCTCACCTGCCCGTGCCATGGTCACTTCCTCTCTCAGTCCTTGTTTCCCTCTTTGTCTCTGTAACCCTGTCCTTGCCGTGTGTGTAGCACTCTGTCTTTTTCTCTGTCCTCCTCCATGCCTCACTTGAGTTCCTTTCTATTCTCTGTGGCTCTGTGGTCTCCTTGTGCCATTGTTCCTCACAGAATCCTTGTGTTCCATTTGCTGTCCCTGCTCCTTTTTAATCTGTCTCTGTCATGCTACCCATCCCAGGGGTGTTTTGTTTGGCTTTTTTCTGTTAGAGTTTTTTGTTTGTTTTTTTTGGTGTGGTTTTTTGTTTGTTAGTTTTTGTTGTTGCTTTGGTTTTTGGGGGGTGTGTGGTCAATTTCATCCTGTACCCCATTCTTCCTTTTCTTCCTGTGTCCTCTCTGCTGTCACTCCCTATTTCTGCCTCTCGCCTGTGACAGCGAGGCTGGGGAGGAACTTCAACCCTTCTGGGGACTGCCCTCCTCTCTTGGTGGAGCAGTCCCTTTCTGGGGGGGATGTACATGTGGAAAGGGCTCGACTAAGTGCCACGCTGCTGTTCAGGTCAGTTTGACTCATTCTGTGCCTTCTTAAGGGGTGAGGAAAAGCGAAGACTCGGGACTCTCATGTCATTTGGGGCACCCCAAGGTCCCTGGGAGAAGGAACCATACTGTGGTGGAGGAGCAGGTGGCTGGTAAATGAGGAGAGATCATGCTGGATGCCGTCCCCCAGAGGGACCCAAAACTGCCAGAAATTTCACAGGGAGGGGTGGGTGTAGAATACTAAAACCTGTCAAGTTTTTAATTTTTATAGGTATTGGCAAAGAAAAGGAATTTATCTCTAAATTCATTTGGAAAGAAACCCTCTCTCTATCCACTCATTTGTATACAGGAATGTAGGAAACTCCGACTAGAGATGGGTAATAGTTTTGAAAGTAAAGACATAAGTTTTATCTAGGAATGAACCAATCAAGTGCCCTGAAAGCATAAGAACAGCTGCAGGGGCTGAAGGGAATAGAAAGGGTTCTCTGGCAGCTTTTGCCTCAGTTCTCTGCCTGCCCCCAATGTTCGTCGCAGCCCCGGCCTGAGCTCGGCGGCACTGCTGCCGCCTTGTGGTCAGAGAGCGGTACTGCCGCCCCCCGACCCAGTGCCAGTTTTCCTTCCAGTTGTAAAACTGCAAACATCGCAGTATTCCTCTGACACCAGCGGTTCTAGGAAGTAGAGGTGTAGGCGGCCTTGGCCTCCCACAGGCCCTCATGTCAACTTACTCTGAAACATTAGGGTGGAAGTTATTCTATCTCATGAACAGAGGTACCTTTTCCCTTCAGGTGCTTGTGCTGTATTTTGGATTCTGCTTCCTAACATTTCTAGTGTGACAGAGTTTACCATAGAGACAATCTGCCAGGAGGTAGCGCTTTGGGGGGCATGGCAGTCCCGGGTGTGTATTCTGAACTCCTTCAGAATGTTAGGTTTGAAGTATTTCTTATCTCAGGAAAACAGTAGTCTTTTGCATCTGCATATCAGCTGTTGAAATTTTGGGTTCAATTTCTTGAATCACAAATGTCATAGGATTCCTCCCAGATAGCAGCTGCCATGAAGTATGGCTCTTCTTGGTCTTGAGTTTCAGGGGCTGTTTCCAAAGTGACCTACAGACATTGGAATGAAATCATTATTTACTGTGTAAAGGAATCGCTCTCCAAAGCATCAGCCAGGGTCTAAATGTGCCATTCTGCCTTTTAAAAGTACCAACATCACAGGATTTTTCTCAGATTAAAGCTTCCATGGAGTCGGATCTCTCAAGCCTGGCCCTTGAGAATTGTGGGCCTCCTGTGAACTGGTCTTGCCAGAAGGGCTTGCTGAGTTTTCCACTGTGTGGAAAAGAGATCCCATTTGGAGCCTGAAGCCTCGTGTTTCCTGTAGGATTTCCACTCCTAGAATTGCACACTTTGAAGGATTTCTTATAGCTGAAGTTTTCTGGGAGCTAGGACTCTGGCTGGATTTGGGTCTCTGGACTCTCAGGCGAAGTGACCTTGAGACACTAGGGCATGCAGATTTCCTTGCTGTTGAAGAGCTATTGTTCGCACCCAGGAGCCATGGTCTGAATGGGGGTGTCACCTCTTAAATTTGCAAATGTAACAGGATTTCTTCTAAATGAATGGTGCTAAGAACATAAGGTCTGGCTGGCTTTCGACTTAGAGGCGCCTCCTCTAAATTGGTCTTCAGATGCTAGGTTGGAAAGTGTTCCTACATATGCCAAATAGCCCTTGCTATGCAGTTAATAAGCTTCAAAGTACCATGGAGTTGCTGCCCCTGCAAAGATTTTGGCAGAGCCTGGTTGTGGTGCCCCATTCCACTCCACCCCCCTTAGCAGGTCCTTATGGTTGTATGGGGAATCATTGTGGAGCATGCCAACCCAGCTCCATCCTGGGAACAGCACCTGTATTTTACCCTAAAATTTCTGTCCCATTATAGCTCCTGTTAGGATACAAATGTAACTCGGTTCCCACTGATTTTACCCCCGGTCATCTTTCCATACAAACATTGCTCCGCTCTCCAGAGGATTATTGTGAGCAGATGTGAGCTCTGCTGTCCCTTTGGACTGACAAAGACAGAGGTTTTGTCCCAAGTTCCTTTTGAACCTGTCCTGCACCTGTTACGAGTCCTCAGTCTCCTGCAATTTTGTGGGTCAGTGACGTGTAAAGCAGCACAGCTGGCTGGCATGCTTTGCTTATGAGGGGAGACAAGAGAAGAATCCCTCTGCTCACACCAGACCTGCAGCTGCCAAACCTCACCAAAGCACCTGAGGAGCCCCCAGGGACGGATGGTACAGAAGGGAGGTGATGGAGGACAGCACAGCAGGCAGCCTGCCCTCCATCTGGGTGTGAAGAAGGCAGGGCTGGGAACTGTAAGCAACATCCCAGCAGGTCTGGCTGATGGTGCCACCCTGAGGGCTTCCCCTGCCTTTGGGCAGTCCCAGCTGCTGCAGCTCACTTGACAGAGACTCATTGTCTATGCTGTGCTTGGCTGCACTGCAGATGATGAAGCCGAGGACAGCAATGGTTGCCTTCACATCCCCTGACTGCAGATGGGAAGGAGGGCGAGCTCTGTCACCTTGGGAAGGCACCTGCAGATTCATTGCTGCCCGTCTCTGGAGCATGGCTCCATCGGGCGATCGTGGTAAGGACAGCAGTGCTCACCTAACTGTGCACCTGAGAACAGCTTCAGGACCTTGTCATACTGTGGGAGAGCAGAGCTTCACAGTAAATACCAGCTAACATACTTAGTACCAGTGTTAACACTAACAATCCTTACCTAAATATTAATACTAGTAACACTTACTATGCGTATTATTAATCCTATTAGAGGCTGGTAGAGTTCTTAAGGCTGAGGCTTGCATGAGGAACACAAAATTAATTAACGTTGCTGATTATGCTATTGTGTTGAAATACTTGGCCTCCACTGCAGTAGCCCCACACTTACCTCGATGGCCTGCCCCAGCAGGTCCCAAAACACCTGGATGCAGATCAGCTTAAGCTTCACTGATGTGATAAACAGAGTTCATTCTTTAAAATTTTTAAAAGTTTATTAAAGGATAAAAGGACAAAATAATCCAGCACTGGGATGCTTTTAGCACACAGCCAAAGAGCACAGAGGTAGCTTAAAAACATGTTCACTATATACTGTTACATTGCTGAGGTTACATGCATATTCATTAACTTACACATTATTCAAACATTCCTTTGACTTTTTGATGTTCCAGGAACTCTCTTGTTTGGTTTTAACCTCTGACTTGTCTGCAGAACGTTCTGTAAATGAGGTCTACACATTTTATTTCTTCCTGTAGTTTTATCCTGTTGCTTCGCACTCCCTGATAATACCGATAAGAGTCGATAAATGCTTCCTGGATGCTTAAGCTCTTTTTGTCACTATTATCACTTGGTAGGGGCAGTCTGCAGTTATAAGAAACAGAATAATTGCTTTACACCATTTTCTGAGTTAGTTACATAGAAGTACTTTAGTTTCTATTTCAACATTTTGCTAAAGCCTACGATATATTTATCAGGCTACTATTCATATGAAATATACAGTGCATACATAAACTGGCATATTACACTATACAAAGCAGTTAAAAGTAAGTATAAGTTTTACCATATCAAAATACTTGTAATGCAAAAAGCTAATCTATGAATGTGAAAGCCAATATTGTTTTATCATCTATAACATCCGACGACGAGGGTGAGCAGCGGGCCCGCAGCAGGCGGAGGGCGGGCAGGGGGACGCGGGCACTTAACTTTGGCCAGGGTGCTGATCTCGGCCAGTCGGGGCAGGCCAAGTCCCCGCAGAAGCGGAAGCACTGCGGTAGAAGAGGCACCCAGAGCCCGCAGCGGGCGCTGCACGCCCTCCCCGCTCCCGAGCCCTCTCCTCACCAAATCGCCGCCGCTCCCTAGTCCGCCCTGCTGCCGCAAAGACGACCCGGAACTCCTCCCGGGCTACACTCCTCTCCGCCTCCTGCCCCGAGTGCCGATGGGGCGCTCCGGTAGGGGCTCTGCGGGGGTCTTTTCGCCGGGACCTGGGCACGAGAGAAGGCCGGAGAAGGGGACGGGGGTTTGGCGAGCGCCGCCGCCGCCGCCGCCGCCGCCGCCGCCGCCGCCGCCGCCGCCGCCGCCGCCGCCGCCGCCGCCGCCGCCGCCGCCGCCGCCTGCGAGCCCTTCGGGCAGCCCGAGCTCCGCCCCACGCTCCCACGGGCCTCAGCCTGACGGCTCCTAAGCCTGCCAATCACGGCCCGCCTTTCTCCGTCCGCCCTGTCCAATCACAGCCGCCCTTTCAAACCGGAAGCGGTCTCGCCGATCTCAGCCCGCTCAGTCGCGGCTCGCCGCCTCAGACTGGCCCCGCTCGCCCGTACGTCTGAGGCGCCGCTCCCGCCACCGCCGCTTTGGGAGCCGGCGGAGCAGCGTCCCCGCTGCCGCTGCCTCGGCAGGCGCTGTTGCGGACGGGAAGGGCGGCCGGGAGCTTCCAGTTCAGGTCCTGGTCGGGATCAGGTTCTGGTCCAGGGAAGCGGGCAGGCGGCGGGCAGCGGGCGGACGCGGCCACAGCAATGGCGGCGGCGGGAGCAGCGCTTGAGGGGACCGCGGGGAGTCGCGGAGCGGAGCGCGGCGGGAATTTGCGGGCTGGGATTGGTGGAGCCGGCAGGCGCCGCCTCGGGTTGTGATTGGCTGGCTGTCCGCCCGTGGGGCATAAATAGCGGGCGTTGGAGCGCGATGGCGTCAGTTCGGCGGTGAAGCTGGGAGCGACGGGAGCTGCGGATGCGCGGTCCGAGGAGCGGCGCTGCGCCAGGACGGGACCCCCGCGGCAGCTGATCCGGGGAGCGCTGGTGAGCACGGACGCGACGCCTGCGGCCGTATCTGGGGCCGGCCGTGTCCAGTTCTTTCTGCCGCGCCCTGCGTGGCTCAGGTAGACGGCGGCTAGTGTGGGGCCTGGAGTGGCGCGGTGCGGGGGGGGGGCACTGCCTGCTGTCACTGGGGGCTGGAAAGTAGCCGTTTTGCGGTTTCTGGATTTAAAGAAATGTTCAGAATACAAAGAATAAAGCTTGCTTTTTGTATTTTTATTACTTTATTTTGTTTTTACTTGTTATGTTTTTTTTCTTAATTGTGTTATTTTATTATTGCCCGTTTTAATACATCTTTTTGGTTTGATTTGTTTTCTTTACTAGATATCTCATGTTAATTCGGTAAGGGTTGTGGGACTGGGGCTGAAGCACCAGTTGTGAGAGCAGTGGGGACATAAAACCCCAGGGTGTGGAATAATGATTTTGGCATGAGCCAGGCCCAAAACAACGTGGAGTGGTGGAAATGCTGAGGCTAGATAAATGCCATGGGAGGAAGGCATGGAGCTGCAGCACAGGGCCTGCAGGTTATGCCTGGGGGATCCCAGCCCCTGCCCTGTGGTACCAACAAGGGGCTGAGGGTGTGGGGGCTCAGAGGGTTCTAGGGCCCAAGAACCAGCCCAAGAGTGCCTTTTGGGATGGGGGGGGGCAGGAGTCCAGTGGCTATTGCCAGCCCCTGGAGCTGCCTGAGGGGAGGTGAGGGGGCCTTTGTGCAGGTGCTGGGCTGAGAGCCAGGGTGAGGGGGAGGGTGGATGTTGAGCTTCAGGCCTCCAGTGTCCCCAGAGTTGGGATGCCACTTAGGGTTGCCACTTAGGGCTGGGTGGGTGGATGGGACAGCTTCTAGAGATACTGAAATTGTAATGATGGCAGTAACTGATTTGTGGCCTTATCAACAGCCCCAAGGTGCAGTGAGAAGCATGAGCAGCTTTTAGCTGCAGCCAGTAGGAAGCTGAGGAGTTGGAGCTGAGGCAGCAGACCTGGAGGAGACAGAAATATGGTAGGGTTTGGTGTAAAACCCCCGTGGGGCTGGGATAGGGATTGCGGAGCGGGGAGGTGAACTGCATGGTTGGAATTGAAATTGCTGTAAGGGCTGTGATCAGAGCTCAAGAATGAGAGCTAAAAGAAAGATCCTGTCCTGAGAAGCACAAGTAGTATTGTGTGGCACTACTGTGAAGATTTAGAGCAGAAAGTGCAAAAGAAGAGCTGGCAGTTAAATAAAGCTTGTGGGACTGGAGCTGAAATCACTGGGGCCGGGGTGGGGACTGCAGTGCTGCAGAAAGAGTCACTGCTACAAGAGATACTCACTGTGGATCTGAGGACTAATCGCAGAATGGGACACAGCTGGAAGAAGAGAGCTGGCAGTAAAATAAAGCTTGTGGGGAAGAGCTAAAAGGGCTGAGATCACTGGGCCTGGTCTTGTCATTGTGCGACTGGAATTGCGGCTTAACACATCGCAGCAACCTTAGGGCTGGTACCTGAAACTGTAGCGTTCTTGCGCCGAGATCACTGTAGGCCCGTGACATGGGTGCAGGGGCTGGGTATTGCCGCTAATAGTAGAACCGGATGTGCGGGGTGGCGAAAGGGAGGCTGGAAGCTTGCGCCTGAAAACCCCGTCGATGGCAGAATATTGTCTGTGCCTGTGATGGCACCTCTTGGGGCGCACTGTGGGGCTGGGAAGTGGACTGCGGGGCTGGCAACATCAATGAAAATGGCAAAGGCACTAGACCTGTGAACGGGGCTGTGGGCATCCAGGAGAACTTACGCAGGGGGTGGCAAATTGACTGGGGACTGCTCGGTGGGGGCTAAAATCACTGCAGGGCTAGCATATGGATGGTGGGGTGGGCTTTCGGAGGCTGGTGCGGGAGCTGAATTGTTTCCAAGCTGGAGCCAAGAGCCAGATGCTGGCATTTGAAGCTGGAAAAACACAGAGCTGGAGCTGCAAGAAGAGAGCTGGCAGTAAAATAAAGCTTGTGGGGAAGAGCTAAAAGGGCTGAGATCACTGGGCCTGGTCTTGTCATTGTGCGACTGGAATTGCGGCTTAACACATCGCAGCAACCTTAGGGCTGGTACCTGAAACTGTAGCGTTCTTGCGCCGAGATCACTGTAGGCCCGTGACATGGGTGCAGGGGCTGGGTATTGCCGCTAATAGTAGAACAGGATGTGCGGGGTGGCAAAAGAGGGCTGCAAGGTTGCGCCTGAAAACCCCGTCGATAGCAGAATATTGCCTGCATCTGTGATGGCACCTCTTGGGGCGCACTGTGGATCCAGTACGTTCCAGGTACGTTCTAGGTATAGTTCTAGGTACAGTTCTAGGTTTCTGAGGTGGTCCTGAGTCAATGCTGAGATTGTGCTGAGTGAGTGCTGAGATGGTCCTGAGTCGGTGTTGATTGTTTGCTGCGATGGTGCTGAATGGGTGCTGAGATGGTGCGGATTGGTTGCTGAGATGGTCCTTAGTGGGTGCTGATTGGTTGCTGAAATGGTCCTGATTGGGGGCTGATTGGTTGCTGAGATGCTCCTGAGTCGATGCTGATTGGTTTCTGAGATGGTCCTGAGTCGTGGCGGATTGGTTGCTGAGATGGTGCTGAGTGGATGTTGCCATGGTCCTCATTGGGTGCTGATTGGTTGCTGAGATTGTTATGAGTGTGTCCTAATTGGTTGCTGAGATTGTTATGAGTGGGTCCTGATTGGGTTCAGATTGGTTGCTGAGATGGTGCTGAGATGGTGCTGATTGGTTGTTGAGATTGTTTGAGTGGGTGCTGAATTGGTGCTGATTGGTTTTTGGGATGATGCTGAGTGGGTGCTGAGATGGTCCTGGGATGGTGCTGAGTGGATGCTGCGATGGTCCTGATTGGGTGCTGATTGGTTGCAGAGATGGTCCTGAGTCGGTGCTTAGATGGTGCTTATTGGTTTCTGAAATGGTGCTGAATGGGTGCTGAGATGGTGCTGAGTCGGTGCTGATTGGTGGTGAGATGGTGCTCAGCGGATGCTGATTGGTTGCCGACATGGTGCTGAGATGGTGCTGAGTGGGTGGTGTGAAGGTCCTGAGATGGTGCAGATTTGTTGCTAAGATGGCCCTGAGTGGGTGCTGAGGTGGTGCTGATTGGTTGCAGCGATGGTCCTGAGTGGGGCCTGATTGGTTGCTGCGATGGTGTTGAGTGGGTCATGATTGGTTGTTGAGTTTGTTATGAGTGGGTCCTGATTGGTTGCTGAGATTGTTATGAGTGGGTGCTGATTTGTTGCTCAGATGGTCTGAGGGGGTGCTGATTGGTTGCTGAGATGGTGCTGAGTGGGTGCTGTGATGGTGCTGAGTGGATGCTGCGATGGTCCTGATTGGGTGCTGATTGGTTGCTCAGATGGTGCTTTGGGGGTGCTGATTGGTTGCTGAAATGGTCCTGAGTAGGTGATAATTGGTTGCTAAGATGGTGCTGGGTGGGTGCTGATTGGTTGCTGAGATGGTCCTGTGTGGGTGCTGTTTGCTGGTGAGATGGTGCTGAGCGGGTGCTGCTCGGTTGCTGAGATGGTGCTGAGTGGGTGCTGATTGGTTGCTGAGATTGTTAAGAGTGGGTGCTGAGATGGTGCTGAGATATTGCTGATTGGTGGTGAGATGGTGCTGAGTAGGTGCAGATTGGTTGCTGCGATGGTCCTGAGTGGGTGCTGATTGGTTGCTGAGATGGTGCTGAGTGGGTCCTGATTGGTTGTTGAGTTTGTTATGAGTGGGTCCTGATTGGTTGCTGAGATTGTTATGAGTGGGTGCTGATTTGTTGCTCAGATGGTGCTGATTGGGTGCTGAGATGGTGCTGTGATGGTGCTGAGTGGATGCTGCGATGGTCCTGATTGGGTGCTGATTGGTTGCTCAGATGGTGCTTTGGGGGTGCTGATTGGTTGCTGAAATGGTCCTGAGTAGGTGCTGTTTGCTGGTGAGATGGTGCTGAGCGGGTGCTGCTCGGTTGCTGAGATGGTGCTGAGTGGGTGCAAATTGGTTGCTGAAATGGCCCTGAGTGGGTGCTGAGATGGTGCTGAGTCGGTGCTGATTGGTGGTGAGATGGTGCTGAGTGGGTGCTGATTGGTTGCCGAGATGGTGCTGAGATGGTGCTGAGTGGGTGGTGCGAAGGTCCTGAGATGGTGCTGATTGGTTGGTAAAATGGCCCTGAGTGGGTGCTGAGATGGTGCTGAGTGGGTGCTGATTTGTTGCTGATATGGCGTTGAGTGGGTGCTGATTCGTTGCTGAGATTTTTATGAGTGGGTCCTGATTGATTGCTGAGATTGTTTTGAGTGGGTGCTGATTGGTTGCTTAGATGGTGCTTCGATGGTCCTGATTGATTGCTGAGATTGTTATGAGTGGGTCCTGATTGGTTGCTGAGATGGTGCTGAGTCGGTGCTGATTGGTTTCTGAGATGATCTGAGCAGGTGCTGATTGGTTGCTGAGATGGTGCTGAGCGGGTGCTGATTGGTTGCTGAGATGGTGCTGAGTGGATGTTGCCATGGTCCTCATTGGGTGCTGATTGGTTGCTGAGATTGTTATGAGTGTGTCCTAATTGGTTGCTGAGATTGTTATGAATGGGTCCTGATTGAGTTCAGATTGGTTGCTGAGATGGTGCTGAGATGGTGCTGATTGGTTGTTGAGATTGTTTGAGTGGGTGCTGAATTGGTGCTGATTGGTTTTTGGGATGATGCTGAGTGGGTGCTGAAATGGTCCTGGGATGGTGCTGAGTGGATGCTGCCATGGTCCTGATTGGGTGCTGATTGGTTGCAGAGATGGTCCTGAGTCGGTGCTTAGATGGTGCTTATTGGTTTCTGAAATGGTGCTGAATGGGTGCTGAGATGGTGCTGAGTCGGTGCTGATTGGTGGTGAGATGGTGCTCAGCGGATGCTGATTGGTTGCCGACATGGTGCTGAGATGGTGCTGAGTGGGTGGTGTGAAGGTCCTGAGATGGTGCAGATTTGTTGCTAAGATGGCCCTGAGTGGGTGCTGAGGTGGTGCTGATTGGTTGCAGCGATGGTCCTGAGTGGGTGCTGATTGGTTGCTGCGATGGTGCTGAGTGGGGCCTGATTGGTTGTTGAGTTTATTATGAGTGGGTCCTGATTGGTTGCTGAGATTGTTATGAGTGGGTGCTGATTTGTTGCTCAGATGGTCTGAGGGTGTGCTGATTGGTTGCTGAGATGGTGCTAAATGGGTGCTGATTGGTTGCTGAGATGGTGCTGATTGGGTGCTGAGATGGTGCTGTGATGGTGCTGAGTGGATGCTGCGATGGTCCTGATTGGGTGCTGATTGGTTGCTCAGATGGTGCTTTGGGGGTGCTGATTGGTTGCTGAAATGGTCCTGAGTAGGTGATAATTGGTTGCTAAGATGGTGCTGGGTGGGTGCTGATTGGTTGCTGAGATGGTCCTGTGTGGGTGCTGTTTGCTGGTGAGATGGTGCTGAGCGGGTGCTGCTCGGTTGCTGAGATGGTGCTGAGTGGGTGGTGTGAAGGTCCTGAGATGGTGCAGATTTGTTGCTAAGATGGCCCTGAGTGGGTGCTGAGGTGGTGCTGATTGGTTGCAGCGATGGTCCTGAGTGGGTGCTGATTGGTTGCTGCGATGGTGCTGAGTGGGGCCTGATTGGTTGTTGAGTTTATTATGAGTGGGTCCTGATTGGTTGCTGAGATTGTTATGAGTGGGTGCTGATTTGTTGCTCAGATGGTCTGAGGGTGTGCTGATTGGTTGCTGAGATGGTGCTAAATGGGTGCTGATTGGTTGCTGAGATGGTGCTGATTGGGTGCTGAGATGGTGCTGTGATGGTGCTGAGTGGATGCTGCGATGGTCCTGATTGGGTGCTGATTGGTTGCAGAGATGGTGCTTTGGGGGTGCTGATTGGTTGCTGAAATGGTCCTGAGTAGGTGATAATTGGTTGCTAAGATGGTGCTGGGTGGGTGCTGATTGGTTGCTGAGATGGTCCTGTGTGGGTGCTGTTTGCTGGTGAGATGGTGCTGAGCGGGTGCTGCTCGGTTGCTGAGATGGTGCTGAGTGGGTGCTGATTGGTTGCTGAGATTGTTAAGAGTGGGTGCTGAGATGGTGCTGAGATATTGCTGATTGGTGGTGAGATGGTGCTGAGTAGGTGCAGATTGGTTGCTGCGATGGTCCTGAGTGGGTGCTGATTGGTTGCTGAGATGGTGCTGAGTGGGTCCTGATTGGTTGTTGAGTTTGTTATGAGTGGGTCCTGATTGGTTGCTGAGATTGTTATGAGTGGGTGCTGATTTGTTGCTCAGATGGTGCTGAGGGTGTGCTGATGGGTTGCTGAGATGGTGCTGATTGGGTGCTGAGATGGTGCTGTGATGGTGCTTAGTGGATGCTGCGATGGTCCTGATTGGGTGCTGATTGGTTGCTCAGATGGTGCTTTGGGGGTGCTGATTGGTTGCTGAAATGGTCCTGAGTAGGTGATGATTGGTTGCTAATATGGTGCTGAGATGTGTCTGATTGGTGCTGAGTAGGTGCAGATTGGTTGCTAAGATGGCCCTGAGTGGGTGCTGAGATGGTGCTGAATTGGTGCTGATTGGTTACTGAGATGGTCCTGAGATGGTGCTGAGTGGATGCTGCCATGGTCCTGATTGGGTGCTGATTGGTTGCTGATATTGTTATGAGTGGGTCCTGATTGGTTGCTCAGATGGTGCTGAGTGGGTGCTGACATGGAGCTGAGATAGTGCTGAGATGTTGCTGATTGGTGGTGAGGTGGTGCTGAGTGGGTGCTGATTGGTTGCTGAGATGATGCTGAGTGGGTGGTGCGAATGTCCTGAGATTGTGCAGATTTGTTGCTAAGATGGCCCTGAGTGGGTGCTGAGATGGTGCTGAATGGGTGCTGATTGGTTACTGAGATGGTCCTGAGTGGATGCTGCCATGGTCCTGATTGGGTTTTGATTGGTTGCAGAGATGGTCCTGAGTCGTTGCTCAGATGGTGCTTATTGGTTGCTGAAATGGTGCTGAATGGGTGCTGAGATGGTGCTGAGTCGGTGCTGAGATGGTGCTGAGCGGATGCTGATTGGTTGCCGACATGGTGCTGAGATGGTGCTGAGTGGGTGGTGTGAAGGTCCTGAGATGGTGCAGATTGGTTGCTAAGATGGCCCTGAGTGGGTGCTGAAATGGTGCTGATTGGTTGCAGCGATGGTCCTGAGTGGGTGCTGATTGGTTGCTGCGATGATGCTGAGTGGGTCCTGATTGGTTGTTGAGTTTGTTATGAGTGGGTCCTGATTGGTTGCTGAGATTGTTATGAGTGGGTGCTGATTTGTTGCTCCGATGGTGCTGAGGGTGTGCTGATTGGTTGCTGAGATGGTGCTGATTGGGTGCTGAGATGGTGCTGTGATGGTGCTGAGTGGATGCTGCGATGGTCCTGATTGGGTGCTGATTGGTTGCTCAGATGGTGCTAAGTGGGTGCTGATTGGTTGCTGCGATGGTCCTGATTGGTTGCTGAGGTGGTGCTGAGATGTGTCTGATTGGTGGTGAGATGGTGCTGAGTAGGTGTAGATTGGTTGCTGAGATGGCGCTGAGTGGGTGGTGCGAAGGTCCTGAGATGGTGCAGATTGGTTGCTGAGATTGTTATGAGTGGGTCCTGATTGGTTGCTGAGATTGTTATGAGTGGGTGTTGATTGGTTGCTCAGATGGTGCTTTGGTGGTGCTCATTGGTTGGTGAGATGGTCCTGATTATGTGCTGATTGGTTGCTGAGATGGTGCTGGGTGGGTGCTGATTGGTTGCTGAGATAGTGCTGAATGGTTGCTAAGATGGTGCTGAGTGCCTGCTGAGATAGTGCTAGATGGATGCTGGGATGGTCCTGAGTGGGTGCTGCTTGGTTGCTGAAATGGTCCTGAGTGGGTGCTGAGTGGATGCTGCCATGGTCCTGATTGGGTGCTGATTTGTTGCTGATATTGTTATGAGTGGGTCCTGATTGGTTGCTGAGAATGTTATGAGTGGATGCAGATTGGTTGCTGAGATGGTTCTGAGTGGGTGCTGATTGGTTGCTGAGATGGCCCTGATTGGTTGCTGATTGGTTGCTGTGATGGTGCTGAGTGGGTCCTGATTGGTTGTGGAGATTGTTATGAGTGGGTGCTGATTGGTTGCTCAGATGATTCTTTGGGGGTGCTGATTGGTTGCTGAGATGGTGCTAAGTGGGTGCTGATTGGTTGCTGCGATGGTCCTGATTGGTTGCTGAGATGGTGCTGAGATGTGTCTGATTGGTGGTGAGATGGTGCTGAGTAGGTGTAGATTGGTTGCTGAGATTGTGCTGAGTGGGTGCTGATTGGTTGCTAAGATGGCCCTGATTGGTTGCTGAGATGGTGCTGAATGGGTGCTGATTGGTTGCTGAGATGTTCCTGATTGGGTGCTGATTGGTTGCTGAGATGGTGCTGAGATGGTTCTGAGTGGGTGGTGCAAAGATCTTGAGATGGTGCTGATTGGTTGCTGAGATGGTGCTGAATGGGTGCAAAGATGGTGCTGAGTCAGTGCTGAGATGGTGTCGATTGGTTGCTGAGATGGTGCTGAGTGGGTGCTGATATAGTTCTGAGTGGGGGCTGATTGGTTGCTGAGATGGTGTTGACTGGTTGCTGCAATGGTCCTGAGTGGGTGCGGATTGGTTCCTAAGATTGTCTTTATTTGGTGCTGAGTGGGTGCTTATTGGTGTCTGAGATGGTCACCATCTCAGCAACCAATCAGCACCAACTCAGGACAATCTCAGAAACCAATTAGCACCCACTCAGTATCATCTCAGCACCAATCAGCACCCATTCAGCACCATCTCAGCACCCACTCAAGGCCATCTTAGCAACCAATCTGCACCATCTCAGGACCTTCGCACCAACCTCTCAGCACCGTCTCAGCAACCAATCAGCACCCAATCAGGACCCTCTCAGCAACCAATCAGCACCATCTCAGGACCTTCACACCACCCACTCAGCACCATCTCGGCAACCAATCAGCACCCGCTCAGCACCATCTCACCACCAATCAGCACCGACTCAGCACCATCTCAGCACCCACTCAGGGCCATCTCAGCAACCAATCAGCACCCATTCAGCACCATCTCAGCAACCAATCAGGGCCATCTTAGCAACCAATCAGCACCCACTCAGCACCATCTCAGCAACCAATCTGCATCCACTCATAACATTCTCAGCAACCAATCAGGACCCACTCATAACAATATCAGCAACCAATCAGCACCCAATCAGGACCATCAGAGCATCCACTCAGCACCATCTCAGCACCCACTCAGGACCATCTCAGCAACCAATCAGCACCCATTCAGAACCATCTCAGCACCCACTCAGGGCCATCTTAGCAACCAATCTGCACAATCTCAGGACATTCGCACCACCCACTCAGCACCACCTCACCACCAATCAGCAACATCTCAGCACTATCTCAGCACCATGTCAGCACCCACTCAGCACCATCTGAGCAAACAATCAGGACCCACTCATAGCAATATCAGCAACCAATCAGCACCCAATCAGGACCATGGCAGCATCCACTCAGCACCATCTCAGCACCCACTCAGGACCATCTCAGTAACCAATCAGCACCAATTCAGCACCATCTCAGCACCCACTCAGGGCCATCTTAGCAACCAATCTGCACCATCTCAGGACCTTCGCACCACCCACTCAGAACCATCTCAGCACCCACTCAGGGCCATCCCAGCAACCAATCAGCAACCACTCAGCATCGTCCCAGCAACCAAACAGCGCCAACTCAGCACCATCTCAGGACCATTTCAGCAACCAAGCAGCACCCCCTCAGGACCATCCCAGCATCCATCTAGCACTATCTCAGCAGGCACTCAGCACCATCTTAGCAACCATTCAGCACTATCTCAGCAACCACTCAGCACCCACCCAGCACCATCTCAGCAACCAATCAGCACATAATCAGGACCATCTCACCAACCAATGAGCACCACCAAAGCACCATCTGAGCAACCAATCAACACCCACTCATAACAATCTCAGCAACCAATCAGGACCCACTCATAACAATCTCAGCAACCAATCTGCACCATCTCAGGACCTTCGCACCACCCACTCAGCACCATCTCAGCAACCAATCTACACCTACTCAGCACCATCTCACCACCAATCAGACACATCTCAGCACCATCTCAGCAACCAATCTGCACCATTGCAGCAACCAATCAGCACCCACTTAGCACCATCTCAGCAACCAATCAGCACCCCCAAAGAATCATCTGAGCAACCAATCAGCACCCACTCATAACAATCTCAGCAACCAATCAGGACCCACTCATAACAATTTCCATAACCAATCAGGACCCACTCAGCACCATCACAGCAACCAATCAGCAACCACTCAGGACCATTGCAGCAACCAATCTGCACCTACTCAGCACCATCTCACCAACAATCAGCACCATCTCAGCACCATCTCAGCACCATCTCAGCAACCAATCAGCACACCCTCAGCACCATCGGAGCAACAAATCAGCACCCACTCATAACAATCTCAGCAACCAATCAGGACCCACTCAGCATCATCGCAGCAACCAATCAGCACCCACTCAGGACCATCGCTGCAACCAATCAGCACCATTTCAGCACCCACTCAGGGCCATCTTAGCAACCAATCTGCACCATCTCAGGACCTTCACACCACCCACTCAGCACCATCTCAGCACCATGTCGGCAACCAATCAGCATCCGCTCAGCACCGACTCAGCACCATCTCAGCACCCATTCAGCACCATTTCAGCAACCAATAAGCACCATCTGAGCAACGACTCACGACCATCTCTGCAACCAATCAAAACCCAATCAGTACCATCGCAGCATCTACTCAGCACCATCTCAGGACCATCTCAGCACCCACTCAGCATCATCCCAGAAACCAATCAGCACCAATTCAGCACCCACTCAAACAATCTCAACGACCAATCAGCACCATCTCAGCACCATCTCAGCAACCAATCTGAACCCACTCAGCACCATCGCAGCAACCAATCCGCCCCCAATCAGGACCATCTCAGCAACCAATCAGCACCCACTAAGGACCATTTCAGCAACCAATCCGCACCATCTCAGCACCCATTCAGCACCATCTCAGCAAACAATCAACACAGACTCAGGACCATCTCAGCACTCACTCAGCACAATCTCAGCGCTGACTCAGGACCACCTCAGAAACCTAGAACTGTACCTAGAACTATACCTAGAACGTACCTGGGATATACTGGATCCACAGTGTGCCCCAAGAGGTGCCATCACAGGCGCAGACAATATTCTGCCATCGACGGGGTTTTCAGGCGCAAGCTTCCAGCCTCCCTTTCGCCACCCCGCACATCCGGTTCTACTATTAGCGGCAATACCCAGCCCCTGCACCCATGTCACGGGCCTACAGTGATCTCGGCGCAAGAACGCTACAGTCTCAGGTACCAGCCCTAAGGTTGCTGCGATGTGTTAAGCCGCAATTCCAGTCGCACAATGACAAGACCAGGCCCAGTGATCTCAGCCCTTTTAGCTCTTCCCCACAAGCTTTATTTTACTGCCAGCTCTCTTCTTGCAGCTCCAGCTCTGTGTTTTTCCAGCTTCAAATGCCAGCATCTGGCTCTTGGCTCCAGCTTGGAAACAATTCAGCTCCCGCACCAGCCTCCGAAAGCCCACCCCACCATCCATATGCTAGCCCTGCAGTGATTTTAGCCCCCACCGAGCAGTCCCCAGTCACTTTGCCACCCCCTGCGTAAGTTCTCCTGGATGCCCACAGCCCCGTTCACAGGTCTAGTGCCTTTGCCATTTCCATTGACGCTGCCAGCCCCGCAGTCCACTTCCCAGCCCCACAGTGCGCCCCAAGAGGTGCCATCACAGGCGCAGACAATATTCTGCCATCGACGGGGTTTTCAGGCGCAAGCTTCCAGCCTCCCTTTCGCCACCCCGCACATCCGGTTCTACTATTAGCGGCAATACCCAGCCCCTGCACCCATGTCACGGGCCTACAGTGATCTCGGCGCAAGAACGCTACAGTCTCAGGTACCAGCCCTAAGGTTGCTGCGATGTGTTAAGCCGCAATTCCAGTCGCACAATGACAAGACCAGGCCCAGTGATCTCAGCCCTTTTAGCTCTTCCCCACAAGCTTTATTTTACTGCCAGCTCTCTTCTTGCAGCTCCAGCTCTGTGTTTTTCCAGCTTCAAATGCCAGCATCTGGCTCTTGGCTCCAGCTTGGAAACAATTCAGCTCCCGCACCAGCCTCCGAAAGCCCACCCCACCATCCATATGCTAGCCCTGCAGTGATTTTAGCCCCCACCGAGCAGTCCCCAGTCACTTTGCCACCCCCTGCGTAAGTTCTCCTGGATGCCCACAGCCCCGTTCACAGGTCTAGTGCCTTTGCCATTTCCATTGACGCTGCCAGCCCCGCAGTCCACTTCCCAGCCCCACAGTGCGCCCCAAGAGGTGCCATCACAGGCGCAGACAATATTCTGCCATCGACGGGGTTTTCAGGCGCAAGCTTCCAGCCTCCCTTTCGCCACCCCGCACATCCGGTTCTACTATTAGCGGCAATACCCAGCCCCTGCACCCATGTCACGGGCCTACAGTGATCTCGGCGCAAGAACGCTACAGTCTCAGGTACCAGCCCTAAGGTTGCTGCGATGTGTTAAGCCGCAATTCCAGTCGCACAATGACAAGACCAGGCCCAGTGATCTCAGCCCTTTTAGCTCTTCCCCACAAGCTTTATTTTACTGCCAGCTCTCTTCTTGCAGCTCCAGCTCTGTGTTTTTCCAGCTTCAAATGCCAGCATCTGGCTCTTGGCTCCAGCTTGGAAACAATTCAGCTCCCGCACCAGCCTCCGAAAGCCCACCCCACCATCCATATGCTAGCCCTGCAGTGATTTTAGCCCCCACCGAGCAGTCCCCAGTCACTTTGCCACCCCCTGCGTAAGTTCTCCTGGATGCCCACAGCCCCGTTCACAGGTCTAGTGCCTTTGCCATTTCCATTGACGCTGCCAGCCCCGCAGTCCACTTCCCAGCCCCACAGTGCGCCCCAAGAGGTGCCATCACAGGCGCAGACAATATTCTGCCATCGACGGGGTTTTCAGGCGCAAGCTTCCAGCCTCCCTTTCGCCACCCCGCACATCCGGTTCTACTATTAGCGGCAATACCCAGCCCCTGCACCCATGTCACGGGCCTACAGTGATCTCGGCGCAAGAACGCTACAGTCTCAGGTACCAGCCCTAAGGTTGCTGCGATGTGTTAAGCCGCAATTCCAGTCGCACAATGACAAGACCAGGCCCAGTGATCTCAGCCCTTTTAGCTCTTCCCCACAAGCTTTATTTTACTGCCAGCTCTCTTCTTGCAGCTCCAGCTCTGTGTTTTTCCAGCTTCAAATGCCAGCATCTGGCTCTTGGCTCCAGCTTGGAAACAATTCAGCTCCCGCACCAGCCTCCGAAAGCCCACCCCACCATCCATATGCTAGCCCTGCAGTGATTTTAGCCCCCAGCGAGCAGTCCCCAGTCACTTTGCCACCCCCTGCGTAAGTTCTCCTGGATGCCCACAGCCCCGTTCACAGGTCTAGTGCCTTTGCCATTTCCATTGACGCTGCCAGCCCCGCAGTCCACTTCCCAGCCCCACAGTGCGCCCCAAGAGGTGCCATCACAGGCGCAGACAATATTCTGCCATCGACGGGGTTTTCAGGCGCAAGCTTCCAGCCTCCCTTTCGCCACCCCGCACATCCGGTTCTACTATTAGCGGCAATACCCAGCCCCTGCACCCATGTCACGGGCCTACAGTGATCTCGGCGCAAGAACGCTACAGTCTCAGGTACCAGCCCTAAGGTTGCTGCGATGTGTTAAGCCGCAATTCCAGTCGCACAATGACAAGACCAGGCCCAGTGATCTCAGCCCTTTTAGCTCTTCCCCACAAGCTTTATTTTACTGCCAGCTCTCTTCTTGCAGCTCCAGCTCTGTGTTTTTCCAGCTTCAAATGCCAGCATCTGGCTCTTGGCTCCAGCTTGGAAACAATTCAGCTCCCGCACCAGCCTCCGAAAGCCCACCCCACCATCCATATGCTAGCCCTGCAGTGATTTTAGCCCCCACCGAGCAGTCCCCAGTCACTTTGCCACCCCCTGCGTAAGTTCTCCTGGATGCCCACAGCCCCGTTCACAGGTCTAGTGCCTTTGCCATTTCCATTGACGCTGCCAGCCCCGCAGTCCACTTCCCAGCCCCACAGTGCGCCCCAAGAGGTGCCATCACAGGCGCAGACAATATTCTGCCATCGACGGGGTTTTCAGGCGCAAGCTTCCAGCCTCCCTTTCGCCACCCCGCACATCCGGTTCTACTATTAGCGGCAATACCCAGCCCCTGCACCCATGTCACGGGCCTACAGTGATCTCGGCGCAAGAACGCTACAGTCTCAGGTACCAGCCCTAAGGTTGCTGCGATGTGTTAAGCCGCAATTCCAGTCGCACAATGACAAGACCAGGCCCAGTGATCTCAGCCCTTTTAGCTCTTCCCCACAAGCTTTATTTTACTGCCAGCTCTCTTCTTGCAGCTCCAGCTCTGTGTTTTTCCAGCTTCAAATGCCAGCATCTGGCTCTTGGCTCCAGCTTGGAAACAATTCAGCTCCCGCACCAGCCTCCGAAAGCCCACCCCACCATCCATATGCTAGCCCTGCAGTGATTTTAGCCCCCACCGAGCAGTCCCCAGTCACTTTGCCACCCCCTGCGTAAGTTCTCCTGGATGCCCACAGCCCCGTTCACAGGTCTAGTGCCTTTGCCATTTCCATTGACGCTGCCAGCCCCGCAGTCCACTTCCCAGCCCCACAGTGCGCCCCAAGAGGTGCCATCACAGGCGCAGACAATATTCTGCCATCGACGGGGTTTTCAGGCGCAAGCTTCCAGCCTCCCTTTCGCCACCCCGCACATCCGGTTCTACTATTAGCGGCAATACCCAGCCCCTGCACCCATGTCACGGGCCTACAGTGATCTCGGCGCAAGAACGCTACAGTCTCAGGTACCAGCCCTAAGGTTGCTGCGATGTGTTAAGCCGCAATTCCAGTCGCACAATGACAAGACCAGGCCCAGTGATCTCAGCCCTTTTAGCTCTTCCCCACAAGCTTTATTTTACTGCCAGCTCTCTTCTTGCAGCTCCAGCTCTGTGTTTTTCCAGCTTCAAATGCCAGCATCTGGCTCTTGGCTCCAGCTTGGAAACAATTCAGCTCCCGCACCAGCCTCCGAAAGCCCACCCCACCATCCATATGCTAGCCCTGCAGTGATTTTAGCCCCCACCGAGCAGTCCCCAGTCACTTTGCCACCCCCTGCGTAAGTTCTCCTGGATGCCCACAGCCCCGTTCACAGGTCTAGTGCCTTTGCCATTTCCATTGACGCTGCCAGCCCCGCAGTCCACTTCCCAGCCCCACAGTGCGCCCCAAGAGGTGCCATCACAGGCGCAGACAATATTCTGCCATCGACGGGGTTTTCAGGCGCAAGCTTCCAGCCTCCCTTTCGCCACCCCGCACATCCGGTTCTACTATTAGCGGCAATACCCAGCCCCTGCACCCATGTCACGGGCCTACAGTGATCTCGGCGCAAGAACGCTACAGTCTCAGGTACCAGCCCTAAGGTTGCTGCGATGTGTTAAGCCGCAATTCCAGTCGCACAATGACAAGACCAGGCCCAGTGATCTCAGCCCTTTTAGCTCTTCCCCACAAGCTTTATTTTACTGCCAGCTCTCTTCTTGCAGCTCCAGCTCTGTGTTTTTCCAGCTTCAAATGCCAGCATCTGGCTCTTGGCTCCAGCTTGGAAACAATTCAGCTCCCGCACCAGCCTCCGAAAGCCCACCCCACCATCCATATGCTAGCCCTGCAGTGATTTTAGCCCCCACCGAGCAGTCCCCAGTCACTTTGCCACCCCCTGCGTAAGTTCTCCTGGATGCCCACAGCCCCGTTCACAGGTCTAGTGCCTTTGCCATTTCCATTGACGCTGCCAGCCCCGCAGTCCACTTCCCAGCCCCACAGTGCGCCCCAAGAGGTGCCATCACAGGCGCAGACAATATTCTGCCATCGACGGGGTTTTCAGGCGCAAGCTTCCAGCCTCCCTTTCGCCACCCCGCACATCCGGTTCTACTATTAGCGGCAATACCCAGCCCCTGCACCCATGTCACGGGCCTACAGTGATCTCGGCGCAAGAACGCTACAGTCTCAGGTACCAGCCCTAAGGTTGCTGCGATGTGTTAAGCCGCAATTCCAGTCGCACAATGACAAGACCAGGCCCAGTGATCTCAGCCCTTTTAGCTCTTCCCCACAAGCTTTATTTTACTGCCAGCTCTCTTCTTGCAGCTCCAGCTCTGTGTTTTTCCAGCTTCAAATGCCAGCATCTGGCTCTTGGCTCCAGCTTGGAAACAATTCAGCTCCCGCACCAGCCTCCGAAAGCCCACCCCACCATCCATATGCTAGCCCTGCAGTGATTTTAGCCCCCACCGAGCAGTCCCCAGTCACTTTGCCACCCCCTGCGTAAGTTCTCCTGGATGCCCACAGCCCCGTTCACAGGTCTAGTGCCTTTGCCATTTCCATTGACGCTGCCAGCCCCGCAGTCCACTTCCCAGCCCCACAGTGCGCCCCAAGAGGTGCCATCACAGGCGCAGACAATATTCTGCCATCGACGGGGTTTTCAGGCGCAAGCTTCCAGCCTCCCTTTCGCCACCCCGCACATCCGGTTCTACTATTAGCGGCAATACCCAGCCCCTGCACCCATGTCACGGGCCTACAGTGATCTCGGCGCAAGAACGCTACAGTCTCAGGTACCAGCCCTAAGGTTGCTGCGATGTGTTAAGCCGCAATTCCAGTCGCACAATGACAAGACCAGGCCCAGTGATCTCAGCCCTTTTAGCTCTTCCCCACAAGCTTTATTTTACTGCCAGCTCTCTTCTTGCAGCTCCAGCTCTGTGTTTTTCCAGCTTCAAATGCCAGCATCTGGCTCTTGGCTCCAGCTTGGAAACAATTCAGCTCCCGCACCAGCCTCCGAAAGCCCACCCCACCATCCATATGCTAGCCCTGCAGTGATTTTAGCCCCCACCGAGCAGTCCCCAGTCACTTTGCCACCCCCTGCGTAAGTTCTCCTGGATGCCCACAGCCCCGTTCACAGGTCTAGTGCCTTTGCCATTTCCATTGACGCTGCCAGCCCCGCAGTCCACTTCCCAGCCCCACAGTGCGCCCCAAGAGGTGCCATCACAGGCGCAGACAATATTCTGCCATCGACGGGGTTTTCAGGCGCAAGCTTCCAGCCTCCCTTTCGCCACCCCGCACATCCTGTTCTACTATTAGCGGCAATACCCAGCCCCTGCACCCATGTCACGGGCCTACAGTGATCTCGGCGCAAGAACGCTACAGTCTCAGGTACCAGCCCTAAGGTTGCTGCGATGTGTTAAGCCGCAATTCCAGTCGCACAATGACAAGACCAGGCCCAGTGATCTCAGCCCTTTTAGCTCTTCCCCACAAGCTTTATTTTACTGCCAGCTCTCTTCTTCCAGCTGTGTCCCATTCTGCGATTAGTCCTCAGATCCACAGTGAGTATCTCTTTGTAGCAGTGACTCTTTCTGCAGCACTGCAGTCCCCACCCCGGCCCCAGTGATTTCAGCTCCAGTCCCACAAGCTTTATTTAACTGCCAGCTCTTCTTTTGCACTTTCTGCTCTAAATCTTCACAGTAGTGCCACACAATACTACTTGTGCTTCTCAGGACAGGATCTTTCTTTTAGCTCTCATTCTTGAGCTCTGATCACAGCCCTTACAGCAATTTCAATTCCAACCATGCAGTTCACCTCCCCGGTCCGCAATCCCTATCCCAGCCCCACGGGGGTTTTACACCAAACCCTACCATATTTCTGTCTCCTCCAGGTCTGCTGCCTCAGCTCCAACTCCTCAGCTTCCTACTGGCTGCAGCTAAAAGCTGCTCATGCTTCTCACTGCACCTTGGGGCTGTTGATAAGGCCACAAATCAGTTACTGCCATCATTACAATTTCAGTATCTCTAGAAGCTGTCCCATCCACCCACCCAGCCCTAAGTGGCAACCCTAAGTGGCATCCCAACTCTGGGGACACTGGAGGCCTGAAGCTCAACATCCACCCTCCCCCTCACCCTGGCTCTCAGCCCAGCACCTGCACAAAGGCCTCCTCACCTCCCCTCAGGCAGCTCCAGGGGCTGGCAATAGCCACTGGACTCCTGCCCCCCCCCATCCCAAAAGGCACTCTTGGGCTGGTTCTTGGGCCCTAGAACCCTCTGAGCCCCCACACCCTCAGCCCCTTGTTGGTACCACAGGGCAGGGGCTGGGATCCCCCAGGCATAACCTGCAGGCCCTGTGCTGCAGCTCCATGCCTTTCTCCCATGGCATTTATCTAGCCTCAGCATTTCCACCACTCCACGTTGTTTTGGGCCTGGCTCATGCCAAAATCATTATTCCACACCCTGGGGTTTTATGTCCCCACTGCTCTCACAACTGGTGCTTCAGCCCCAGTCCCACAACCCTTACCGAATTAACATGAGATATCTAGTAAAGAAAACAAATCAAACCAAAAAGATGTATTAAAACGGGCAATAATAAAATAACACAATTAAGAAAAAAAACATAACAAGTAAAAACAAAATAAAGTAATAAAAATACAAAAAGCAAGCTTTATTCTTTGTATTCTGAACATTTCTTTAAATCCAGAAAACGCAAAACGGCTACTTTCCAGCCCCCAGTGACAGCAGGCAGTGCCCCCCCCCCGCACCACGCCACTCCAGGCCCCACACTAGCCGCCGTCTACCTGAGCCACGCAGGGCGCGGCAGAAAGAACTGGACACGGCCGGCCCCAGATACGGCCGCAGGCGTCGCGTCCGTGCTCACCAGCGCTCCCCGGATCAGCTGCCGCGGGGGTCCCGTCCTGGCGCAGCGCCGCTCCTCGGACCGCGCATCCGCAGCTCCCGTCGCTCCCAGCTTCACCGCCGAACTGACGCCATCGCGCTCCAACGCCCGCTATTTATGCCCCACGGGCGGACAGCCAGCCAATCACAACCCGAGGCGGCGCCTGCCGGCTCCACCAATCCCAGCCCGCAAATTCCCGCCGCGCTCGGCTCCGTGACTCCCCGCGGTCCCCTCAAGCGCTGCTCCCGCCGCCGCCATTGCTGTGGCCGCGTCCGCCCGCTGCCCGCCGCCTGCCCGCTTCCCTGGACCAGAACCTGATCCCGACCAGGACCTGAACTGGAAGCTCCCGGCCGCCCTTCCCGTCCGCAACAGCGCCTGCCGAGGCAGCGGCAGCGGGGACGCTGCTCCGCCGGCTCCCAAAGCGGCGGTGGCGGGAGCGGCGCCTCAGACGTACGGGCGAGCGGGGCCAGTCTGAGGCGGCGAGCCGCGACTGAGCGGGCTGAGATCGGCGAGACCGCTTCCGGTTTGAAAGGGCGGCTGTGATTGGACAGGGCGGACGGAGAAAGGCGGGCCGTGATTGGCAGGCTTAGGAGCCGTCAGGCTGAGGCCCGTGGGAGCGTGGGGCGGAGCTCGGGCTGCCCGAAGGGCTCGCAGGCGGCGGCGGCGGCGGCGGCGGCGGCGGCGGCGGCGGCGGCGGCGGCGGCGGCGGCGGCGGCGGCGGCGGCGGCGGCGGCGGCGGCGGCGCTCGCCAAACCCCCGTCCCCTTCTCCGGCCTTCTCTCGTGCCCAGGTCCCGGCGAAAAGACCCCCGCAGAGCCCCTACCGGAGCGCCCCATCGGCACTCGGGGCAGGAGGCGGAGAGGAGTGTAGCCCGGGAGGAGTTCCGGGTCGTCTTTGCGGCAGCAGGGCGGACTAGGGAGCGGCGGCGATTTGGTGAGGAGAGGGCTCGGGAGCGGGGAGGGCGTGCAGCGCCCGCTGCGGGCTCTGGGTGCCTCTTCTACCGCAGTGCTTCCGCTTCTGCGGGGACTTGGCCTGCCCCGACTGGCCGAGATCAGCACCCTGGCCAAAGTTAAGTGCCCGCGTCCCCCTGCCCGCCCTCCGCCTGCTGCGGGCCCGCTGCTCACCCTCGTCGTCGGATGTTATAGATGATAAAACAATATTGGCTTTCACATTCATAGATTAGCTTTTTGCATTACAAGTATTTTGATATGGTAAAACTTATACTTACTTTTAACTGCTTTGTATAGTGTAATATGCCAGTTTATGTATGCACTGTATATTTCATATGAATAGTAGCCTGATAAATATATCGTAGGCTTTAGCAAAATGTTGAAATAGAAACTAAAGTACTTCTATGTAACTAACTCAGAAAATGGTGTAAAGCAATTATTCTGTTTCTTATAACTGCAGACTGCCCCTACCAAGTGATAATAGTGACAAAAAGAGCTTAAGCATCCAGGAAGCATTTATCGACTCTTATCGGTATTATCAGGGAGTGCGAAGCAACAGGATAAAACTACAGGAAGAAATAAAATGTGTAGACCTCATTTACAGAACGTTCTGCAGACAAGTCAGAGGTTAAAACCAAACAAGAGAGTTCCTGGAACATCAAAAAGTCAAAGGAATGTTTGAATAATGTGTAAGTTAATGAATATGCATGTAACCTCAGCAATGTAACAGTATATAGTGAACATGTTTTTAAGCTACCTCTGTGCTCTTTGGCTGTGTGCTAAAAGCATCCCAGTGCTGGATTATTTTGTCCTTTTATCCTTTAATAAACTTTTAAAAATTTTAAAGAATGAACTCTGTTTATCACATCAGTGAAGCTTAAGCTGATCTGCATCCAGGTGTTTTGGGACCTGCTGGGGCAGGCCATCGAGGTAAGTGTGGGGCTACTGCAGTGGAGGCCAAGTATTTCAACACAATAGCATAATCAGCAACGTTAATTAATTTTGTGTTCCTCATGCAAGCCTCAGCCTTAAGAACTCTACCAGCCTCTAATAGGATTAATAATACGCATAGTAAGTGTTACTAGTATTAATATTTAGGTAAGGATTGTTAGTGTTAACACTGGTACTAAGTATGTTAGCTGGTATTTACTGTGAAGCTCTGCTCTCCCACAGTATGACAAGGTCCTGAAGCTGTTCTCAGGTGCACAGTTAGGTGAGCACTGCTGTCCTTACCACGATCGCCCGATGGAGCCATGCTCCAGAGACGGGCAGCAATGAATCTGCAGGTGCCTTCCCAAGGTGACAGAGCTCGCCCTCCTTCCCATCTGCAGTCAGGGGATGTGAAGGCAACCATTGCTGTCCTCGGCTTCATCATCTGCAGTGCAGCCAAGCACAGCATAGACAATGAGTCTCTGTCAAGTGAGCTGCAGCAGCTGGGACTGCCCAAAGGCAGGGGAAGCCCTCAGGGTGGCACCATCAGCCAGACCTGCTGGGATGTTGCTTACAGTTCCCAGCCCTGCCTTCTTCACACCCAGATGGAGGGCAGGCTGCCTGCTGTGCTGTCCTCCATCACCTCCCTTCTGTACCATCCGTCCCTGGGGGCTCCTCAGGTGCTTTGGTGAGGTTTGGCAGCTGCAGGTCTGGTGTGAGCAGAGGGATTCTTCTCTTGTCTCCCCTCATAAGCAAAGCATGCCAGCCAGCTGTGCTGTTTTACATGTCACTGACCCACAAAATTGCAGGAGACTGAGGACTCGTAACAGGTGCAGGACAGGTTCAAAAGGAACTTGGGACAAAACCTCTGTCTTTGTCAGTCCAAAGGGACAGCAGAGCTCACATCTGCTCACAATAATCCTCTGGAGAGCGGAGCAATGTTTGTATGGAAAGATGACTGGGGGTAAAATCAGTGGAAACCGAGTTACATTTGTATCCTAACAGGATACAAATGTAGGATACAAATATCCTACATTTGTCCCCTATAATGGGACAGAAATTTTAGGGTAAAATACAGGAAAACAGTAGTCTTTTGCATCTGCATATCAGCTGTTGAAATTTTGGGTTCAATTTCTTGAATCACAAATGTCATAGGATTCCTCCCAGATGGCAGCTGCCATGAAGTATGGCTCTTCTTGGTCTTGAGTTTCAGGGGCTGTTTCCAAAGTGACCTACAGACATTGGAATGAAATCATTATTTACTGTGTAAAGGAATCGCTCTCCAAAGCATCAGCCAGGGTCTAAATGTGCCATTCTGCCTTTTAAAAGTACCAACATCACAGGATTTTTCTCAGATTAAAGCTTCCATGGAGTCGGATCTCTCAAGCCTGGCCCTTGAGAATTGTGGGCCTCCTGTGAACTGGTCTTGCCAGAAGGGCTTGCTGAGTTTTCCACTGTGTGGAAAAGAGATCCCATTTGGAGCCTGAAGCCTCGTGTTTCCTGTAGGATTTCCACTCCTAGAATTGCACACTTTGAAGGATTTCTTATAGCTGAAGTTTTCTGGGAGCTAGGACTCTGGCTGGATTTGGGTCTCTGGACTCTCAGGTGAAGTGACCTTGAGACACTAGGGCATGCAGATTTCCTTGCTGTTGAAGAGCTATTGTTCGCACCCAGGAGCCATGGTCTGAATGGGGGTGTCACCTCTTAAATTTGCAAATGTAACAGGATTTCTTCTAAATGAATGGTGCTAAGAACATAAGGTCTGGCTGGCTTTCGACTTAGAGGCGCCTCCTCTAAATTGGTCTTCAGATGCTAGGTTGGAAAGTGTTCCTACATATGCCAAATAGCCCTTGCTATGCAGTTAATAAGCTTCAAAGTACCATGGAGTAGCTGCCCCTGCAAAGATTTTGGCAGAGCCTGGTTGTGGTGCCCCATTCCACTCCACCCCCCTTAGCAGGTCCTTATGGTTGTATGGGGAATCATTGTGGAGCATGCCAACCCAGCTCCATCCTGGGAACAGCACCTGTATTTTACCCTAAAATTTCTGTCCCATTATAGCTCCTGTTAGGATACAAATGTAACTCGGTTCCCACTGATTTTACCCCCAGTCATCTTTCCATACAAACATTGCTCCGCTCTCCAGAGGATTATTGTGAGCAGATGTGAGCTCTGCTGTCCCTTTGGACTGACAAAGACAGAGGTTTTGTCCCAAGTTCCTTTTGAACCTGTCCTGCACCTGTTACGAGTCCTCAGTCTCCTGCAATTTTGTGGGTCAGTGACATGTAAAACAGCACAGCTGGCTGGCATGCTTTGCTTATGAGGGGAGACAAGAGAAGAATCCCTCTGCTCACACCAGACCTGCAGCTGCCAAACCTCACCAAAGCACCTGAGGAGCCCCCAGGGACGGATGGTACAGAAGGGAGGTGATGGAGGACAGCACAGCAGGCAGCCTGCCCTCCATCTGGGTGTGAAGAAGGCAGGGCTGGGAACTGTAAGCAACATCCCAGCAGGTCTGGCTGATGGTGCCACCCTGAGGGCTTCCCCTGCCTTTGGGCAGTCCCAGCTGCTGCAGCTCACTTGACAGAGACTCATTGTCTATGCTGTGCTTGGCTGCACTGCAGATGATGAAGCCGAGGACAGCAATGGTTGCCTTCACATCCCCTGACTGCAGATGGGAAGGAGGGCGAGCTCTGTCACCTTGGGAAGGCACCTGCAGATTCATTGCTGCCCGTCTCTGGAGCATGGCTCCATCGGGCGATCGTGGTAAGGACAGCAGTGCTCACCTAACTGTGCACCTGAGAACAGCTTCAGGACCTTGTCATACTGTGGGAGAGCAGAGCTTCACAGTAAATACCAGCTAACATACTTAGTACCAGTGTTAACACTAACAATCCTTACCTAAATATTAATACTAGTAACACTTACTATGCGTATTATTAATCCTATTAGAGGCTGGTAGAGTTCTTAAGGCTGAGGCTTGCATGAGGAACACAAAATTAATTAACGTTGCTGATTATGCTATTGTGTTGAAATACTTGGCCTCCACTGCAGTAGCCCCACACTTACCTCGATGGCCTGCCCCAGCAGGTCCCAAAACACCTGGATGCAGATCAGCTTAAGCTTCACTGATGTGATAAACAGAGTTCATTCTTTAAAATTTTTAAAAGTTTATTAAAGGATAAAAGGACAAAATAATCCAGCACTGGGATGCTTTTAGCACACAGCCAAAGAGCACAGAGGTAGCTTAAAAACATGTTCACTATATACTGTTACATTGCTGAGGTTACATGCATATTCATTAACTTACACATTATTCAAACATTCCTTTGACTTTTTGATGTTCCAGGAACTCTCTTGTTTGGTTTTAACCTCTGACTTGTCTGCAGAACGTTCTGTAAATGAGGTCTACACATTTTATTTCTTCCTGTAGTTTTATCCTGTTGCTTCGCACTCCCTGATAATACCGATAAGAGTCGATAAATGCTTCCTGGATGCTTAAGCTCTTTTTGTCACTATTATCACTTGGTAGGGGCAGTCTGCAGTTATAAGAAACAGAATAATTGCTTTACACCATTTTCTGAGTTAGTTACATAGAAGTACTTTAGTTTCTATTTCAACATTTTGCTAAAGCCTACGATATATTTATCAGGCTACTATTCATATGAAATATACAGTGCATACATAAACTGGCATATTACACTATACAAAGCAGTTAAAAGTAAGTATAAGTTTTACCATATCAAAATACTTGTAATGCAAAAAGCTAATCTATGAATGTGAAAGCCAATATTGTTTTATCATCTATAACATCCGACGACGAGGGTGAGCAGCGGGCCCGCAGCAGGCGGAGGGCGGGCAGGGGGACGCGGGCACTTAACTTTGGCCAGGGTGCTGATCTCGGCCAGTCGGGGCAGGCCAAGTCCCCGCAGAAGCGGAAGCACTGCGGTAGAAGAGGCACCCAGAGCCCGCAGCGGGCGCTGCACGCCCTCCCCGCTCCCGAGCCCTCTCCTCACCAAATCGCCGCCGCTCCCTAGTCCGCCCTGCTGCCGCAAAGACGACCCGGAACTCCTCCCGGGCTACACTCCTCTCCGCCTCCTGCCCCGAGTGCCGATGGGGCGCTCCGGTAGGGGCTCTGCGGGGGTCTTTTCGCCGGGACCTGGGCACGAGAGAAGGCCGGAGAAGGGGACGGGGGTTTGGCGAGCGCCGCCGCCGCCGCCGCCGCCGCCGCCGCCGCCGCCGCCGCCGCCGCCGCCGCCGCCGCCGCCGCCGCCGCCGCCTGCGAGCCCTTCGGGCAGCCCGAGCTCCGCCCCACGCTCCCACGGGCCTCAGCCTGACGGCTCCTAAGCCTGCCAATCACGGCCCGCCTTTCTCCGTCCGCCCTGTCCAATCACAGCCGCCCTTTCAAACCGGAAGCGGTCTCGCCGATCTCAGCCCGCTCAGTCGCGGCTCGCCGCCTCAGACTGGCCCCGCTCGCCCGTACGTCTGAGGCGCCGCTCCCGCCACCGCCGCTTTGGGAGCCGGCGGAGCAGCGTCCCCGCTGCCGCTGCCTCGGCAGGCGCTGTTGCGGACGGGAAGGGCGGCCGGGAGCTTCCAGTTCAGGTCCTGGTCGGGATCAGGTTCTGGTCCAGGGAAGCGGGCAGGCGGCGGGCAGCGGGCGGACGCGGCCACAGCAATGGCGGCGGCGGGAGCAGCGCTTGAGGGGACCGCGGGGAGTCGCGGAGCGGAGCGCGGCGGGAATTTGCGGGCTGGGATTGGTGGAGCCGGCAGGCGCCGCCTCGGGTTGTGATTGGCTGGCTGTCCGCCCGTGGGGCATAAATAGCGGGCGTTGGAGCGCGATGGCGTCAGTTCGGCGGTGAAGCTGGGAGCGACGGGAGCTGCGGATGCGCGGTCCGAGGAGCGGCGCTGCGCCAGGACGGGACCCCCGCGGCAGCTGATCCGGGGAGCGCTGGTGAGCACGGACGCGACGCCTGCGGCCGTATCTGGGGCCGGCCGTGTCCAGTTCTTTCTGCCGCGCCCTGCGTGGCTCGGGTAGCCGGCGGCTGGTGTGGGGCCTGGAGTGGCGCGGTGCGGGGGGGGGGGGGGGCACTGCCTGCTGTCTCTGGGGGCTGAAAGTAGCCGTTTTGCGTTTTCTGGATTTAAAGAAATGTTCAGAATACGAGGAATAAAGCTTGCTTTTTGTATTTTTATTACTTTATTTTGTTTTTACTTGTAGTGTTTTTTTTTCTTAATTGTGTTGTTTTATTATTGCCTGTTTTAATACATCCTTTTGGTTTGATTTGTTTTCTTTACTAGATATCTCATGTTAATTCGGTAAGGGTTGTGGGACTGGGGCTGAAGCACCAGTTGTGAGAGCAGTGGGGACATAAAACCCCAGGGTGTGGAATAATGATTTTGGCATGAGCCAGGCCCAAAACAACGTGGAGTGGTGGAAATGCTGAGGCTAGATAAATGCCATGGGAGGAAGGCATGGAGCTGCAGCACAGGGCCTGCAGGTTATGCCTGGGGGATCCCAGCCCCTGCCCTGTGGTACCAACAAGGGGCTGAGGGTGTGGGGGCTCAGAGGGTTCTAGGGCCCAAGAACCAGCCCAAGAGTGCCTTTTGGGATGGGGGGGGGCAGGAGTCCAGTGGCTATTGCCAGCCCCTGGAGCTGCCTGAGGGGAGGTGAGGGGGCCTTTGTGCAGGTGCTGGGCTGAGAGCCAGGGTGAGGGGGAGGGTGGATGTTGAGCTTCAGGCCTCCAGTGTCCCCAGAGTTGGGATGCCACTTAGGGTTGCCACTTAGGGCTGGGTGGGTGGATGGGACAGCTTCTAGAGATACTGAAATTGTAATGATGGCAGTAACTGATTTGTGGCCTTATCAACAGCCCCAAGGTGCAGTGAGAAGCATGAGCAGCTTTTAGCTGCAGCCAGTAGGAAGCTGAGGAGCTGGAGCTGAGGCAGCAGACCTGGAGAAGACAGAAATATGGTAGGGTTTGGTGTAAAACCCCCGTGGGGCTGGGATAGGGATTGCGGAGCGGGGAGGTGAACTGCATGGTTGGAATTGAAATTGCTGTAAGAGCTGTGATCAGAGCTCAAGAACGAGAGCTAAAAGAAAGATCCTGTCCTGAGAAGCACAAGTAGTATTGTGTGGCACTACTGTGAAGATTTAGAGCAGAAAGTGCAAAAGAAGAGCTGGCAGTTAAATAAAGCTTGTGGGACTGGAGCTGAAATCACTGGGGCCGGGGTGGGGACTGCAGTGCTGCAGAAAGAGTCACTGCTACAAGAGATACTCACTGTGGATCTAAGGACTAAGCGCAGAATGGGACACAGCTGGAAGAAGAGAGCTGGCAGTAAAATAAAGCTTGTGGGGAAGAGCTAAAAGGGCTGAGATCACTGGGCCTGGTCTTGTCATTGTGCGACTGGAATTGCGGCTTAACACATCGCAGCAACCTTAGGGCTGGTACCTGAGACTGTAGCGTTCTTGCGCCGAGATCACTGTAGGCCCGTGACATGGGTGCAGGGGCTGGGTATTGCCGCTAATAGTAGAACCGGATGTGCGGGGTGGCGAAAGGGAGGCTGGAAGCTTGCGCCTGAAAACCCCGTCGATGGCAGAATATTGTCTGCGCCTGTGATGGCACCTCTTGGGGCGCACTGTGGGGCTGGGAAGTGGACTGCGGGGCTGGCAACGTCAATGGAAATGGCAAAGGCACTAGACCTGTGAACGGGGCTGTGGGCATCCAGGAGAACTTACGCAGGGGGTGGCAAAGTGACTGGGGACTGCTCGGTGGGGGCTAAAATCACTGCAGGGCTAGCATATGGATGGTGGGGTGGGCTTTCGGAGGCTGGTGCGGGAGCTGAATTGTTTCCAAGCTGGAGCCAAGAGCCAGATGCTGGCATTTGAAGCTGGAAAAACACAGAGCTGGAGCTGCAAGAAGAGAGCTGGCAGTAAAATAAAGCTTGTGGGGAAGAGCTAAAAGGGCTGAGATCACTGGGCCTGGTCTTGTCATTGTGCGACTGGAATTGCGGCTTAACACATCGCAGCAACCTTAGGGCTGGTACCTGAAACTGTAGCGTTCTTGCGCCGAGATCACTGTAGGCCCGTGACATGGGTGCAGGGGCTGGGTATTGCCGCTAATAGTAGAACCGGATGTGCGGGGTGGCGAAAGGGAGGCTGGAAGCTTGCGCCTGAAAACCCCGTCGATGGCAGAATATTGTCTGCGCCTGTGATGGCACCTCTTGGGGCGCACTGTGGGGCTGGGAAGTGGACTGCGGGGCTGGCAACGTCAATGGAAATGGCAAAGGCACTAGACCTGTGAACGGGGCTGTGGGCATCCAGGAGAACTTACGCAGGGGGTGGCAAAGTGACTGGGGACTGCTCGGTGGGGGCTAAAATCACTGCAGGGCTAGCATATGGATGGTGGGGTGGGCTTTCGGAGGCTGGTGCGGGAGCTGAATTGTTTCCAAGCTGGAGCCAAGAGCCAGATGCTGGCATTTGAAGCTGGAAAAACACAGAGCTGGAGCTGCAAGAAGAGAGCTGGCAGTAAAATAAAGCTTGTGGGGAAGAGCTAAAAGGGCTGAGATCACTGGGCCTGGTCTTGTCATTGTGCGACTGGAATTGCGGCTTAACACATCGCAGCAACCTTAGGGCTGGTACCTGAAACTGTAGCGTTCTTGCGCCGAGATCACTGTAGGCCCGTGACATGGGTGCAGGGGCTGGGTATTGCCGCTAATAGTAGAACCGGATGTGCGGGGTGGCGAAAGGGAGGCTGGAAGCTTGCGCCTGAAAACCCCGTCGATGGCAGAATATTGTCTGCGCCTGTGATGGCACCTCTTGGGGCGCACTGTGGGGCTGGGAAGTGGACTGCGGGGCTGGCAACGTCAATGGAAATGGCAAAGGCACTAGACCTGTGAACGGGGCTGTGGGCATCCAGGAGAACTTACGCAGGGGGTGGCAAAGTGACTGGGGACTGCTCGGTGGGGGCTAAAATCACTGCAGGGCTAGCATATGGATGGTGGGGTGGGCTTTCGGAGGCTGGTGCGGGAGCTGAATTGTTTCCAAGCTGGAGCCAAGAGCCAGATGCTGGCATTTGAAGCTGGAAAAATACAGAGCTGGAGCTGCAAGAAGAGAGCTGGCAGTAAAATAAAGCTTGTGGGAAAGAGCTAAAAGGGCTGAGATCACTGGGCCTGGTCTTGTCATTGTGCGACTGGAATTGCGGCTTAACACATCGCAGCAACCTTAGGGCTGGTACCTGAAACTGTAGCGTTCTTGCGCCGAGATCACTGTAGGCCCGTGACATGGGTGCAGGGGCTGGGTATTGCCGCTAATAGTAGAACAGGATGTGCGGGGTGGCGAAAGGGAGGCTGGAAGCTTGCGCCTGACAACCCCGTCGATGGCAGAATATTGTCTGCGCCTGTGATGGCACCTCTTGGGGCGCACTGTGGGGCTGGGAAGTGGACTGCGGGGCTGGCAACGTCAATGGAAATGGCAAAGGCACTAGACCTGTGAACGGGGCTGTGGGCATCCAGGAGAACTTACGCAGGGGGTGGCAAAGTGACTGGGGACTGCTCGGTGGGGGCTAAAATCACTGCAGGGCTAGCATATGGATGGTGGGGTGGGCTTTCGGAGGCTGGTGCGGGAGCTGAATTGTTTCCAAGCTGGAGCCAAGAGCCAGATGCTGGCATTTGAAGCTGGAAAAACACAGAGCTGGAGCTGCAAGAAGAGAGCTGGCAGTAAAATAAAGCTTGTGGGGAAGAGCTAAAAGGGCTGAGATCACTGGGCCTGGTCTTGTCATTGTGCGACTGGAATTGCGGCTTAACACATCGCAGCAACCTTAGGGCTGGTACCTGAGACTGTAGCGTTCTTGCGCCGAGATCACTGTAGGCCCGTGACATGGGTGCAGGGGCTGGGTATTGCCGCTAATAGTAGAACAGGATGTGCGGGGTGGCAAAAGAGGGCTGCAAGGTTGCGCCTGAAAACCCCGTCGATAGCAGAATATTGCCTGCATCTGTGATGGCACCTCTTGGGGCGCACTGTGGATCCAGTACGTTCCAGGTACGTTCTAGGTATAGTTCTAGGTACAGTTCTAGGTTTCTGAGGTGGTCCTGAGTCAATGCTGAGATTGTGCTGAGTGAGTGCTGAGATGGTCCTGAGTCGGTGTTGATTGTTTGCTGCGATGGTGCTGAATGGGTGCTGAGATGGTGCGGATTGGTTGCTGAGATGGTCCTTAGTGGGTGCTGATTGGTTGCTGAAATGGTCCTGATTGGGGGCTGATTGGTTGCTGAGATGCTCCTGAGTCGATGCTGATTGGTTTCTGAGATGGTCCTGAGTCGTGGCGGATTGGTTGCTGAGTGGGTGCTGATTGGTTGCTGAGATGGTGCTGAGTGGATGTTGCCATGGTCCTCATTGGGTGCTGATTGGTTGCTGAGATTGTTATGAGTGTGTCCTAATTGGTTGCTGAGATTGTTATGAGTGGGTCCTGATTGGGTTCAGATTGGTTGCTGAGATGGTGCTGAGATGGTGCTGATTGGTTGTTGAGATTGTTTGAGTGGGTGCTGAATTGGTGCTGATTGGTTTTTGGGATGATGCTGAGTGGGTGCTGAGATGGTCCTGGGATGGTGCTGAGTGGATGCTGCGATGGTCCTGATTGGGTGCTGATTGGTTGCAGAGATGGTCCTGAGTCGGTGCCTAGATGGTGCTTATTGGTTTCTGAAATGGTGCTGAATGGGTGCTGAGATGGTGCTGAGTCGGTGCTGATTGGTGGTGAGATGTTGCTCAGCGGATGCTGATTGGTTGCCGACATGGTGCTGAGATGGTGCTGAGTGGGTGGTGTGAAGGTCCTGAGATGGTGCAGATTTGTTGCTAAGATGGCCCTGAGTGGGTGCTGAGGTGGTGCTGATTGGTTGCAGCGATGGTCCTGAGTGGGTGCTGATTGGTTGCTGCGATGGTGCTGAGTGGGGCCTGATTGGTTGTTGAGTTTATTATGAGTGGGTCCTGATTGGTTGCTGAGATTGTTATGAGTGGGTGCTGATTTGTTGCTCAGATGGTCTGAGGGTGTGCTGATTGGTTGCTGAGATGGTGCTAAATGGGTGCTGATTGGTTGCTGAGATGGTGCTGATTGGGTGCTGAGATGGTGCTGTGATGGTGCTGAGTGGATGCTGCGATGGTCCTGATTGGGTGCTGATTGGTTGCTCAGATGGTGCTTTGGGGGTGCTGATTGGTTGCTGAAATGGTCCTGAGTAGGTGATAATTGGTTGCTAAGATGGTGCTGGGTGGGTGCTGATTGGTTGCTGAGATGGTCCTGTGTGGGTGCTGTTTGCTGGTGAGATGGTGCTGAGCGGGTGCTGCTCGGTTGCTGAGATGGTGCTGAGTGGGTGCTGATTGGTTGCTGAGATTGTTAAGAGTGGGTGCTGAGATGGTGCTGAGATATTGCTGATTGGTGGTGAGATGGTGCTGAGTAGGTGCAGATTGGTTGCTGCGATGGTCCTGAGTGGGTGCTGATTGGTTGCTGAGATGGTGCTGAGTGGGTCCTGATTGGTTGTTGAGTTTGTTATGAGTGGGTCCTGATTGGTTGCTGAGATTGTTATGAGTGGGTGCTGATTTGTTGCTCAGATGGTGCTGAGGGTGTGCTGATGGGTTGCTGAGATGGTGCTGATTGGGTGCTGTGATGGTGCTTAGTGGATGCTGCGATGGTCCTGATTGGGTGCTGATTGGTTGCTCAGATGGTGCTTTGGGGGTGCTGATTGGTTGCTGAAATGGTCCTGAGTAGGTGATGATTGGTTGCTAATATGGTGCTGGGTGGGTGCTGAATGGTTGCTGAGATGGTCCTGAGTGGGTGCTGATTGGTTGCTGCGATGGTGCTGAGTGGGTCCTGATTGGTTGTGAAGATTGTTATGAGTGGGTCCTGATTGGTTGCTGAGATTGTTATGAGTGGTTGTTGATTGGTTGCTCAGATGATGCTTTGGGGGTGCTGATTGGTTGCTGAGATGGTGCTGAGATGTGTCTGATTGGTGCTGAGTAGGTGCAGATTGGTTGCTAAGATGGCCCTGAGTGGGTGCTGCGATGGTGCTGAATTGGTGCTGATTGGTTACTGAGATGGTCCTGAGATGGTGCTGAGTGGATGCTGCCATGGTCCTGATTGGGTGCTGATTGGTTGCTGATATTGTTATGAGTGGGTCCTGATTGGTTGCTCAGATGGTGCTGAGTGGGTGCTGACATGGAGCTGAGATAGTGCTGAGATGTTGCTGATTGGTGGTGAGGTGGTGCTGAGTGGGTGCTGATTGGTTGCTGAGATGATGCTGAGTGGGTGGTGCGAATGTCCTGAGATTGTGCAGATTTGTTGCTAAGATGGCCCTGAGTGGGTGCTGAGATGGTGCTGAATGGGTGCTGATTGGTTACTGAGATGGTCCTGAGTGGGTGCTGAGATGGTGCTGAGTGGATGCTGCCATGGTCCTGATTGGGTTTTGATTGGTTGCAGAGATGGTCCTGAGTCGTTGCTCAGATGGTGCTTATTGGTTGCTGAAATGGTGCTGAATGGGTGCTGAGATGGTGCTGAGTCGGTGCTGAGATGGTGCTGAGCGGATGCTGATTGGTTGCCGACATGGTGCTGAGATGGTGCTGAGTGGGTGGTGTGAAGGTCCTGAGATGGTGCAGATTGGTTGCTAAGATGGCCCTGAGTGGGTGCTGAAATGGTGCTGATTGGTTGCAGCGATGGTCCTGAGTGGGTGCTGATTGGTTGCTGCGATGATGCTGAGTGGGTCCTGATTGGTTGTTGAGTTTGTTATGAGTGGGTCCTGATTGGTTGCTGAGATTGTTATGAGTGGGTGCTGATTTGTTGCTCCGATGGTGCTGAGGGTGTGCTGATTGGTTGCTGAGAGGGTGCTGATTGGGTGCTGAGATGGTGCTGTGATGGTGCTGAGTGGATGCTGCGATGGTCCTGATTGGGTGCTGATTGGTTGCTCAGATGGTGCTTTGGGGGTGCTGATTGGTTGCTGCGATGGTCCTGATTGGTTGCTGAGGTGGTGCTGAGATGTGTCTGATTGGTGGTGAGATGGTGCTGAGTAGGTGTAGATTGGTTGCTGAGATGGAGCTGAGTGGGTGGTGCGAAGGTCCTGAGATGGTGCAGATTGGTTGCTGAGATGGTGCTGAGATGTGTCTGATTGGTGGTGAGATCGTGCTGAGTAGGTGTAGATTGGTTGCTGAGATGGTGCTGAGTGGGTGGTGCGAAGGTCCTGAGATGGTGCAGATTGGTTGCTGAGATTGTTATGAGTGGGTCCTGATTGGTTGCTGAGATTGTTATGAGTGGGTGTTGATTGGTTGCTCAGATGGTGCTTTGGTGGTGCTCATTGGTTGGTGAGATGGTCCTGATTATGTGCTGATTGGGTGCTGAGATGGTGCTGGGTGGGTGCTGATTGGTTGCTGAGATAGTGCTGAATGGTTGCTAAGATGGTGCTGAGTGCCTGCTGAGATAGTTCTAGATGGATGCTGGGATGGTCCTGAGTGGGTGCTGCTTGGTTGCTGAAATGGTCCTGAGTGGGTGCTGAGTGGATGCTGCCATGGTCCTGATTGGGTGCTGATTTGTTGCTGATATTGTTATGAGTGGGTCCTGATTGGTTGCTGAGAATGTTATGAGTGGATGCAGATTGGTTGCTGAGATGGTTCTGAGTGGGTGCTGATTGGTTGCTGAGATGGCCCTGATTGGTTGCTGATTGGTTGCTGTGATGGTGCTGAGTGGGTCCTGATTGGTTGTGGAGATTGTTATGAGTGGGTGCTGATTGGTTGCTCAGATGATTCTTTGGGGGTGCTGATTGGTTGCTGAGATGGTGCTAAGTGGGTGCTGATTGGTTGCTGCGATGGTCCTGATTGGTTGCTGAGATGGTGCTGAGATGTGTCTGATTGGTGGTGAGATGGTGCTGAGTAGGTGTAGATTGGTTGCTGAGATGGTGCCGAGTGGGTGCTGATTGGTTGCTAAGATGGCCCTGATTGGTTGCTGAGATGGTGCTGAATGGGTGCTGATTGGTTGCTGAGATGTTCCTGATTGGGTGCTGATTGGTTGCTGAGATGGTGCTGAGATGGTTCTGAGTGGGTGGTGCAAAGATCCTGAGATGGTGCTGATTGGTTGCTGAGATGGTGCTGAATGGGTGCAAAGATGGTGCAGAGTCAGTGCTGAGATGGTGTCGATTGGTTGCTGAGATGGTGCTGAGTGGGTGCTGATATAGTTCTGAGTGGGGGCTGATTGGTTGCTGAGATGGTGTTGACTGGTTGCTGCAATGGTCCTGAGTGGGTGCGGATTGGTTCCTAAGATTGTCTTTATTTGGTGCTGAGTGGGTGCTTATTGGTGTCTGAGATGGTCACCATCTCAGCAACCAATCAGCACCAACTCAGGACAATCTCAGAAACCAATTAGCACCCACTCAGTATCATCTCAGCACCAATCAGCACCCATTCAGCACCATCTCAGCACCCACTCAAGGCCATCTTAGCAACCAATCTGCACCATCTCAGGACCTTCGCACCAACCTCTCAGCACCGTCTCAGCAACCAATCAGCACCCAATCAGGACCCTCTCAGCAACCAATCAGCACCATCTCAGGACCTTCACACCACCCACTCAGCACCATCTCGGCAACCAATCAGCACCCGCTCAGCACCATCTCACCACCAATCAGCACCGACTCAGCACCATCTCAGCACCCACTCAGGGCCATCTCAGCAACCAATCAGCACCCATTCAGCACCATCTCAGCAACCAATCAGGGCCATCTTAGCAACCAATCAGCACCCACTCAGCACCATCTCAGCAACCAATCTGCATCCACTCATAACATTCTCAGCAACCAATCAGCACCCACTCATAACAATATCAGCAACCAATCAGCACCCAATCAGGACCATGGCAGCATCCACTCAGCACCATCTCAGCACCCACTCAGGACCATCTCAGCAACCAATCAGCACCCATTCAGAACCATCTCAGCACCCACTCAGGGCCATCTTAGCAACCAATCTGCACAATCTCAGGACATTCGCACCACCCACTCAGCACCACCTCACCACCAATCAGCAACATCTCAGCACTATCTCAGCACCATGTCAGCACCCACTCAGCACCATCTGAGCAAACAATCAGGACCCACTCATAGCAATATCAGCAACCAATCAGCACCCAATCAGGACCATGGCAGCATCCACTCAGCACCATCTCAGCACCCACTCAGGACCATCTCAGTAACCAATCAGCACCAATTCAGCACCATCTCAGCACCCACTCAGGGCCATCTTAGCAACCAATCTGCACCATCTCAGGACCTTCGCACCACCCACTCAGAACCATCTCAGCACCCACTCAGGGCCATCCCAGCAACCAATCAGCAACCACTCAGCATCGTCCCAGCAACCAAACAGCGCCAACTCAGCACCATCTCAGGACCATTTCAGCAACCAAGCAGCACCCCCTCAGGACCATCCCAGCATCCATCTAGCACTATCTCAGCAGGCACTCAGCACCATCTTAGCAACCATTCAGCACTATCTCAGCAACCACTCAGCACCCACCCAGCACCATCTCAGCAACCAATCAGCACATAATCAGGACCATCTCACCAACCAATGAGCACCACCAAAGCACCATCTGAGCAACCAATCAACACCCACTCATAACAATCTCAGCAACCAATCAGGACCCACTCATAACAATCTCAGCAACCAATCTGCACCATCTCAGGACCTTCGCACCACCCACTCAGCACCATCTCAGCAACCAATCTACACCTACTCAGCACCATCTCACCACCAATCAGACACATCTCAGCACCATCTAAGCAACCAATCTGCACCATTGCAGCAACCAATCAGCACCCACTTAGCACCATCTCAGCAACCAATCAGCACCCCCAAAGAATCATCTGAGCAACCAATCAGCACCCACTCATAACAATCTCAGCAAGCAATCAGGACCCACTCATAACAATTTCCATAACCAATCAGGACCCACTCAGCACCATCACAGCAACCAATCAGCAACCACTCAGGACCATTGCAGCAACCAATCTGCACCTACTCAGCACCATCTCACCAACAATCAGCACCATCTCAGCACCATCTCAGCACCATCTCAGCAACCAATCAGCACACCCTCAGCACCATCGGAGCAACCAATCAGCACCATTTCAGCACCCACTCAGGGCCATCTTAGCAACCAATCTGCACCATCTCAGGACCTTCACACCACCCACTCAGCACCATCTCAGCACCATGTCGGCAACCAATCAGCATCCGCTCAGCACCGACTCAGCACCATCTCAGCACCCATTCAGCACCATTTCAGCAACCAATAAGCACCATCTGAGCAACGACTCACGACCATCTCTGCAACCAATCAAAACCCAATCAGTACCATCGCAGCATCTACTCAGCACCATCTCAGGACCATCTCAGCACCCACTCAGCATCATCCCAGAAACCAATCAGCACCAATTCAGCACCCACTCAAACAATCTCAACGACCAATCAGCACCATCTCAGCACCATCTCAGCAACCAATCTGAACCCACTCAGCACCATCGCAGCAACCAATCCGCCCCCAATCAGGACCATCTCAGCAACCAATCAGCACCCACTAAGGACCATTTCAGCAACCAATCCGCACCATCTCAGCACCCATTCAGCACCATCTCAGCAAACAATCAACACAGACTCAGGACCATCTCAGCACTCACTCAGCACAATCTCAGCGCTGACTCAGGACCACCTCAGAAACCTAGAACTGTACCTAGAACTATACCTAGAACGTACCTGGGATATACTGGATCCACAGTGTGCCCCAAGAGGTGCCATCACAGGCGCAGACAATATTCTGCCATCGACGGGGTTTTCAGGCGCAAGCTTCCAGCCTCCCTTTCGCCACCCCGCACATCCTGTTCTACTATTAGCGGCAATACCCAGCCCCTGCACCCATGTCACGGGCCTACAGTGATCTCGGCGCAAGAACGCTACAGTCTCAGGTACCAGCCCTAAGGTTGCTGCGATGTGTTAAGCCGCAATTCCAGTCGCACAATGACAAGACCAGGCCCAGTGATCTCAGCCCTTTTAGCTCTTCCCCACAAGCTTTATTTTACTGCCAGCTCTCTTCTTGCAGCTCCAGCTCTGTATTTTTCCAGCTTCAAATGCCAGCATCTGGCTCTTGGCTCCAGCTTGGAAACAATTCAGCTCCCGCACCAGCCTCCGAAAGCCCACCCCACCATCCATATGCTAGCCCTGCAGTGATTTTAGCCCCCAGCGAGCAGTCCCCAGTCACTTTGCCACCCCCTGCGTAAGTTCTCCTGGATGCCCACAGCCCCGTTCACAGGTCTAGTGCCTTTGCCATTTCCATTGACGTTGCCAGCCCCGCAGTCCACTTCCCAGCCCCACAGTGCACCCCAAGAGGTGCCATCACAGGCGCAGACAATATTCTGCCATCGACGGGGTTTTCAGGCGCAAGCTTCCAGCCTCCCTTTCGCCACCCCGCACATCCGGTTCTACTATTAGCGGCAATACCCAGCCCCTGCACCCATGTCACGGGCCTACAGTGATCTCGGCGCAAGAACGCTACAGTTTCAGGTACCAGCCCTAAGGTTGCTGCGATGTGTTAAGCCGCAATTCCAGTCGCACAATGACAAGACCAGGCCCAGTGATCTCAGCCCTTTTAGCTCTTCCCCACAAGCTTTATTTTACTGCCAGCTCTCTTCTTGCAGCTCCAGCTCTGTGTTTTTCCAGCTTCAAATGCCAGCATCTGGCTCTTGGCTCCAGCTTGGAAACAATTCAGCTCCCGCACCAGCCTCCGAAAGCCCACCCCACCATCCATATGCTAGCCCTGCAGTGATTTTAGCCCCCACCGAGCAGTCCCCAGTCACTTTGCCACCCGCTGCGTAAGTTCTCCTGGATGCCCACAGCCCCGTTCACAGGTCTAGTGCCTTTGCCATTTCCATTGACGCTGCCAGCCCCGCAGTCCACTTCCCAGCCCCACAGTGCGCCCCAAGAGGTGCCATCACAGGCGCAGACAATATTCTGCCATCGACGGGGTTTTCAGGCGCAAGCTTCCAGCCTCCCTTTCGCCACCCCGCACATCCGGTTCTACTATTAGCGGCAATACCCAGCCCCTGCACCCATGTCACGGGCCTACAGTGATCTCGGCGCAAGAACGCTACAGTCTCAGGTACCAGCCCTAAGGTTGCTGCGATGTGTTAAGCCGCAATTCCAGTCGCACAATGACAAGACCAGGCCCAGTGATCTCAGCCCTTTTAGCTCTTCCCCACAAGCTTTATTTTACTGCCAGCTCTCTTCTTGCAGCTCCAGCTCTGTGTTTTTCCAGCTTCAAATGCCAGCATCTGGCTCTTGGCTCCAGCTTGGAAACAATTCAGCTCCCGCACCAGCCTCCGAAAGCCCACCCCACCATCCATATGCTAGCCCTGCAGTGATTTTAGCCCCCACCGAGCAGTCCCCAGTCACTTTGCCACCCCCTGCGTAAGTTCTCCTGGATGCCCACAGCCCCGTTCACAGGTCTAGTGCCTTTGCCATTTCCATTGACGCTGCCAGCCCCGCAGTCCACTTCCCAGCCCCACAGTGCGCCCCAAGAGGTGCCATCACAGGCGCAGACAATATTCTGCCATCGACGGGGTTTTCAGGCGCAAGCTTCCAGCCTCCCTTTCGCCACCCCGCACATCCGATTCTACTATTAGCGGCAATACCCAGCCCCTGCACCCATGTCACGGGCCTACAGTGATCTCGGCGCAAGAACGCTACAGTCTCAGGTACCAGCCCTAAGGTTGCTGCGATGTGTTAAGCCGCAATTCCAGTCGCACAATGACAAGACCAGGCCCAGTGATCTCAGCCCTTTTAGCTCTTCCCCACAAGCTTTATTTTACTGCCAGCTCTCTTCTTGCAGCTCCAGCTCTGTGTTTTTCCAGCTTCAAATGCCAGCATCTGGCTCTTGGCTCCAGCTTGGAAACAATTCAGCTCCCGCACCAGCCTCCGAAAGCCCACCCCACCATCCATATGCTAGCCCTGCAGTGATTTTAGCCCCCACCGAGCAGTCCCCAGTCACTTTGCCACCCCCTGCGTAAGTTCTCCTGGATGCCCACAGCCCCGTTCACAGGTCTAGTGCCTTTGCCATTTCCATTGACGCTGCCAGCCCCGCAGTCCACTTCCCAGCCCCACAGTGCGCCCCAAGAGGTGCCATCACAGGCGCAGACAATATTCTGCCATCGACGGGGTTTTCAGGCGCAAGCTTCCAGCCTCCCTTTCGCCACCCCGCACATCCGGTTCTACTATTAGCGGCAATACCCAGCCCCTGCACCCATGTCACGGGCCTACAGTGATCTCGGCGCAAGAACGCTACAGTCTCAGGTACCAGCCCTAAGGTTGCTGCGATGTGTTAAGCCGCAATTCCAGTCGCACAATGACAAGACCAGGCCCAGTGATCTCAGCCCTTTTAGCTCTTCCCCACAAGCTTTATTTTACTGCCAGCTCTCTTCTTGCAGCTCCAGCTCTGTGTTTTTCCAGCTTCAAATGCCAGCATCTGGCTCTTGGCTCCAGCTTGGAAACAATTCAGCTCCCGCACCAGCCTCCGAAAGCCCACCCCACCATCCATATGCTAGCCCTGCAGTGATTTTAGCCCCCACCGAGCAGTCCCCAGTCACTTTGCCACCCCCTGCGTAAGTTCTCCTGGATGCCCACAGCCCCGTTCACAGGTCTAGTGCCTTTGCCATTTCCATTGACGCTGCCAGCCCCGCAGTCCACTTCCCAGCCCCACAGTGCGCCCCAAGAGGTGCCATCACAGGCGCAGACAATATTCTGCCATCGACGGGGTTTTCAGGCGCAAGCTTCCAGCCTCCCTTTCGCCACCCCGCACATCCGGTTCTACTATTAGCGGCAATACCCAGCCCCTGCACCCATGTCACGGGCCTACAGTGATCTCGGCGCAAGAACGCTACAGTCTCAGGTACCAGCCCTAAGGTTGCTGCGATGTGTTAAGCCGCAATTCCAGTCGCACAATGACAAGACCAGGCCCAGTGATCTCAGCCCTTTTAGCTCTTCCCCACAAGCTTTATTTTACTGCCAGCTCTCTTCTTGCAGCTCCAGCTCTGTATTTTTCCAGCTTCAAATGCCAGCATCTGGCTCTTGGCTCCAGCTTGGAAACAATTCAGCTCCCGCACCAGCCTCCGAAAGCCCACCCCACCATCCATATGCTAGCCCTGCAGTGATTTTAGCCCCCACCGAGCAGTCCCCAGTCACTTTGCCACCCCCTGCGTAAGTTCTCCTGGATGCCCACAGCCCCGTTCACAGGTCTAGTGCCTTTGCCATTTCCATTGACGCTGCCAGCCCCGCAGTCCACTTCCCAGCCCCACAGTGCGCCCCAAGAGGTGCCATCACAGGCGCAGACAATATTCTGCCATCGACGGGGTTTTCAGGCGCAAGCTTCCAGCCTCCCTTTCGCCACCCCGCACATCCGGTTCTACTATTAGCGGCAATACCCAGCCCCTGCACCCATGTCACGGGCCTACAGTGATCTCGGCGCAAGAACGCTACAGTCTCAGGTACCAGCCCTAAGGTTGCTGCGATGTGTTAAGCCGCAATTCCAGTCGCACAATGACAAGACCAGGCCCAGTGATCTCAGCCCTTTTAGCTCTTCCCCACAAGCTTTATTTTACTGCCAGCTCTCTTCTTGCAGCTCCAGCTCTGTGTTTTTCCAGCTTCAAATGCCAGCATCTGGCTCTTGGCTCCAGCTTGGAAACAATTCAGCTCCCGCACCAGCCTCCGAAAGCCCACCCCACCATCCATATGCTAGCCCTGCAGTGATTTTAGCCCCCACCGAGCAGTCCCCAGTCACTTTGCCACCCCCTGCGTAAGTTCTCCTGGATGCCCACAGCCCCGTTCACAGGTCTAGTGCCTTTGCCATTTCCATTGACGCTGCCAGCCCCGCAGTCCACTTCCCAGCCCCACAGTGCGCCCCAAGAGGTGCCATCACAGGCGCAGACAATATTCTGCCATCGACGGGGTTTTCAGGCGCAAGCTTCCAGCCTCCCTTTCGCCACCCCGCACATCCGGTTCTACTATTAGCGGCAATACCCAGCCCCTGCACCCATGTCACGGGCCTACAGTGATCTCGGCGCAAGAACGCTACAGTCTCAGGTACCAGCCCTAAGGTTGCTGCGATGTGTTAAGCCGCAATTCCAGTCGCACAATGACAAGACCAGGCCCAGTGATCTCAGCCCTTTTAGCTCTTCCCCACAAGCTTTATTTTACTGCCAGCTCTCTTCTTGCAGCTCCAGCTCTGTGTTTTTCCAGCTTCAAATGCCAGCATCTGGCTCTTGGCTCCAGCTTGGAAACAATTCAGCTCCCGCACCAGCCTCCGAAAGCCCACCCCACCATCCATATGCTAGCCCTGCAGTGATTTTAGCCCCCACCGAGCAGTCCCCAGTCACTTTGCCACCCCCTGCGTAAGTTCTCCTGGATGCCCACAGCCCCGTTCACAGGTCTAGTGCCTTTGCCATTTCCATTGACGCTGCCAGCCCCGCAGTCCACTTCCCAGCCCCACAGTGCGCCCCAAGAGGTGCCATCACAGGCGCAGACAATATTCTGCCATCGACGGGGTTTTCAGGCGCAAGCTTCCAGCCTCCCTTTCGCCACCCCGCACATCCGGTTCTACTATTAGCGGCAATACCCAGCCCCTGCACCCATGTCACGGGCCTACAGTGATCTCGGCGCAAGAACGCTACAGTCTCAGGTACCAGCCCTAAGGTTGCTGCGATGTGTTAAGCCGCAATTCCAGTCGCACAATGACAAGACCAGGCCCAGTGATCTCAGCCCTTTTAGCTCTTCCCCACAAGCTTTATTTTACTGCCAGCTCTCTTCTTGCAGCTCCAGCTCTGTGTTTTTCCAGCTTCAAATGCCAGCATCTGGCTCTTGGCTCCAGCTTGGAAACAATTCAGCTCCCGCACCAGCCTCCGAAAGCCCACCCCACCATCCATATGCTAGCCCTGCAGTGATTTTAGCCCCCACCGAGCAGTCCCCAGTCACTTTGCCACCCCCTGCGTAAGTTCTCCTGGATGCCCACAGCCCCGTTCACAGGTCTAGTGCCTTTGCCATTTCCATTGACGCTGCCAGCCCCGCAGTCCACTTCCCAGCCCCACAGTGCGCCCCAAGAGGTGCCATCACAGGCGCAGACAATATTCTGCCATCGACGGGGTTTTCAGGCGCAAGCTTCCAGCCTCCCTTTCGCCACCCCGCACATCCGGTTCTACTATTAGCGGCAATACCCAGCCCCTGCACCCATGTCACGGGCCTACAGTGATCTCGGCGCAAGAACGCTACAGTCTCAGGTACCAGCCCTAAGGTTGCTGCGATGTGTTAAGCCGCAATTCCAGTCGCACAATGACAAGACCAGGCCCAGTGATCTCAGCCCTTTTAGCTCTTCCCCACAAGCTTTATTTTACTGCCAGCTCTCTTCTTGCAGCTCCAGCTCTGTGTTTTTCCAGCTTCAAATGCCAGCATCTGGCTCTTGGCTCCAGCTTGGAAACAATTCAGCTCCCGCACCAGCCTCCGAAAGCCCACCCCACCATCCATATGCTAGCCCTGCAGTGATTTTAGCCCCCACCGAGCAGTCCCCAGTCACTTTGCCACCCCCTGCGTAAGTTCTCCTGGATGCCCACAGCCCCGTTCACAGGTCTAGTGCCTTTGCCATTTCCATTGACGCTGCCAGCCCCGCAGTCCACTTCCCAGCCCCACAGTGCGCCCCAAGAGGTGCCATCACAGGCGCAGACAATATTCTGCCATCGACGGGGTTTTCAGGCGCAAGCTTCCAGCCTCCCTTTCGCCACCCCGCACATCCGGTTCTACTATTAGCGGCAATACCCAGCCCCTGCACCCATGTCACGGGCCTACAGTGATCTCGGCGCAAGAACGCTACAGTCTCAGGTACCAGCCCTAAGGTTGCTGCGATGTGTTAAGCCGCAATTCCAGTCGCACAATGACAAGACCAGGCCCAGTGATCTCAGCCCTTTTAGCTCTTCCCCACAAGCTTTATTTTACTGCCAGCTCTCTTCTTGCAGCTCCAGCTCTGTGTTTTTCCAGCTTCAAATGCCAGCATCTGGCTCTTGGCTCCAGCTTGGAAACAATTCAGCTCCCGCACCAGCCTCCGAAAGCCCACCCCACCATCCATATGCTAGCCCTGCAGTGATTTTAGCCCCCACCGAGCAGTCCCCAGTCACTTTGCCACCCCCTGCGTAAGTTCTCCTGGATGCCCACAGCCCCGTTCACAGGTCTAGTGCCTTTGCCATTTCCATTGACGCTGCCAGCCCCGCAGTCCACTTCCCAGCCCCACAGTGCGCCCCAAGAGGTGCCATCACAGGCGCAGACAATATTCTGCCATCGACGGGGTTTTCAGGCGCAAGCTTCCAGCCTCCCTTTCGCCACCCCGCACATCCGGTTCTACTATTAGCGGCAATACCCAGCCCCTGCACCCATGTCACGGGCCTACAGTGATCTCGGCGCAAGAACGCTACAGTCTCAGGTACCAGCCCTAAGGTTGCTGCGATGTGTTAAGCCGCAATTCCAGTCGCACAATGACAAGACCAGGCCCAGTGATCTCAGCCCTTTTAGCTCTTCCCCACAAGCTTTATTTTACTGCCAGCTCTCTTCTTGCAGCTCCAGCTCTGTGTTTTTCCAGCTTCAAATGCCAGCATCTGGCTCTTGGCTCCAGCTTGGAAACAATTCAGCTCCCGCACCAGCCTCCGAAAGCCCACCCCACCATCCATATGCTAGCCCTGCAGTGATTTTAGCCCCCACCGAGCAGTCCCCAGTCACTTTGCCACCCCCTGCGTAAGTTCTCCTGGATGCCCACAGCCCCGTTCACAGGTCTAGTGCCTTTGCCATTTCCATTGACGCTGCCAGCCCCGCAGTCCACTTCCCAGCCCCACAGTGCGCCCCAAGAGGTGCCATCACAGGCGCAGACAATATTCTGCCATCGACGGGGTTTTCAGGCGCAAGCTTCCAGCCTCCCTTTCGCCACCCCGCACATCCGGTTCTACTATTAGCGGCAATACCCAGCCCCTGCACCCATGTCACGGGCCTACAGTGATCTCGGCGCAAGAACGCTACAGTCTCAGGTACCAGCCCTAAGGTTGCTGCGATGTGTTAAGCCGCAATTCCAGTCGCACAATGACAAGACCAGGCCCAGTGATCTCAGCCCTTTTAGCTCTTCCCCACAAGCTTTATTTTACTGCCAGCTCTCTTCTTGCAGCTCCAGCTCTGTGTTTTTCCAGCTTCAAATGCCAGCATCTGGCTCTTGGCTCCAGCTTGGAAACAATTCAGCTCCCGCACCAGCCTCCGAAAGCCCACCCCACCATCCATATGCTAGCCCTGCAGTGATTTTAGCCCCCACCGAGCAGTCCCCAGTCACTTTGCCACCCCCTGCGTAAGTTCTCCTGGATGCCCACAGCCCCGTTCACAGGTCTAGTGCCTTTGCCATTTCCATTGACGCTGCCAGCCCCGCAGTCCACTTCCCAGCCCCACAGTGCGCCCCAAGAGGTGCCATCACAGGCGCAGACAATATTCTGCCATCGACGGGGTTTTCAGGCGCAAGCTTCCAGCCTCCCTTTCGCCACCCCGCACATCCTGTTCTACTATTAGCGGCAATACCCAGCCCCTGCACCCATGTCACGGGCCTACAGTGATCTCGGCGCAAGAACGCTACAGTCTCAGGTACCAGCCCTAAGGTTGCTGCGATGTGTTAAGCCGCAATTCCAGTCGCACAATGACAAGACCAGGCCCAGTGATCTCAGCCCTTTTAGCTCTTCCCCACAAGCTTTATTTTACTGCCAGCTCTCTTCTTCCAGCTGTGTCCCATTCTGCGATTAGTCCTCAGATCCACAGTGAGTATCTCTTTGTAGCAGTGACTCTTTCTGCAGCACTGCAGTCCCCACCCCGGCCCCAGTGATTTCAGCTCCAGTCCCACAAGCTTTATTTAACTGCCAGCTCTTCTTTTGCACTTTCTGCTCTAAATCTTCACAGTAGTGCCACACAATACTACTTGTGCTTCTCAGGACAGGATCTTTCTTTTAGCTCTCATTCTTGAGCTCTGATCACAGCCCTTACAGCAATTTCAATTCCAACCATGCAGTTCACCTCCCCGGTCCGCAATCCCTATCCCAGCCCCACGGGGGTTTTACACCAAACCCTACCATATTTCTGTCTCCTCCAGGTCTGCTGCCTCAGCTCCAACTCCTCAGCTTCCTACTGGCTGCAGCTAAAAGCTGCTCATGCTTCTCACTGCACCTTGGGGCTGTTGATAAGGCCACAAATCAGTTACTGCCATCATTACAATTTCAGTATCTCTAGAAGCTGTCCCATCCACCCACCCAGCCCTAAGTGGCAACCCTAAGTGGCATCCCAACTCTGGGGACACTGGAGGCCTGAAGCTCAACATCCACCCTCCCCCTCACCCTGGCTCTCAGCCCAGCACCTGCACAAAGGCCTCCTCACCTCCCCTCAGGCAGCTCCAGGGGCTGGCAATAGCCACTGGACTCCTGCCCCCCCCCATCCCAAAAGGCACTCTTGGGCTGGTTCTTGGGCCCTAGAACCCTCTGAGCCCCCACACCCTCAGCCCCTTGTTGGTACCACAGGGCAGGGGCTGGGATCCCCCAGGCATAACCTGCAGGCCCTGTGCTGCAGCTCCATGCCTTTCTCCCATGGCATTTATCTAGCCTCAGCATTTCCACCACTCCACGTTGTTTTGGGCCTGGCTCATGCCAAAATCATTATTCCACACCCTGGGGTTTTATGTCCCCACTGCTCTCACAACTGGTGCTTCAGCCCCAGTCCCACAACCCTTACCGAATTAACATGAGATATCTAGTAAAGAAAACAAATCAAACCAAAAAGATGTATTAAAACGGGCAATAATAAAATAACACAATTAAGAAAAAAAACATAACAAGTAAAAACAAAATAAAGTAATAAAAATACAAAAAGCAAGCTTTATTCTTTGTATTCTGAACATTTCTTTAAATCCAGAAAACGCAAAACGGCTACTTTCCAGCCCCCAGTGACAGCAGGCAGTGCCCCCCCCCCGCACCACGCCACTCCAGGCCCCACACTAGCCGCCGTCTACCTGAGCCACGCAGGGCGCGGCAGAAAGAACTGGACACGGCCGGCCCCAGATACGGCCGCAGGCGTCGCGTCCGTGCTCACCAGCGCTCCCCGGATCAGCTGCCGCGGGGGTCCCGTCCTGGCGCAGCGCCGCTCCTCGGACCGCGCATCCGCAGCTCCCGTCGCTCCCAGCTTCACCGCCGAACTGACGCCATCGCGCTCCAACGCCCGCTATTTATGCCCCACGGGCGGACAGCCAGCCAATCACAACCCGAGGCGGCGCCTGCCGGCTCCACCAATCCCAGCCCGCAAATTCCCGCCGCGCTCGGCTCCGTGACTCCCCGCGGTCCCCTCAAGCGCTGCTCCCGCCGCCGCCATTGCTGTGGCCGCGTCCGCCCGCTGCCCGCCGCCTGCCCGCTTCCCTGGACCAGAACCTGATCCCGACCAGGACCTGAACTGGAAGCTCCCGGCCGCCCTTCCCGTCCGCAACAGCGCCTGCCGAGGCAGCGGCAGCGGGGACGCTGCTCCGCCGGCTCCCAAAGCGGCGGTGGCGGGAGCGGCGCCTCAGACGTACGGGCGAGCGGGGCCAGTCTGAGGCGGCGAGCCGCGACTGAGCGGGCTGAGATCGGCGAGACCGCTTCCGGTTTGAAAGGGCGGCTGTGATTGGACAGGGCGGACGGAGAAAGGCGGGCCGTGATTGGCAGGCTTAGGAGCCGTCAGGCTGAGGCCCGTGGGAGCGTGGGGCGGAGCTCGGGCTGCCCGAAGGGCTCGCAGGCGGCGGCGGCGGCGGCGGCGGCGGCGGCGGCGGCGGCGGCGGCGGCGGCGGCGGCGGCGGCGGCGGCGGCGGCGGCGGCGGCGGCGGCGCTCGCCAAACCCCCGTCCCCTTCTCCGGCCTTCTCTCGTGCCCAGGTCCCGGCGAAAAGACCCCCGCAGAGCCCCTACCGGAGCGCCCCATCGGCACTCGGGGCAGGAGGCGGAGAGGAGTGTAGCCCGGGAGGAGTTCCGGGTCGTCTTTGCGGCAGCAGGGCGGACTAGGGAGCGGCGGCGATTTGGTGAGGAGAGGGCTCGGGAGCGGGGAGGGCGTGCAGCGCCCGCTGCGGGCTCTGGGTGCCTCTTCTACCGCAGTGCTTCCGCTTCTGCGGGGACTTGGCCTGCCCCGACTGGCCGAGATCAGCACCCTGGCCAAAGTTAAGTGCCCGCGTCCCCCTGCCCGCCCTCCGCCTGCTGCGGGCCCGCTGCTCACCCTCGTCGTCGGATGTTATAGATGATAAAACAATATTGGCTTTCACATTCATAGATTAGCTTTTTGCATTACAAGTATTTTGATATGGTAAAACTTATACTTACTTTTAACTGCTTTGTATAGTGTAATATGCCAGTTTATGTATGCACTGTATATTTCATATGAATAGTAGCCTGATAAATATATCGTAGGCTTTAGCAAAATGTTGAAATAGAAACTAAAGTACTTCTATGTAACTAACTCAGAAAATGGTGTAAAGCAATTATTCTGTTTCTTATAACTGCAGACTGCCCCTACCAAGTGATAATAGTGACAAAAAGAGCTTAAGCATCCAGGAAGCATTTATCGACTCTTATCGGTATTATCAGGGAGTGCGAAGCAACAGGATAAAACTACAGGAAGAAATAAAATGTGTAGACCTCATTTACAGAACGTTCTGCAGACAAGTCAGAGGTTAAAACCAAACAAGAGAGTTCCTGGAACATCAAAAAGTCAAAGGAATGTTTGAATAATGTGTAAGTTAATGAATATGCATGTAACCTCAGCAATGTAACAGTATATAGTGAACATGTTTTTAAGCTACCTCTGTGCTCTTTGGCTGTGTGCTAAAAGCATCCCAGTGCTGGATTATTTTGTCCTTTTATCCTTTAATAAACTTTTAAAAATTTTAAAGAATGAACTCTGTTTATCACATCAGTGAAGCTTAAGCTGATCTGCATCCAGGTGTTTTGGGACCTGCTGGGGCAGGCCATCGAGGTAAGTGTGGGGCTACTGCAGTGGAGGCCAAGTATTTCAACACAATAGCATAATCAGCAACGTTAATTAATTTTGTGTTCCTCATGCAAGCCTCAGCCTTAAGAACTCTACCAGCCTCTAATAGGATTAATAATACGCATAGTAAGTGTTACTAGTATTAATATTTAGGTAAGGATTGTTAGTGTTAACACTGGTACTAAGTATGTTAGCTGGTATTTACTGTGAAGCTCTGCTCTCCCACAGTATGACAAGGTCCTGAAGCTGTTCTCAGGTGCACAGTTAGGTGAGCACTGCTGTCCTTACCACGATCGCCCGATGGAGCCATGCTCCAGAGACGGGCAGCAATGAATCTGCAGGTGCCTTCCCAAGGTGACAGAGCTCGCCCTCCTTCCCATCTGCAGTCAGGGGATGTGAAGGCAACCATTGCTGTCCTCGGCTTCATCATCTGCAGTGCAGCCAAGCACAGCATAGACAATGAGTCTCTGTCAAGTGAGCTGCAGCAGCTGGGACTGCCCAAAGGCAGGGGAAGCCCTCAGGGTGGCACCATCAGCCAGACCTGCTGGGATGTTGCTTACAGTTCCCAGCCCTGCCTTCTTCACACCCAGATGGAGGGCAGGCTGCCTGCTGTGCTGTCCTCCATCACCTCCCTTCTGTACCATCCGTCCCTGGGGGCTCCTCAGGTGCTTTGGTGAGGTTTGGCAGCTGCAGGTCTGGTGTGAGCAGAGGGATTCTTCTCTTGTCTCCCCTCATAAGCAAAGCATGCCAGCCAGCTGTGCTGTTTTACATGTCACTGACCCACAAAATTGCAGGAGACTGAGGACTCGTAACAGGTGCAGGACAGGTTCAAAAGGAACTTGGGACAAAACCTCTGTCTTTGTCAGTCCAAAGGGACAGCAGAGCTCACATCTGCTCACAATAATCCTCTGGAGAGCGGAGCAATGTTTGTATGGAAAGATGACTGGGGGTAAAATCAGTGGAAACCGAGTTACATTTGTATCCTAACAGGATACAAATGTAGGATACAAATATCCTACATTTGTCCCCTATAATGGGACAGAAATTTTAGGGTAAAATACAGGAAAACAGTAGTCTTTTGCATCTGCATATCAGCTGTTGAAATTTTGGGTTCAATTTCTTGAATCACAAATGTCATAGGATTCCTCCCAGATGGCAGCTGCCATGAAGTATGGCTCTTCTTGGTCTTGAGTTTCAGGGGCTGTTTCCAAAGTGACCTACAGACATTGGAATGAAATCATTATTTACTGTGTAAAGGAATCGCTCTCCAAAGCATCAGCCAGGGTCTAAATGTGCCATTCTGCCTTTTAAAAGTACCAACATCACAGGATTTTTCTCAGATTAAAGCTTCCATGGAGTCGGATCTCTCAAGCCTGGCCCTTGAGAATTGTGGGCCTCCTGTGAACTGGTCTTGCCAGAAGGGCTTGCTGAGTTTTCCACTGTGTGGAAAAGAGATCCCATTTGGAGCCTGAAGCCTCGTGTTTCCTGTAGGATTTCCACTCCTAGAATTGCACACTTTGAAGGATTTCTTATAGCTGAAGTTTTCTGGGAGCTAGGACTCTGGCTGGATTTGGGTCTCTGGACTCTCAGGTGAAGTGACCTTGAGACACTAGGGCATGCAGATTTCCTTGCTGTTGAAGAGCTATTGTTCGCACCCAGGAGCCATGGTCTGAATGGGGGTGTCACCTCTTAAATTTGCAAATGTAACAGGATTTCTTCTAAATGAATGGTGCTAAGAACATAAGGTCTGGCTGGCTTTCGACTTAGAGGCGCCTCCTCTAAATTGGTCTTCAGATGCTAGGTTGGAAAGTGTTCCTACATATGCCAAATAGCCCTTGCTATGCAGTTAATAAGCTTCAAAGTACCATGGAGTAGCTGCCCCTGCAAAGATTTTGGCAGAGCCTGGTTGTGGTGCCCCATTCCACTCCACCCCCCTTAGCAGGTCCTTATGGTTGTATGGGGAATCATTGTGGAGCATGCCAACCCAGCTCCATCCTGGGAACAGCACCTGTATTTTACCCTAAAATTTCTGTCCCATTATAGCTCCTGTTAGGATACAAATGTAACTCGGTTCCCACTGATTTTACCCCCAGTCATCTTTCCATACAAACATTGCTCCGCTCTCCAGAGGATTATTGTGAGCAGATGTGAGCTCTGCTGTCCCTTTGGACTGACAAAGACAGAGGTTTTGTCCCAAGTTCCTTTTGAACCTGTCCTGCACCTGTTACGAGTCCTCAGTCTCCTGCAATTTTGTGGGTCAGTGACATGTAAAACAGCACAGCTGGCTGGCATGCTTTGCTTATGAGGGGAGACAAGAGAAGAATCCCTCTGCTCACACCAGACCTGCAGCTGCCAAACCTCACCAAAGCACCTGAGGAGCCCCCAGGGACGGATGGTACAGAAGGGAGGTGATGGAGGACAGCACAGCAGGCAGCCTGCCCTCCATCTGGGTGTGAAGAAGGCAGGGCTGGGAACTGTAAGCAACATCCCAGCAGGTCTGGCTGATGGTGCCACCCTGAGGGCTTCCCCTGCCTTTGGGCAGTCCCAGCTGCTGCAGCTCACTTGACAGAGACTCATTGTCTATGCTGTGCTTGGCTGCACTGCAGATGATGAAGCCGAGGACAGCAATGGTTGCCTTCACATCCCCTGACTGCAGATGGGAAGGAGGGCGAGCTCTGTCACCTTGGGAAGGCACCTGCAGATTCATTGCTGCCCGTCTCTGGAGCATGGCTCCATCGGGCGATCGTGGTAAGGACAGCAGTGCTCACCTAACTGTGCACCTGAGAACAGCTTCAGGACCTTGTCATACTGTGGGAGAGCAGAGCTTCACAGTAAATACCAGCTAACATACTTAGTACCAGTGTTAACACTAACAATCCTTACCTAAATATTAATACTAGTAACACTTACTATGCGTATTATTAATCCTATTAGAGGCTGGTAGAGTTCTTAAGGCTGAGGCTTGCATGAGGAACACAAAATTAATTAACGTTGCTGATTATGCTATTGTGTTGAAATACTTGGCCTCCACTGCAGTAGCCCCACACTTACCTCGATGGCCTGCCCCAGCAGGTCCCAAAACACCTGGATGCAGATCAGCTTAAGCTTCACTGATGTGATAAACAGAGTTCATTCTTTAAAATTTTTAAAAGTTTATTAAAGGATAAAAGGACAAAATAATCCAGCACTGGGATGCTTTTAGCACACAGCCAAAGAGCACAGAGGTAGCTTAAAAACATGTTCACTATATACTGTTACATTGCTGAGGTTACATGCATATTCATTAACTTACACATTATTCAAACATTCCTTTGACTTTTTGATGTTCCAGGAACTCTCTTGTTTGGTTTTAACCTCTGACTTGTCTGCAGAACGTTCTGTAAATGAGGTCTACACATTTTATTTCTTCCTGTAGTTTTATCCTGTTGCTTCGCACTCCCTGATAATACCGATAAGAGTCGATAAATGCTTCCTGGATGCTTAAGCTCTTTTTGTCACTATTATCACTTGGTAGGGGCAGTCTGCAGTTATAAGAAACAGAATAATTGCTTTACACCATTTTCTGAGTTAGTTACATAGAAGTACTTTAGTTTCTATTTCAACATTTTGCTAAAGCCTACGATATATTTATCAGGCTACTATTCATATGAAATATACAGTGCATACATAAACTGGCATATTACACTATACAAAGCAGTTAAAAGTAAGTATAAGTTTTACCATATCAAAATACTTGTAATGCAAAAAGCTAATCTATGAATGTGAAAGCCAATATTGTTTTATCATCTATAACATCCGACGACGAGGGTGAGCAGCGGGCCCGCAGCAGGCGGAGGGCGGGCAGGGGGACGCGGGCACTTAACTTTGGCCAGGGTGCTGATCTCGGCCAGTCGGGGCAGGCCAAGTCCCCGCAGAAGCGGAAGCACTGCGGTAGAAGAGGCACCCAGAGCCCGCAGCGGGCGCTGCACGCCCTCCCCGCTCCCGAGCCCTCTCCTCACCAAATCGCCGCCGCTCCCTAGTCCGCCCTGCTGCCGCAAAGACGACCCGGAACTCCTCCCGGGCTACACTCCTCTCCGCCTCCTGCCCCGAGTGCCGATGGGGCGCTCCGGTAGGGGCTCTGCGGGGGTCTTTTCGCCGGGACCTGGGCACGAGAGAAGGCCGGAGAAGGGGACGGGGGTTTGGCGAGCGCCGCCGCCGCCGCCGCCGCCGCCGCCGCCGCCGCCGCCGCCGCCGCCGCCGCCGCCGCCGCCTGCGAGCCCTTCGGGCAGCCCGAGCTCCGCCCCACGCTCCCACGGGCCTCAGCCTGACGGCTCCTAAGCCTGCCAATCACGGCCCGCCTTTCTCCGTCCGCCCTGTCCAATCACAGCCGCCCTTTCAAACCGGAAGCGGTCTCGCCGATCTCAGCCCGCTCAGTCGCGGCTCGCCGCCTCAGACTGGCCCCGCTCGCCCGTACGTCTGAGGCGCCGCTCCCGCCACCGCCGCTTTGGGAGCCGGCGGAGCAGCGTCCCCGCTGCCGCTGCCTCGGCAGGCGCTGTTGCGGACGGGAAGGGCGGCCGGGAGCTTCCAGTTCAGGTCCTGGTCGGGATCAGGTTCTGGTCCAGGGAAGCGGGCAGGCGGCGGGCAGCGGGCGGACGCGGCCACAGCAATGGCGGCGGCGGGAGCAGCGCTTGAGGGGACCGCGGGGAGTCGCGGAGCGGAGCGCGGCGGGAATTTGCGGGCTGGGATTGGTGGAGCCGGCAGGCGCCGCCTCGGGTTGTGATTGGCTGGCTGTCCGCCCGTGGGGCATAAATAGCGGGCGTTGGAGCGCGATGGCGTCAGTTCGGCGGTGAAGCTGGGAGCGACGGGAGCTGCGGATGCGCGGTCCGAGGAGCGGCGCTGCGCCAGGACGGGACCCCCGCGGCAGCTGATCCGGGGAGCGCTGGTGAGCACGGACGCGACGCCTGCGGCCGTATCTGGGGCCGGCCGTGTCCAGTTCTTTCTGCCGCGCCCTGCGTGGCTCGGGTAGCCGGCGGCTGGTGTGGGGCCTGGAGTGGCGCGGTGCGGGGGGGGGGGGGGGCACTGCCTGCTGTCTCTGGGGGCTGAAAGTAGCCGTTTTGCGTTTTCTGGATTTAAAGAAATGTTCAGAATACGAGGAATAAAGCTTGCTTTTTGTATTTTTATTACTTTATTTTGTTTTTACTTGTAGTGTTTTTTTTTCTTAATTGTGTTGTTTTATTATTGCCTGTTTTAATACATCCTTTTGGTTTGATTTGTTTTCTTTACTAGATATCTCATGTTAATTCGGTAAGGGTTGTGGGACTGGGGCTGAAGCACCAGTTGTGAGAGCAGTGGGGACATAAAACCCCAGGGTGTGGAATAATGATTTTGGCATGAGCCAGGCCCAAAACAACGTGGAGTGGTGGAAATGCTGAGGCTAGATAAATGCCATGGGAGGAAGGCATGGAGCTGCAGCACAGGGCCTGCAGGTTATGCCTGGGGGATCCCAGCCCCTGCCCTGTGGTACCAACAAGGGGCTGAGGGTGTGGGGGCTCAGAGGGTTCTAGGGCCCAAGAACCAGCCCAAGAGTGCCTTTTGGGATGGGGGGGGGCAGGAGTCCAGTGGCTATTGCCAGCCCCTGGAGCTGCCTGAGGGGAGGTGAGGGGGCCTTTGTGCAGGTGCTGGGCTGAGAGCCAGGGTGAGGGGGAGGGTGGATGTTGAGCTTCAGGCCTCCAGTGTCCCCAGAGTTGGGATGCCACTTAGGGTTGCCACTTAGGGCTGGGTGGGTGGATGGGACAGCTTCTAGAGATACTGAAATTGTAATGATGGCAGTAACTGATTTGTGGCCTTATCAACAGCCCCAAGGTGCAGTGAGAAGCATGAGCAGCTTTTAGCTGCAGCCAGTAGGAAGCTGAGGAGCTGGAGCTGAGGCAGCAGACCTGGAGAAGACAGAAATATGGTAGGGTTTGGTGTAAAACCCCCGTGGGGCTGGGATAGGGATTGCGGAGCGGGGAGGTGAACTGCATGGTTGGAATTGAAATTGCTGTAAGAGCTGTGATCAGAGCTCAAGAACGAGAGCTAAAAGAAAGATCCTGTCCTGAGAAGCACAAGTAGTATTGTGTGGCACTACTGTGAAGATTTAGAGCAGAAAGTGCAAAAGAAGAGCTGGCAGTTAAATAAAGCTTGTGGGACTGGAGCTGAAATCACTGGGGCCGGGGTGGGGACTGCAGTGCTGCAGAAAGAGTCACTGCTACAAGAGATACTCACTGTGGATCTAAGGACTAAGCGCAGAATGGGACACAGCTGGAAGAAGAGAGCTGGCAGTAAAATAAAGCTTGTGGGGAAGAGCTAAAAGGGCTGAGATCACTGGGCCTGGTCTTGTCATTGTGCGACTGGAATTGCGGCTTAACACATCGCAGCAACCTTAGGGCTGGTACCTGAGACTGTAGCGTTCTTGCGCCGAGATCACTGTAGGCCCGTGACATGGGTGCAGGGGCTGGGTATTGCCGCTAATAGTAGAACCGGATGTGCGGGGTGGCGAAAGGGAGGCTGGAAGCTTGCGCCTGAAAACCCCGTCGATGGCAGAATATTGTCTGCGCCTGTGATGGCACCTCTTGGGGCGCACTGTGGGGCTGGGAAGTGGACTGCGGGGCTGGCAACGTCAATGGAAATGGCAAAGGCACTAGACCTGTGAACGGGGCTGTGGGCATCCAGGAGAACTTACGCAGGGGGTGGCAAAGTGACTGGGGACTGCTCGGTGGGGGCTAAAATCACTGCAGGGCTAGCATATGGATGGTGGGGTGGGCTTTCGGAGGCTGGTGCGGGAGCTGAATTGTTTCCAAGCTGGAGCCAAGAGCCAGATGCTGGCATTTGAAGCTGGAAAAACACAGAGCTGGAGCTGCAAGAAGAGAGCTGGCAGTAAAATAAAGCTTGTGGGGAAGAGCTAAAAGGGCTGAGATCACTGGGCCTGGTCTTGTCATTGTGCGACTGGAATTGCGGCTTAACACATCGCAGCAACCTTAGGGCTGGTACCTGAAACTGTAGCGTTCTTGCGCCGAGATCACTGTAGGCCCGTGACATGGGTGCAGGGGCTGGGTATTGCCGCTAATAGTAGAACCGGATGTGCGGGGTGGCGAAAGGGAGGCTGGAAGCTTGCGCCTGAAAACCCCGTCGATGGCAGAATATTGTCTGCGCCTGTGATGGCACCTCTTGGGGCGCACTGTGGGGCTGGGAAGTGGACTGCGGGGCTGGCAACGTCAATGGAAATGGCAAAGGCACTAGACCTGTGAACGGGGCTGTGGGCATCCAGGAGAACTTACGCAGGGGGTGGCAAAGTGACTGGGGACTGCTCGGTGGGGGCTAAAATCACTGCAGGGCTAGCATATGGATGGTGGGGTGGGCTTTCGGAGGCTGGTGCGGGAGCTGAATTGTTTCCAAGCTGGAGCCAAGAGCCAGATGCTGGCATTTGAAGCTGGAAAAACACAGAGCTGGAGCTGCAAGAAGAGAGCTGGCAGTAAAATAAAGCTTGTGGGGAAGAGCTAAAAGGGCTGAGATCACTGGGCCTGGTCTTGTCATTGTGCGACTGGAATTGCGGCTTAACACATCGCAGCAACCTTAGGGCTGGTACCTGAAACTGTAGCGTTCTTGCGCCGAGATCACTGTAGGCCCGTGACATGGGTGCAGGGGCTGGGTATTGCCGCTAATAGTAGAACCGGATGTGCGGGGTGGCGAAAGGGAGGCTGGAAGCTTGCGCCTGAAAACCCCGTCGATGGCAGAATATTGTCTGCGCCTGTGATGGCACCTCTTGGGGCGCACTGTGGGGCTGGGAAGTGGACTGCGGGGCTGGCAACGTCAATGGAAATGGCAAAGGCACTAGACCTGTGAACGGGGCTGTGGGCATCCAGGAGAACTTACGCAGGGGGTGGCAAAGTGACTGGGGACTGCTCGGTGGGGGCTAAAATCACTGCAGGGCTAGCATATGGATGGTGGGGTGGGCTTTCGGAGGCTGGTGCGGGAGCTGAATTGTTTCCAAGCTGGAGCCAAGAGCCAGATGCTGGCATTTGAAGCTGGAAAAATACAGAGCTGGAGCTGCAAGAAGAGAGCTGGCAGTAAAATAAAGCTTGTGGGAAAGAGCTAAAAGGGCTGAGATCACTGGGCCTGGTCTTGTCATTGTGCGACTGGAATTGCGGCTTAACACATCGCAGCAACCTTAGGGCTGGTACCTGAAACTGTAGCGTTCTTGCGCCGAGATCACTGTAGGCCCGTGACATGGGTGCAGGGGCTGGGTATTGCCGCTAATAGTAGAACAGGATGTGCGGGGTGGCGAAAGGGAGGCTGGAAGCTTGCGCCTGACAACCCCGTCGATGGCAGAATATTGTCTGCGCCTGTGATGGCACCTCTTGGGGCGCACTGTGGGGCTGGGAAGTGGACTGCGGGGCTGGCAACGTCAATGGAAATGGCAAAGGCACTAGACCTGTGAACGGGGCTGTGGGCATCCAGGAGAACTTACGCAGGGGGTGGCAAAGTGACTGGGGACTGCTCGGTGGGGGCTAAAATCACTGCAGGGCTAGCATATGGATGGTGGGGTGGGCTTTCGGAGGCTGGTGCGGGAGCTGAATTGTTTCCAAGCTGGAGCCAAGAGCCAGATGCTGGCATTTGAAGCTGGAAAAACACAGAGCTGGAGCTGCAAGAAGAGAGCTGGCAGTAAAATAAAGCTTGTGGGGAAGAGCTAAAAGGGCTGAGATCACTGGGCCTGGTCTTGTCATTGTGCGACTGGAATTGCGGCTTAACACATCGCAGCAACCTTAGGGCTGGTACCTGAGACTGTAGCGTTCTTGCGCCGAGATCACTGTAGGCCCGTGACATGGGTGCAGGGGCTGGGTATTGCCGCTAATAGTAGAACAGGATGTGCGGGGTGGCAAAAGAGGGCTGCAAGGTTGCGCCTGAAAACCCCGTCGATAGCAGAATATTGCCTGCATCTGTGATGGCACCTCTTGGGGCGCACTGTGGATCCAGTACGTTCCAGGTACGTTCTAGGTATAGTTCTAGGTACAGTTCTAGGTTTCTGAGGTGGTCCTGAGTCAATGCTGAGATTGTGCTGAGTGAGTGCTGAGATGGTCCTGAGTCGGTGTTGATTGTTTGCTGCGATGGTGCTGAATGGGTGCTGAGATGGTGCGGATTGGTTGCTGAGATGGTCCTTAGTGGGTGCTGATTGGTTGCTGAAATGGTCCTGATTGGGGGCTGATTGGTTGCTGAGATGCTCCTGAGTCGATGCTGATTGGTTTCTGAGATGGTCCTGAGTCGTGGCGGATTGGTTGCTGAGTGGGTGCTGATTGGTTGCTGAGATGGTGCTGAGTGGATGTTGCCATGGTCCTCATTGGGTGCTGATTGGTTGCTGAGATTGTTATGAGTGTGTCCTAATTGGTTGCTGAGATTGTTATGAGTGGGTCCTGATTGGGTTCAGATTGGTTGCTGAGATGGTGCTGAGATGGTGCTGATTGGTTGTTGAGATTGTTTGAGTGGGTGCTGAATTGGTGCTGATTGGTTTTTGGGATGATGCTGAGTGGGTGCTGAGATGGTCCTGGGATGGTGCTGAGTGGATGCTGCGATGGTCCTGATTGGGTGCTGATTGGTTGCAGAGATGGTCCTGAGTCGGTGCCTAGATGGTGCTTATTGGTTTCTGAAATGGTGCTGAATGGGTGCTGAGATGGTGCTGAGTCGGTGCTGATTGGTGGTGAGATGTTGCTCAGCGGATGCTGATTGGTTGCCGACATGGTGCTGAGATGGTGCTGAGTGGGTGGTGTGAAGGTCCTGAGATGGTGCAGATTTGTTGCTAAGATGGCCCTGAGTGGGTGCTGAGGTGGTGCTGATTGGTTGCAGCGATGGTCCTGAGTGGGTGCTGATTGGTTGCTGCGATGGTGCTGAGTGGGGCCTGATTGGTTGTTGAGTTTATTATGAGTGGGTCCTGATTGGTTGCTGAGATTGTTATGAGTGGGTGCTGATTTGTTGCTCAGATGGTCTGAGGGTGTGCTGATTGGTTGCTGAGATGGTGCTAAATGGGTGCTGATTGGTTGCTGAGATGGTGCTGATTGGGTGCTGAGATGGTGCTGTGATGGTGCTGAGTGGATGCTGCGATGGTCCTGATTGGGTGCTGATTGGTTGCTCAGATGGTGCTTTGGGGGTGCTGATTGGTTGCTGAAATGGTCCTGAGTAGGTGATAATTGGTTGCTAAGATGGTGCTGGGTGGGTGCTGATTGGTTGCTGAGATGGTCCTGTGTGGGTGCTGTTTGCTGGTGAGATGGTGCTGAGCGGGTGCTGCTCGGTTGCTGAGATGGTGCTGAGTGGGTGCTGATTGGTTGCTGAGATTGTTAAGAGTGGGTGCTGAGATGGTGCTGAGATATTGCTGATTGGTGGTGAGATGGTGCTGAGTAGGTGCAGATTGGTTGCTGCGATGGTCCTGAGTGGGTGCTGATTGGTTGCTGAGATGGTGCTGAGTGGGTCCTGATTGGTTGTTGAGTTTGTTATGAGTGGGTCCTGATTGGTTGCTGAGATTGTTATGAGTGGGTGCTGATTTGTTGCTCAGATGGTGCTGAGGGTGTGCTGATGGGTTGCTGAGATGGTGCTGATTGGGTGCTGAGATGGTGCTGTGATGGTGCTTAGTGGATGCTGCGATGGTCCTGATTGGGTGCTGATTGGTTGCTCAGATGGTGCTTTGGGGGTGCTGATTGGTTGCTGAAATGGTCCTGAGTAGGTGATGATTGGTTGCTAATATGGTGCTGGGTGGGTGCTGAATGGTTGCTGAGATGGTCCTGAGTGGGTGCTGATTGGTTGCTGCGATGGTGCTGAGTGGGTCCTGATTGGTTGTGAAGATTGTTATGAGTGGGTCCTGATTGGTTGCTGAGATTGTTATGAGTGGTTGTTGATTGGTTGCTCAGATGATGCTTTGGGGGTGCTGATTGGTTGCTGAGATGGTGCTGAGATGTGTCTGATTGGTGCTGAGTAGGTGCAGATTGGTTGCTAAGATGGCCCTGAGTGGGTGCTGAGATGGTGCTGAATTGGTGCTGATTGGTTACTGAGATGGTCCTGAGATGGTGCTGAGTGGATGCTGCCATGGTCCTGATTGGGTGCTGATTGGTTGCTGATATTGTTATGAGTGGGTCCTGATTGGTTGCTCAGATGGTGCTGAGTGGGTGCTGACATGGAGCTGAGATAGTGCTGAGATGTTGCTGATTGGTGGTGAGGTGGTGCTGAGTGGGTGCTGATTGGTTGCTGAGATGATGCTGAGTGGGTGGTGCGAATGTCCTGAGATTGTGCAGATTTGTTGCTAAGATGGCCCTGAGTGGGTGCTGAGATGGTGCTGAATGGGTGCTGATTGGTTACTGAGATGGTCCTGAGTGGGTGCTGAGATGGTGCTGAGTGGATGCTGCCATGGTCCTGATTGGGTTTTGATTGGTTGCAGAGATGGTCCTGAGTCGTTGCTCAGATGGTGCTTATTGGTTGCTGAAATGGTGCTGAATGGGTGCTGAGATGGTGCTGAGTCGGTGCTGAGATGGTGCTGAGCGGATGCTGATTGGTTGCCGACATGGTGCTGAGATGGTGCTGAGTGGGTGGTGTGAAGGTCCTGAGATGGTGCAGATTGGTTGCTAAGATGGCCCTGAGTGGGTGCTGAAATGGTGCTGATTGGTTGCAGCGATGGTCCTGAGTGGGTGCTGATTGGTTGCTGCGATGATGCTGAGTGGGTCCTGATTGGTTGTTGAGTTTGTTATGAGTGGGTCCTGATTGGTTGCTGAGATTGTTATGAGTGGGTGCTGATTTGTTGCTCAGATGGTGCTGAGGGTGTGCTGATTGGTTGCTGAGAGGGTGCTGATTGGGTGCTGAGATGGTGCTGTGATGGTGCTGAGTGGATGCTGCGATGGTCCTGATTGGGTGCTGATTGGTTGCTCAGATGGTGCTTTGGGGGTGCTGATTGGTTGCTGCGATGGTCCTGATTGGTTGCTGAGGTGGTGCTGAGATGTGTCTGATTGGTGGTGAGATGGTGCTGAGTAGGTGTAGATTGGTTGCTGAGATGGCGCTGAGTGGGTGGTGCGAAGGTCCTGAGATGGTGCAGATTGGTTGCTGAGATGGTGCTGAGATGTGTCTGATTGGTGGTGAGATGGTGCTGAGTAGGTGTAGATTGGTTGCTGAGATGGTGCTGAGTGGGTGGTGCGAAGGTCCTGAGATGGTGCAGATTGGTTGCTGAGATTGTTATGAGTGGGTCCTGATTGGTTGCTGAGATTGTTATGAGTGGGTGTTGATTGGTTGCTCAGATGGTGCTTTGGTGGTGCTCATTGGTTGGTGAG